>NC_034603.1:44719366-44727069 GCF_900095145.1 Mus pahari
GGGAGGGGAGGGGAGGAGAGGAGGGGGGAGGGCAGGGGAGAGGAGGGGAGGGGAGGAGAGGCAGAGACAGAGACAGAGACAGAGACAGAGACAGACAGAGAGAGACTTGGAACACTGCTTCTGGCTTCTCCAGCAAGGTGGAGTAGGAAATCAGTGGCCACCAGGATGTGACCCTAAGGGTGCTTACAGGTAGGGGAGGGGATCTAGTAGGCCAGGTATAAAAACAAAGAACCTTGGCCCAGGAGATGATGGAGAGATGCAGAGATGCAGAGATGGCTCAGTCAGCAAAGTGCTTGCTGAGCAAACATGAGGGTCCAGAGTTCAATCCCCAGAGTATTTAAATGAATGGAGAGAGAGAGAGAGAGAGAGAGAGAGAGAGAGAGAGAGAGAGAGAGAGAGCAAGCCTCGTGAAGACACACATGCTTCTAATTCCAGTGCTAGGAAGAAGTACCAGTTAGTCAAATAGTCGAGATTCTGTCTCAAAAACCTAGTTAGAGCAACTGAGAAAGACACCAAGATCAACCTCTGGCTTCCAATTCACTCCCCCCCACACACACACACTGTCCCTGCCCCCCCACACTGTCCCTGTCCCCCCCAAACACATACAAAAAACAAGAACAAAAACAAAAACTGGTTCAAAGCCTGATGCGTGTCTGCTCCCAGCACTAGGGATGCTGCCTCAGCCAGGCACTAAGTTTTCAAAGTCAAGGTCAGCCTGGACTACACAGGGAGATGTTCCTTGAAAACTGGCAGGTCGCATCCCCCTGACTCCATCTATAAACGCCCTTGCTAGTTTCCACATCAACTGCTCACACCCTCCCTCCTTTTAGAAAAGCCCAAGCAGTCATTAAGCATGAACAGCAAGTGCCGCTCACATCACTGAAGCGACAAGTATTTTTATTTCAACATTTCCAAGTTGCTCATGAGGCCCAGTGATAGGAGCGCACTGTTCCAGCGCCCTGCAGATGCTCTGTGGAGGTCTAGCATTATCACCATTGGCCTCCTGTGAGGGAGGGGTGCAGCCTCATGGACTGCAGGGGAAGGACCACTCCCATGGGGAAGCTCTGAGAGGAGTTAAGATGATGGGCCCTCCAGTGAGAGGGCAGACTGCTGAGGCACTGGCAAGGGGTGGGGGGGAGTCAGGGAGGTGTGGCGCTTGGATGGGGCTACTTCTCAAAGGCCTCCGTAGGGTCAGGAGGAGTGGCTGTGAAGAAGCCAGAAAAAAGTGACCATGACAAAGTCCACCTGTCATTTCCAGAGCTGTGCCCAGCCCTCCCTCATCTCTCTCCTACACCCTAATGTGGTCAGCCCACTAACATCAACTGAGCCTTCTCCAGCACCCCTTCTTTTTGCTCCATCTTGATTAGCTAGGCCAGCCTCAGGTGGTTGCAGGCCTATGGCGAGGGACCTCGGAAACAAGAGATCCCCTGAGAGGGAGGGGTGTGGTAGCCATTTCCTGGGCCTAAGAAGAAGCCCACAAGAAAGGGAAAGCTTCCTCTTCTGTTACAGTGTAAACAGAACACAGGCAGACAGACAGATGGCACTGAGAGCTTCCTGGAGGAGCGGCTGGCATTCACAAGGCTTTGGCCTGGCCGTCGTTGGGTTTTGGGAATCCAGTTAGTCATCTTGGTGATGGTGGCGGTGGCATGTGTGTGCGTGCGCATTAAATGTGTGTCTGTTGCCGTGGAGGCTGGCCGCATGTGGCAGCTGAGCTTCCATGTCTCTGGGATGGAGCGAGCGAGCGAAGGAAGAGTGCCTGGCAAGCCTCCCCTCCATCCAAGTCTCCTCAGCCCTTCTGCCGGCTCTGTAGCAGCGTTCCCTAACCCAGTGCAATGCCTTTTCCGGTGTCTGACTTGCATTTCCTCCCTGTGCCCCTACCAAGTGTCAGAAACGGGGAGGAAGGCAGGATGTGTGGGAAGGCAGGGTGGGCGGCACAGCTAAACAGCTCTGCTGAAGGGACTGGGCTAAGTCGCTCCTGCAGAATTGTCACCAGGGCAAGAGGGGAAAAAAGAAAACACACTTGGGGAGAGGCTAAGTGTGCACTCTGGCCAGGGGGCTGTGGGGAATGAGGTGTGGGCATGGTCTGGGCAGCTATTACCTTTTTAACGGCCCTCAGCAGGGAGTAAGAGATGAGACCACCTGAGGTTCTTCTCAGCTGAAGTAAAGCATCTGCCAAAAGCCTCGCCACACCCACACACCGCCTCCCCACCTCCCGCCCCAGTCTGACTGGACCATCGCTATCATTCTCCAAGACAAGGCCTAGAACATTGTGGTTAAGGGTCTCGTCCAACCCACAAGCAGAGGGTTTGAGCCTGTATCTATCTCATCCTGTTCAGAGAAATGTCACCAACACTCAGCGCTCACAATGTGGCAGTACTAAGAAAGGGGAGGCAACCGGGCAGGAGGAGCAAGGCCTGGGGAGGTCGCATGGGGACGGTCAGAGTGGAGACAGGAGTCTTAGCTGATGCTCAAGTCGGCCCTGCTCCTCTGTCTGCCTGGACCCCTCCTCAGAACAACCTTGTTCTTGGGCATCCTTGTGTCTGCACAGGAGTTACAGGCGCTGAAGGGAGACAGCAGACAGACACTTGTGTTCATTGAAAGGGTGGAGCCCAGTGAGGGCCCTGGGACCCTAGGGTTCTCCAGGTCATGGAATGGCCAGGCCTGCCTAAGGTCCGCTCCCCCAAGCCAGTCCGCTCCAGCACTGCCCTAGGACCTCTCCTTGCAGTCCCCGGCCCTGGAGCCTAGGTGGCACCAAAGTCTCATACTGGCGATCCCTGCGGCCGGGAACCGCCCACACCTGCGGACAGTGAACCATCCAGCTCTTTCTGATGCCGGCTCAGCCCAGCTGAGCGGCTTCTGATGTCTGGGCTCGAGCCCCTCTGGAACAAAGGGGCGCCGGGGCTTTCTCGCAGCCACAGACTCGCCTTTACTACCTCTTTTCTAGCTTTCCCTCACTCCCTTGGCCGGATGAGGAGAGACAGGCTGGCCGGCCCGGGTCCTGACTTCTCTGCCTCAGACACAGTCCAAAATAAGGAACACATCTGCTCTTAAAAAAAAAAAAAGTTCCCGTAATTTTGGTGAAAAAAGAATGTGATAACATTAAATTCATTTTTAAGCCGTGTGTGGTGTGTGTGTGTGTGTGTGTGTGTGTGTGTGTGAACAAAACAATCTATATAGACCTGAAAACAGTGTGCTCCAGTTGAAATACTGAGCGGCTTGAAAGGCTGGTAGTTTGTCCCGTGCTCAACCCCACAGGCACAGACGGGTCCGCGGACCAACACCGATGTTCTCTGCAAAATTTTCCTTCTGTGGCTAAGAGGCACTCTCAGACCCTCCCGGGGATACTTACTGTATACAGGCAGCTATCGGGATGGGAAGGTTCCCCGGCTAAGCTCGCATCCCACTAGAGAACCCAGAACAATGTCAGGGATCCTTGGAAAGACGTCCGCAATCGGGTGGTGCCTGGCTGTGGTCAAGAAAGAATGCTCTTAGGGAGTGACACGGAGCAGAACCTTAACATAATTTGGGGCAGATTTGGAAAGAGTAGAAGTGAACCTCATTTTGTGCAGCATCCTCCACTCACGCTAGTCTAAAAGCAGAAGAGTCTGATCCTTAGCCCGGCCCGGCCTGGCCCGGCCCTGCGCCCTGGCTGGTGTGTTTGCAGGAATGAGTGGGGGGCTCTGTCGCCCTCCCACATGCCAGGGAGCGTGGACCCCTCTCCTCCCCCCTCCAGCTAGAGCTGAGCTGCGGTAGCAGAAAAACAAAGTTCTTCTGTCTCAAAGTGACGCAAAAATTCTTGCGGAGCTCTTTGGCGGCAGCTATCTAGAGATCAGACCATGTGAGGGACCGCGAGTACAAATAGCGCGGCGGGCGGCGCCACTCCAGCGGCCGCGCCGGTGCCTCGAGGGCGCGAGGGTCGCGCCGCCTACGCACTCCCCGGACCCGCTGCCGCGCCTCCCGCAGGTAGGTCGTTTTCCCTTTCTTCTTCTTTTTTCCCCCCTCTTTTTTTCTTTTCTTTTTTGTCTCTAACCCACACTTCTTTTTAGAAGCCCTCGCTCCCCGCGCTTAACTGCCTGGATTTCGGGTGCCTTTGTCTGCACCGCGCAGGTCGAGGGACCCGATGGAAACCCTGGAGATCCAGCGCTGGCCCAGCGCAGCCTCGCTCTTTGGCAGAAGTTGCTGTAGTTTCTAGCCGTGATTCGTGCTTGGGCTTTACTTTGGGGACAAGGGCTGGTAGGTGGCTTTATGCAAAGACGCTGGCAGACACAAATGCCCAAATAACCAGAGAAACCTTTGAGAGACACTTAAGAGGGTCAAGCCTCTCTCTATGCGCTCGAATGGTCTCGCTGGGGAGCGCGTGCCTACTCAGACAGCTCACAGGCCATTCAGAATTTATGGAAGTACCAGTGGGCTGTGCTACACTAAAGTGTGTAACCAACAGTTGCTGGAGGCGGGGGTGTTTCTAAAAGGCTGGTTGGTGGCCCACGAAGTTTTTTGTTTTTTGTTTTTTTTGCGTTTGTGTGTGTGTGTGTGTGTTGCATATTGAATTATTCTCTTTAGTTAAGAGTGCTCAAGAATTTGAAGGGTATGTGTATATTTTTATGATCAATTTTTTTTGTCCAGAAAAATGAACCAGGTCAATGGATTATTTATGGACCTGCTAGCTCTTATCGTAGTAAGGGGAGAGATCAAATATTTAATGTGTTTTCAGTTACATGGGAAACATGTCTAAGAAAGCAACACTGGGGTTTGTTTAAAAGTAATAGAGAGCCAAGACAGCTTTGGAGGCTGGTGGGTGGACGTGGAGGGGGAAACAGCTCTGACTGTGGCCCTTCACTTTTGCGTGGAGCTGTGGACATCTTCCTTCTCCCACCCTGGTCCCCAGTGAAAGCGACTGCTCCAAAAAAGGCTGATGGGCGGGCTCTTCTGCAGTGCAGGCAGTATCTTACTTATTTTGGGCAGCTATGAGGCTTGAACCCAGGGTCTTTTGCACCCCGAGCAGACATCGTACCACTAAGCTACATGAAAAGAAGGGACTTACCCTGGCAGTTAATCTCTGAAATCTCCTCAGTTGGAGCCTTGTAGGGACTTTGCATGGTAAGAAGAGAGAAAGAAAGACTGACTCTGCCCCGTGTGCTGAAGCATGTTTGTAACATTCAGGTGTTCAAGGTTGTCTTCAGCTTCTTAGCTAAATCAAGGCTAGCATTGCTTACACAAGAGCTGCTTCCAAAGCAAAACAAAGCCGTCCACCCCCAAGCAGCTTGTTCAGTTGGGTATGGAGCTTCCTGAACAAGAGCAAACTGGAACTCCTCCCCAGTAAACCTGGGATTCATGAAACTCTGCTGGCCACATTTCAGAGTGGGAATTCCCAGCCTGGGCACTCAAGTCTGTTTCAGTTTCCAGTTAAAGAAAAAAAAAAAAAAAAANATATATATATATATATATATATATATATGATATGTAACAAATATATATCCCCAAGGTGAAGAAGGGGATATGTTAATATCTTAATGGAATCCAAGATCTTTTGGGGAATTTTAGAATCCTATGAGCATTTTGATGGAACTTGGGTAGGGGAGCAGTGAGGGGGGGGGGGTGCATGTGGAAGAATTTCCCTGATGGCTGGTGACTGTGGAGTTTAAGGACATGGGTTGGGCTCTGTGGCAGGCTTACAAAGTACTCTGGGTGCCCACACCCAAGAGAAACACAGGTAGTTGTGGAAATAAAGCCAGTTCACAGCCATCTCGGTTGTACTTGCTGAGTGGTGTCATTTGGACACACAAAGCAGCCTGAGGAAGCTGAGTTTTGCTTTGGAGGACCTCCTTAACAGGATATGGTTGTGACTTAACTCTTAAAATGCCAATGGCCAGGTAGGACATTGTGCATCATTTCACGCTGGGAAGGCAAATAGGGCGTTAGCTGTTTTCAGTAACACTGGAGGTCCTCTGGGGCTCGTGAACCAAGGCTTTGAGTAAGAGGAAATAGAGGGACCTTGGAAACAATGTTCAAGCTCTCGTGGCTAAGGTTCTAACCGCCCGCCCTCTTTGAAACAAAACAAAACACAAAATATAATCATGGTGCAAAATACCTCTGGGGCCAGGACCATTGCTCTAAGATGGAATCCTCCTGGGATCTCCTGATGTTTCAGTGCACGCTCAGACTCCTCTAGGGTCTGTGCCTAAACCACGCCCAGCTAGTGGGTGGAGTTCTGGACTTCCTGAGTGAGCCCTGCTAGCTGAGCACACTTACTGATTTCTCTGCTAATCTCCAGGTTGGCCCCTTCCTCTGAGGCTTTTGTGTCTGGCCAGCCAGGCACCAGTAGGAAACCCACATTTGACAAAACACCTGCTTATTCCTACCTGAGTACAGCTAAAACTTGTCTTCCAGGGCTCAGTTCCAAAGAAAATGCTTCCTTAGACAAAACAGCATTCTTAAAAATAATAATAATAATAAGCTTCCTAGGAGAGACCCAGGTAGAAAATAGATCAAATTAATTTTTCAAAAGAAACCTGGCATCCCTGATGGTCCCAGAGCACAGAGGGGCAGCTGGGGTGGGCATGAAACTCGCCATGGGCCAACACAGCCACCTTATTTCCAGGCTGACCTCTTTCTTGGCAGTGACTTTGGTCCACATTCAGAAAGTGCCAATCTGTGAGTAACAGCTCTGCCTGGATGGCTCCTCAAGACTGGTGTGTGTGTGAGTGAGTGTTTTCCCCTCCCTACTGGGAAGTTAGATATTTGTTTACAGACCCAACCATTAAGGACACAAACCAGCAAGTGCTTTTTCCCAGTCTAACGGGGACAAAGTCAGTAGAGCTGAGGCTGCCGGGAGGCATCCGAATGCCTTGTTCTCATTGCCCTCCTTGCTTGGCTTCCCATAGAAGCTGGCAGCAGCTCCCAAGCTCCCACCCAACCCTGCTGGACTTAAGGGACATACTAGGTATGAGGTCATAAGTGGCTAAACTCCACAGCTGGATGAATTCTGTGACTGTGCAAAGCCAGAGAAGCACCCTGAGCATATGATTTGTGGAGGATAGGTCTCAGTTCCCCAGGCACTGAAGAAGGTGTACTGGGGTGCCAAGGCCTGGTTTTTCATGACATCATTTGCAGGAATGAGGACAGAGGTGAGAGGGGCTGCACAGGTCAGGGGATAGCCTGAAGTTGCTTTGGAGCTGGCTCAGGGACAGCTGGGTGCTCTGAGAGACCCTGGAGCCCACGCCAGCTGCTAGGAGGATGGAGTCTGGGACTATCCTCTCACAATTTGGGGTGGCCTTCTGGGACTTGTTCAAGGGGGGGAGGGAAAGCCAAAACAGTTTGTTTCCTTTGTCTCTGACTCGTGAAATAAAACGAGTAAACTGCGTTATTCACCTGAATACTTCCCACCCCACCCCCATCCCTAAGGAAGGGGTCTAAAATGAGGGAGTGGAGGGGCCAGAATGACCATAGAGGAAAAGCCACTCATGCCATGGCTCTCAGGACCTAGCCAGGCTTAGACCTTGTCCCCTAGCTAAATGTCTCACTGATCATATTCCTTGTTTCTGAGGAGCAGAGCTGAACTGAGGAGGAAGAGGAAGACAAAGAGGAGGAGGAGGGAGAGGAAGAAGAGGAGGAGGAGGGAGAGGAAGAGGGGGAGGAAGAGGAGGAGGAGGAGGGAGAGGAAGAAGAGGAGGGGAAAGAGGAGGAGGAGGAGGAGGAGGAGGAGG
>NC_034603.1:44727094-44732919 GCF_900095145.1 Mus pahari
AGGAGGAGGAGGAGAAGGAGGAGGAGGAGGAGGAGGAGGAGGAAGAAAGATCTGAGGGAAGGTGAGCCGTGCTGAGCAGTCCCTGTTCCCAACCCTGGGTGAGGGGCTGGAATTAAGTTTTCTTCTCCCAGATTTCACATGAAAGTCAGGTTTGGTGACTCACATCTGCAATCCCAGGACTAGGGAAGCACAGGCAGGAGGATTGGGAGTTTAAGGCTAGCCTGGGTTCCATAATAAGACCTTATCTTCAACCAAACCCAAAAAGGTCAAAAATCATTCATTTCTGCCAAGTATGTGCCTCCCTAACCTGGTGAAGGGTTTGCTTGCTTTAATCATAGAAACAGCTGGAAGGTTGGTAACCCAGCGTCTGGCTGGTGTCTACTTGCCTGTCTCAGTGATTCTTCCTTTAGTGGGTGGGGTTAGCTTTTGGCTTGTAAACTACCTTGTGGGGAGGGCTGTCTTGTTTTGTCTTGTCTCTCTTTCCTCTTTCTCCGCCCTGTGCACTAGTGTGTATACATGAGTGTGGGGTGCACTTGCTTGTGTGGGCACGTGTGGCCAGAGGTCGATTGCTGGTGTCTTCCACTGTCACTTTATGTTTTCAGATAGCCTCTCACTGAACCTAAAACTCTCATTTTGACCGGCCAGGGGGTCCCTGAGATTTCCCTGTATCCACACCATCCATCCTCTCACTCCCCCCAATCCTGCCCCAAGCCTACCACCAATTCAGTGCTGTAGTTTTAGACTCTGCCACCTCTCCCCACTTTGCTGTGTGTGCTGGGGATCCCAGGCTTGTGCAGCAAGCATGTCACCCACTGAGCATTTCTCCTGGCTCCCTCCCCTTGCTTGGCATGCATTTAATCACAGCTGTGTCACACGACTGTGTCTTTAATATGCTCCAAGGGAGGAAAAGCAAACCTGCAGAGGGGACATCCCTGTTTTATCTAGGTTTCTGGGCAGAGTGCAGCTTGGGGATAGAGCAGTTGGCTGGTATGTGCAAAGCTCTGTGAAACAAACCTGGTTCCTGCCCCTCACACCCTGCTGGCCTTTCTTTGTCTTTGTCCACATTTAAATAGGCAGCTGTATGTAACAAAGTAAGACAATTTTGTCTTCTGCTAAATGTTTTCTGTTGCCAGGCACTTTAATCCCAGCATTTAGGAGGCAGAGGCAGTTGGATTTCTGAGTTCAAGGCCAGCCTGGTCCACAAAGTGAGTTCCAGGACAGCCAGGGCTATACAGAGAAATCCTGTCTGGAAAAACCAAAGCCAAAACAAACAAACAAACAAACAAATACCCAAATAAATAAAAGTTTTCGGTCATGGAGTGAACCCTTTCCACCCCTTGCTCTTTTAATCCTAGCCCTGAGGTGCCGGGATTGCAGGGGTGAGCCACCAGGCCTGGTTTGAACTTAAATGAAATAAAGAATTCCCACTGGAAACTTGAAAAAAACCCTTCAAGGGCCTGGAAGGCACTAGAAGATACCTCCCCAGGCTGGCATGGGGGTCAGCGGCCTTGACTGGCTTGTTTTAGTTTCCTTTGAGAACCAAAAAGAGGATTGAATAAGCAGATGGTTTCTGGTGGCTTCTACCAGTGCCTGCCCTGTTTTACAGGCTTGTTTCAAGAACGTTTACTTCTGTGTGTAGGAAATACACTCCCAGTTCCAAACTGCCAACTGGCAAGTGAACATCGAGTGCAAGTAGCAGAGGACACACCTGCCTGGGCTTGTCTCGAAGTCAGCCTCCAGGCTCAACCTTAGTCCCCTGCTTTTCAGCCCTGATCTGTTAGAAACTTGGAACTGTCCCAGCGATGTCCCTCCCCACCCCACCCCCACCTAGGGATGGGTCTACCCTATAGGAAGTTGGGGTGGGAGTGGGTAAGAAGAGCTCAGCCCCTAGGGTGGGACCCTGGGCCTGAGTGTTACCTTGGGGGAAGAAATGCTTGTCTCCTCTGGGTTCCAGTGGGCCGCAGGGCAACAAGAACAGGGCAGCAAGTCACACCCGGGAACCTGAGGCAGGCCCTCCATGCATAGAGCTGGTTTTGTCTTGCTCCAGTAAGCAAGTGTTGGAGCAGAGACCTGAGGCCTCAGCCCCTGCTTCCAGGGGGACCTGAAGCAAGCACGTGCCATCAAGGATGTGTGTGACGAGTGAGTGATTATTCAGGGCTTATCTTGGGCTCAGATGCAAAGAGGAAGTTTCATGGAGGAGACAGAGCATCTCTTGCCAGGCCTCCAAGGTTATACTGTGGAGATATACAGGCATGTCCCAGGGCTCACCCTGGAACCATCAGGGGGGCAGGGCTTGTTAATGCGCCTTCCAACACAGATATCTCCTTACAAGTTCAGATGACGAAGTCCAAAGCCACTGAGGTCCCAGCTGTGAGCCTCCAGCCCGCCAGGCTGAAAGTCCTGTGGGCCTTAGTTTTCTTGCCTAGAATGTGAAGTAGGAAGCAGAATGGGTCTCGCATGCGCTGGAAGCTTAGAAACATCCACTGTCATCCTCTGTTGCCAGGGCGCTCTTAGTGCTAAGTCCAGCATCGGTCATTCTGTAATCCCCGCATGTAATTTTCATGTTAGTCTGCTTCTAAACAGGAGAAAATAAGAGGCTCAGAGATGTTAAGCAGCCCGGTCAGAGTCACTCAGCCAGTAAGTGGTGGGTCTGGGTTGTCTGTGTAGCTGTGACCCTCGAAGGAACATCCTGGGTCACAGAACTGTTCGGTGACCAGAGATGGAGGCTGTCTGGGTGTGGCTGCTTCTGTCCCACCTCTTTGTGCCAAACCCATCTCCTTTTTTAAATAGAAGAATAATAAAGCCATTATATGTTTGGCTCTCCTTGGGCATGTCTGGATCGGTCCTGGCGTCTCATCCTCTAGAGTGTGCACTGTGTGGAGAAGCTGGAATGTCCCCTTTCTGTTGCCAGGACAGAGTCCTACTCTTGTGCACAGTGACTGTCCCCAGCCACCCTGAGCAATGTCACCTACTCATTCCATTTCGGGAAAACAAACCCCTGTCTCAGACCAGCGCTCCTTTGCATAAAGGGTGTGGCCACAGAGACCACATCTAAACTAGAGTTTGTTTATACTGAACATCTCTTCATTTACTTGTGGGGGAAGCCGGGGTCCTCATGGCCTCCACCTACGATGATGCTACCCGCCTTAGCACATTCCACAGCTACTCAATGGACACAAAGGCAAGCCAGCACTTTACACCATGCAGTAGCGGAGGAATCAAAGCAGCTCCGAAGTCCTATGGCACAAACTCCTGCGCGACTTAGTCTGAGGGATATCGGCAGGCCATGTGTGTGGCCAGTAGGCAGGACTCCCATGCTCCTTGGCTTCTCCCAGAAGTGCCAGCTCCCCAGCATGGTCCTACATGTGGCCATGGAAAAGGATGGTACTTCCGGGCAGGGCTCTCGTGCCTCTCTGGAGCAGGTCCCATGTTTGTTGCTGCCAGAGCCACACAGTTCTGCCAACCCCGATAGGTGCATTGGAAACTCCCTCCTCCAGCACGAAGAGAGCAAATTGCCACTTGGCTGGATGACCTGTAATTAATGTTATCTCAGCGCTCTGCCCATGATTCAGGCTGCAGGTTTGTTTTGGTTTTGGAAATGGAAATGGAGCATCCTGAGAGATGAATTTCACTTTGATCTTGACAGGTAAAGTCGAAGTATAAAATTCTCAGATTTTTTTTTTTTTGCTTAGAATGTGCCGATGACTGGTAAACGTAAGAGCCACGGCCACTGCTAGAGGGTTGGGTATTTTATGACTAATGTTATAATTACTTGCTTGTTCAGATACTGGATCCCCTGGCTACAGAGACAGTTTGTGAAAAAGAAAACTCGGAGATTTGACCAGAAGTTTAAATAGAAACAGTTTCTCTCTCTCTCTCCTGCATCCCCTATCTCCCCCCCCACCCCCCAGCTTCTTTCAGTTCTGGGGATAGGACTCTGAACATCACCTTAGCCCAGAAACACTTCTTAACTAACTAGGGAGACATGGAGAGAATTTGAGCAGAAAGTGAACCATGTTAGTCAGTCAGCTGCCCCTGTGGTGGGAGAGGAAGGTGTGGGTGGTGGCAGACTCTAGCCTCATAGCACAGTTGGATGCTGGGGAACCACACACGACCTGCTACCTGCTCAGCCTGGGATAACAGTGCGTATGTGCCGAGGGCAGCTTCTGGGGCATTTTCTGTCCCTGGATGAATTCAAAGCTTGCCAGGAGGAGGTCTGCGCTGTAATCCTGACCTCCTTTGCCATCTTCCTACTCCGGAGGATAAAAATATCTTTTAGAAAAGCTTTCAGGAGAGAATTCTTAGAAACCAACCTTCTTAACGACTTGGACTTCTCCGACCCGAAACCAGCTTGCTCTCAACCATTGTAATGGGAGGCAGGTGTTGGGGAGGCCAGAGAGGGGCTCCGGACAGTCAGTAAGGCAGGACGAGAGTCACCGTGCCAACAGCGGCAGTGTGAGCCCTGGCTGGGTACCTTCTGGACCCAGGCTGGTAACCGGAAGTTTTCCTTTAGCTGGGAAAGACAGGGGAATGAATTGAAGGGAGCTTGTTTTGTGGCTTCAAGAGGCTCTAACTTTGTATCCCAGGTGCTGTGATAAAAAGTGCGGGTGTAACAGAACCCCAGAAAGTAAAGCTGTTAGAGAGAGACGAACCCCTGGGGAGAAGCAACCTGCTGTCTCCTGTTGCCTGAGGGATGCTCAGACCGGGTTTATTTTATTTTATTTTTATCAAGTTAGAAAGCTCTGGGCAGATATTTCAGGAAACTAGAGCTTTCTGATGACTGAGATAAAAATAGAGACTAGGATATTGTCCTTCCAGGAGCTGCTCATTATAGCTGCCAAGAAATGAAGACCATGTCGTAGGGGCTGAGTCCAGGGCATCCTGGGAAATACACATTGCCCCTGAGAGCACGCACCCACACGTTCCCATCCTTGCTTCAGGACATCCAAGGGAAAAACACGAAGGGAATCTAGAACACACTGTCTGGCTTCTAAAGCTACGGCTGCCTCCTCCCTTTCTCAGGGTCTGTCCTCAAGCTTGTCTGTCCTTCATCCCGAGATTTAAATGTGAGAGGGTAGTTCTGGTGTTGGCAATCCGGAGCAGTTGCTCCAGGCAAGACAAAGGAATAAGGGGCCAAGCGTGAGCAGTTGCTGTCAGCGCCATGCCCTCCTCACACCTGGGCACGATTTCTACACCCACTGTTTGGTCTCCAAGGTTCTTCTGTGTTCAGTGTGGAAAACCAATTAAGTTCAGCATAGTTTTGTCTTTAACTAAATTGATATCTCAGCATTCTCTTCTCTCTGTCTCTGTCTGACACACACACACACACACACACACACTCACACTCACACATGCATTAAAGGCCTGATGAGTGGATACTTATGGCAGATGAGGAAATATGTGGTTATGTTTGAAGTTTGCTAGGGCTGGGGGAAGCACAGTGATAAAGCATGTATGTAGCATGTGTAAAGTCATGGTTTAATCTCTAGCACCACAAAGAAAAAGGTTGTTACTAAGTCTAGTTGAGGAGGTGACAAAGCAGACCCGGCGGAGGCCAGAATCTGGGATGTGAGCAGGATGAGGCTCTGTCTGTATGACTGGGTCAGAAACCCTGTTCTTCCTAGTACTGTTGCACCCTTGAGTTTGAGGTAGGATGGGAGCCAAAGAGCCAGGCAAGGTAAACTCAAAGACATGTTCATACATATATGCATGTATGCCCTATCTACATGTAACCAAATTATCCCTTGTTGCTCCAAATATTTTTGCAGCAATCAATCCTTTTTTTTTTTTTTTTTTTTTTTTTTTTTTTTTTTTTTTTTTTCTGG
>NC_034603.1:44733320-44749389 GCF_900095145.1 Mus pahari
AAAAAAAAAAAAAAAAAAAAAAAAAACTTAAATTTTTCTACTTTGCTTTTTAAAAAAAGAAAAAGAAAAAAAAATCCCACTGAACACAAAACTCTAATTACTCTCACCACCTGGTGTTTATATCTAATCTTTGACAATATTTATATCCACGGTATGCATGATATGTCCAGTTTCTTTCAGTGTGTATGGATGTGTGTAAAACTCTACCTGCTAAGCAAATGCTCTATTACTTAGATGCATACCTAGCCCCCCACAATATTTTTGTCTTCACATCCATCTGTATAGCGAGTTGTGGAGCTGTTACAGAAAAGTTGGTTGCGTGCTTGCCCAGCGTGCACAGAGTCCTGCGTTCAGTCGCCAGTGCAGCATAAAACAGACCTGGTGGTGCTCACACACGATCCTAGCAATCAGGGATAGAAGCAGAAAAGGTCAGAGAAGTTCAGGGTCATGGTAAGTTCGAGGCCAGCCTGAGCTTTTTGATCCAAGAAGAAAAGGAAGGATTAAGGCAAAGAGTAAAATCCTGCAAACCCTAGCAGGTAAGAGCTGAGCACTGACTCTCAACCCTCAGTGGGCCTTTGAGGTTGGCATGGGATCTCTGCCATTGTGAGCAATGCTGAGAGTCCATTGTTAGAGAGGCACAACATCTCAAAGCAGAGGCGTAGCCTAGCCCCTGAACTGTCAAAAGCCTGAAAGAACGAGACCTGGAAAGCCTCGGCTGCTGCTAAGTTTATAGCAGGCAGGAGGTTTAAAGTCCAAAAGGGCTCAGATTTCTACTCCACGTGTAGAAATCTCATCCTCAGTCCAGAAGAGAGAGCCCAGCTCCTTCCCTGTGCCCCATCCCGGCAGTGAAATGAAGGTACAGCCTTCCCCAGGGGCACAGGAGTACAGGGTCACCAGGCATGCCCGGGCTCCGTGACCTGCACATTCTTCACCCTGACCCCCTGGATCACGGGTGTGCTCACGGCTGCAGTGATAAGTGGCTTAGCCCCAGAAGTACGAATGGTGAGAAGTGGTGAAGGACATGGCCCCTGGGACCTGCAGAGGCTCCATGGAAAGACTGACAGGTGGATCCCTGGGGTGGGGGTGGGGGCTGGGGGAGTCAGCCTGGAAGGGTAAGAAAGGACCCAGATATAGGACTTTAGGCACCTCCCGGGGGTGGCGTTTGCGTCTCTCTCTCTTTAAACTACCTCGGTGCTCCCTTTAAGTGATGGAAGGGACTGTCTCTTCCAGCTGGCGGGCAGAAGGCATGGCTGTGTTGCTGTTTGTGGGCATGGTATCTAGGACTCACTGGCTCTGCAGGGAAGCTCCTCTGACATTCCTCTGGGTTACTGATAAACTACAGGGGGCATTTGCGTCCCTCTCAATGACGCAAGCGCTGGTCCTTAAGTAAAGCCGTGCGCAGTCTTGGTGATTTGCTATTTTTGTTTTGCTTCCTTTTCAGATTACTTGGTGGTGATTTGACCCCCTCCATTTGTTGAAAAGTTTCGTTGATTTTATTGACTCTGAGCAAATGGGCTGGCTTATAGATTAGAGCATTTGTAATCCTGTCACCTAAGGTCATTTAAACTATCAGATGGAGCTGTTGGGATTGTTTTATGCCTGTAATCCCAGCACCCAGGAAGCGGAGCGAGGACACCTGCTGAAAACCAAGGCCAACCTGGGCTACAGATTGAGACCCCATCTTAAAAGAAACAAAACAACAACAACAAAAAAATTAAAACATGAATGTTTAGTGCCACAAACAAAACAAATCTCTCCTCTCTCTCCTCTCTCTCTCTTCTCTCCTCTCTCTTCTCTCTCTCTTCTCTCTCTTCTCTGTATGTTTTTTCAACAGAGCTCTGAGTCTTGTCTCCATAACACTGAGAGGAGATTCAAAACCAAGAACCAAGAGCTAGTCAGGGTCCTTGGCAGATGGGCATCTGCATCACTGACTGACCAGCAGCATGGAGACCACACCCTTGAATTCTCAGAAAGTGCTGTCAGAGTGTAAGGACAAAGAGGACTGCCAAGAAAATGGTGTTCTGCAGAAGGGTGTCCCCACGCCAGCGGACAGGGCAGAGCCTGGCCAAATATCCAACGGGTACTCTGCAGTTCCCAGCACAAGCGCTGGGGATGAAGTGCCACACTCTGTGCCAGCTGCCACCACCACCCTGGTAGCTGAGATTCACCAAGTGGAACGGGAGACCTGGGGCAAGAAGATGGATTTCCTCCTGTCTGTCATTGGCTATGCTGTGGACCTGGGCAACATCTGGCGTTTTCCCTACATCTGCTACCAGAATGGCGGAGGTTAGTGCCACTGGCCACCGGCAGAGCCTGGGACCCAGGGGTGGGCTGTAGACCCTTGTAGGAGGTCACAAGACATGTCATAATCTTTACTGTCCTGGGTAACTGACATGAGCCTAAACAGGAAACCTAAGCTTCCATGCTAGCCTGATCTTCAGTCAGCAGAACGCCTAAGGTAGCCTGTGTGAGGCTTTCCGGTTGTAAAGATTGTAGAGCAGGCCCCGAGCTCTCCCACGCATGTCCCTGGGCTAATTAGAATTGCTTGTGCTTCCTTTATGGAAGGGCTTTCCTTCTTGCTGTGTGTGTTCAAACTCCTGTTCTGAGTCAGAAGCAAGAGAGCACTTGCCACACATTTGCCACACAGTGCTGAAGTTTTTCCCTCTTGCTGGCAGAAAAGTCTGGAGTTATCAGGCCTGTGGGAGGAAACATTGGGAGGTGGTGGCTCCAGACCCTGCTAGGCCTTTGAACCTATGTGAGGCCAGAGAATGGCACTGGTCTGGGTCCAAAGTCTTTAAGTTATCAGACTTGATGAATCAAAGCTGAGCCCAAGCCCAGGGTAACATTCTTGTCAACCCCAAAGTGTGCATGGATACATTTACATCTCTCCTGTTGCCGGGCATGGTGGCGCAAGCCTTTANTTTAGTCCCAGCACTCGGGAGGCAGAGGCAGGCAGATTTCTGAGTTCGAGGCCAGCCTGGTCTACAAAGTGAGTTCCAGGACAGCCAGGGCTATACCGAGAAACCCTGTCTCAAAACAAAAACAAAAACAAAAACAAACAAACAAAAAAACCCAAAAACAAACAAAAAAAATCTCTCCTGTTGTAGATGCCTTGTCTTGTCCATTCTAGCAACCCTAAGGCTGAATCAGAGGAGTTACCTTGTTGATTCTATGTGGGAGTTGGGGAGCCTGGGAGAGAACAGAGCAGATGAGGGGAGACAGGTGAGTAGGTATGGACCCTATGTGTGGATACTGGGCAAGAAGAAATGGGCATCAAATCCGTGGACGTGTATTTTGACAAGCTGTTTAAGAGGCAACTACAGTGAGGTCTGGGAGGTAATTCATTTATGTCAGCCAGACGTCTGTGACTAAACGCAAAGTTTCTTTTCTTAATGACTGCTCTGTGGCTATGAAGGGAAGTTCCTTGGGCCATGGGAGATGGCAAACCCCTTGCCTAGGAATGGAAGTCATAACTCCTGCTTGTCAGGACCTTTAGCCTAAGCCTTGTACAAGGGCCTGGGTCCTTGGTGACATTTCCTACTGCAAAGCCAGTCAGGTAAATCCTTTACATTGGTGAGGTCCAACATTAAAACACAGCGTGGGTTTGATGCTCTAGCCAGGCTTGCTCTAGGTGACTAATTACACCGACGTTTCTGCGTCGCACTGGCCTCTGGTTTTTAGGGATGATCCATTTTTAAAGGCAGGAAAGTTACCAAGGGAAAAATCATAGCTGACTCATCCTTTGGGCTAAACCTTACGCTGCCAGTGAGCAATCTTAATCCGTGGAAACCACCATCTTCATCAGTCTTACTCTCAAAACGACGGCTTGTGAGGAACTACTCTGGCCCATGGAATTATGGACATGCAGGTCAAAAATATCAGTGGTCAAGGGACTGGAATCATAGGTAATACTGAGGAGGGAGGATCCAGTTCCGTGAGTCAGAGACTGCATCTGTGTGCATCGTCAGATGGGTCCACGTGGTTCCACACCTGGGCATCTTCATGAGGCCTGGGGTGGACCCTTGAATCTGGAGGTCAGGATTTTGGGGAAACCAGTGACTGTGGAATGTGACTGTCTGTTGACTCTCAGCCCAGCCTATTTCTGTTTCCGTCTCAGGCTCCTCTCTTCTGTATTGTATGCTTGGTTTATATTTTTTGCTTTGCTTTGACCCTAAGACGGTACATAGTCTGGTTTCTTTTTGCTTCAGTGAAATCCCCGGACAAAAACAGCTTAAAGAGAAAGAGTTTATTTGGCTCACAGCGCCAGGTTTCAGTCCATCACTGCGGAAAGTTCTAGAAGGCATGAACTTGAAGCTGCTAGTCACGTGTGCGCATGCGCACATGGCGGTCTTTTCATTCAGTCCAGGGCTCAACCCATGAAGTAGGGTATCCCACACTCAGGGTGGGGCTTCCCAGTCTCTCACAGGCCAACCCAATTGAGACTTCCTCATGGAGACGCCCTTCCCGAGCGATTCTCAATGTTCTTGCTAACCAGCTCAGACAGTGGGCCAACACGTGGTTGTACGGTGGAACTTGTGTCTGCTGTCCTCTCTCGCAAAGCACTGAGACCAGGGCGACCAACTATGAGCTCCACACCCATGGACCGTTCTGTTCTGGGGACAGATGTGGGCAGGAGGTAAAATTCTCTCCCTTCCACCACAGGGGCCTTCCTCCTCCCATATACCATCATGGCCATCTTCGGGGGGATCCCCCTCTTTTACATGGAGCTCGCACTGGGCCAGTACCACCGAAATGGGTGCATTTCTATATGGAGGAAGATCTGCCCGATTTTCAAAGGTAACTGGAGGGTTGGAGGGAGGTGCGGGACAAGATTCTTCCATAAATGGCTGGGACCTGGGACCAGGGACTTTCACCGCCTTCGGGTGTGAACTCGGCCTTTCTCATCTCTGTCCAGGCATTGGCTATGCCATCTGCATCATTGCCTTTTATATCGCCTCCTACTATAACACCATCATAGCCTGGGCACTCTACTACCTCATCTCCTCCTTCACGGACCAGCTGCCCTGGACCAGTTGCAAGAACTCTTGGAACACTGGCAACTGCACCAACTACTTCGCCCAGGACAACATCACGTGGACACACCATTCCACGTCACCTGCTGAGGAGTTTTACTTGTGAGCACATGTGAAGGAGGCGGGGTAGTCTGTTAAGGACACCCTGGGGCTTGGCATCTTAGGGGCCAAAAAACTCTTCAGCTCTCTTAGCAGGTTTTTTTTTTTTTAAAGGTACTTTTTTTTTTTTTTAGTTTACTTTTTATTTATTTACTATGTGTAAGTACACTGTAGCTGTCTTCAGATACTCCAGATCTTGAGATGGTTGTGAGCCCCCACGTGGTTGCTGGGATTTGAACTCAAGACCTTCAGAAGAACAGTTGGTGTTCTTAACCTCTGAGCCATCTCTCCAGCTCCTCTTAGCACGCCTTTAATCCCAGCACTCGGGAGGCAGAGGCAGGCGGATTTCTGAGTTCGAGGTCAGCCTGGTCTACTAAGTGAGTTCCAGGACAGCCAGGGCTACACAGAGAAACCCTGCCTCGAAAAACAAAAACAAAAAAACAAAAACAAAAAAAAAGTGTTTCAGTAGCATATATGAATTATGAATTATATACACCAGGCTCCATAATAATATTTTCACTGATATAGATCCTATTTTCTGCTTAGAATCTCCCCTCTCGGTACAACCTCTCACCACCACCCTACTCTTCCTGACTAGCCCCCCTTCGATGCCCCCTGCTCCTTTATTCTTTTGGGTGACACATGCATTTAAAGATGGCTTTCGGGATCATGGGTCACACCCTAGTGCTTCACTGCTGAACAAAGTGTTCTATCCCAGCAAACATTTACTGCTCATGGGTCTTCAGGGATGGGTGGGACCTCATGGGGGCTCTTCCCTGCCTCCTGGCAAATTTCTGAGAGGCAAAGCTGTTAAGGATTAGGGAGCAGGCGTGAGTGAGTGCAGGGATGGCGGCCTCACTCCCTGCAGGGTTTGGAGTTGGAACTCTACCCCTAGCTGCTCCACAGTCTGACCTTCTTTGTCTCCGTACCCCCATATGACAGGCCACACTGCTCTATCATGTCCACACAGACCCCTACCTACACTCCCCAAAGGGGGTCAGAAAATCCCTGCATCAAAGGGAATAACCTCCTTGCTGGCTTCTGCCTCTAGCCAGTTGCCATGGAAGCAAAACACCCAATTGCTTCAGTTGTTCAAAACCCATTTCTGGTTTGGTGTATTGGCTTTACAAGTGGGACCAGCCTTTTGGAAGATGCTTGGAGAATGTGGGATTTTTTTTTTTTTCTTATGGTGTTAAGGATGTAGTCTGGACCCTCACATGCTAGGCAGTTGTTCTTCTGTTCTTCTGGCGTGTGATTTCCCCGACTCAGGAGTATTTTTAATACAGGAATTGAAGGCAATAGTAGCCCAAATACAGAGCTAACTTAGAGTGAAGAAGGACTCATTGCCTACACAGAAATCTCCGTGTACTGGGAAGCTGGACATGTTGATTGAGAGGTTCTCATTTTAGACAATGGAAGAGAAGAGACAAGAGGTCTGGTTTGGACCGATGCTCCTCCGACAGCCATCCGGTGAATTTGCCACTTGTTCTTTCAGGATGAGCAAGCCCCATTCCAGCCCCTCTTGGTGGTGTCCATTATCCTCTAGAGGTATCCCAATTTTGTGCTCAGGTGACTCTCAGAGGCACTTCTCTTTGTCACTCCAGGCGCCATGTCCTGCAGATCCACCAGTCTAAGGGACTCCAGGACCTGGGGACCGTCAGCTGGCAGTTGGCTCTCTGCATCATGCTCATCTTCACCATTATCTACTTCAGCATCTGGAAAGGAGTCAAAACATCTGGCAAGGTGAGGACTCTGCAGCTTGTCCTGCACTGCCCAGGGTCTTGCAGTATCACAAAACTCAAGATGGTTACTGAACAGAAAAAAAAAAAATCAGTTTCCCTTAGCACCAAACACGTTCATCCTGTGATACTCTCTTCATCATCACATCTGTTAGAAGGTTCAAGGAATCAACCAATATCATTTCCATGTAAGTGCATCTAAGTAAATGAAGGTACAGTGCAGCCTCTTTATAATTCTGTTTAAAATGTACAGGGGCTGGAGAGGCGTCTCAGTAGGTGAGGGACTTGCCACAGAAGCATGAAGACTGGGTGCAGGTCCCCAGGACTCACGTAGAAGGCTGAGGACAGCAGACCACGCGTATATGACTGCAGCCCCAGCACTGGGGGTGGGGGAGGCAGAGACAGGAGGATGCCTGGGCTTACTGGTCTGTCGGTCTGAGTCAGGGAGAGCTCAGAAAGTCAGGCGGAGACCAACCGAGGAAGATATCCAATGTCAACCTCTGTCTTCACATTCTGCACATATATGCATGCATTCATACAAATTCTATATATATTTTATACATATTATATGTTCTATATATATTACATATTATGTTCTATATATTACAAATTATGTGATACATACACACACACACATTTTTTTTTTCAAAATTCTTTTAGCCTAGTGCTACTCACAGTTGCTCATATTGGCCATTATTTACTGAAAACCATACCCAGAGCTTTTCTACACTGGTGTCTCAGTCAGGGTTTCTATTCCTGCACAAACATCAGGACCAAGAAGCAAGTCAGGGAGGAAAGGGTTGATTCAGCTTACACTTCGTAGCTGTTAATCACCAAAGGAAGTCAGGACTGGAACTCAAGCAGGTCAGGAAGCAGGAGCTGATGCAGAGTGGACGTTGTACATCGTGGTGCGGAGCCTAGTGCGCACCACGATGTACAACGTCCACAAGCAGAGGCAGGAGCTTATGTAGAGACTATGGAGAGGTGCTGCTTACTGGATTGTTTCTCAGTTTGCTTTCATATAGAACCCAAGACTACCAGCCCAGAGATAGCACCACCCACAGGAGCCCCCATTGATCACTAATTGAGAAAATGCCCCACAGCTGGATTTCATGGAGGCATTTCCCCAACTGAAGCTCCTTTCTCTGTGATAACTACAGTTTGTGTCAAGTTGACACAGAAAACCAGCCAGTACAACTGGCTAATTGAACAGCAACTCCCTATGTAGTCCATGCTAGCCATGAACTCATAGGAATCCTCCTGTCTCAGCTTCTCAAGTGGCAGAATTATGGTAGTATGTCACACCCAGCCTTGGACTTGAAGACCATGTTGCCTCCTAAAGTGACAAGAAATGGACCCCTATTCTTAGAGGTCTTCAGTAATAAAAGACACCTTGCCACCACACCTCCGCCAGCACTGCCTGCCTCCATTCTTTGCTGTCCCTGGGACAGTATGTCAGTAACCTGTGTTTCTGTTCTCCTTCATTCCAGGTGGTGTGGGTGACAGCCACCTTCCCTTACATTGTCCTTTCTGTCCTGCTGGTGAGGGGAGCCACCCTTCCTGGAGCCTGGAGAGGGGTTGTCTTCTACTTGAAACCCAACTGGCAGAAACTCTTGGAGACAGGGGTGAGATATGAGTGACTCGTTTGACTTTTACTAGATAAAGCCAATTCTCTTTCAAATAGTACACTAGAGTCAACTCAAATTTAATGTACAAGCGTGTGGTGATCCTTTAGATCTGAAATCAAAGCGTGAACATCACAGCATCTTGAGGCTACTGAACGATGACAACGCTGTGGTGGCCGCAGCTGGGTCCCATCCTCACCCTGCGCCCTCCCCTGCTGTGTTCCAGGTGTGGGTAGATGCTGCAGCTCAGATCTTCTTCTCTCTTGGTCCGGGGTTTGGGGTTCTCCTGGCTTTTGCTAGCTACAACAAGTTCAACAACAACTGTTACCAGTGAGTATGTGGGGCTGCCAAGACAAGCTTGGGAATGGACGGACAGACAAGACAGCTCGAGGAAGACAATGATCTCAAGCCTGTATCTCTACACCATGAGAAAATCGCCCCTAAGGGCTGTCACAAGGTTCTGGCTGTTCATCCATGACATAGTGCCCACTCAGAAAGTAACTTTACAAAGGTTAAGAAAGTCTCCAAGACACACACACACACACACACACACACAGAGGTATATTATATTCTTGGTTGTGGGGGAGAGGTACATCCCCACAGTCCTGGCACTTGGGAAGTGGAGACCAAAGAATGAGAAGTTCAAAGCCAGTCTCAACTACATATTGAGTTTAATGTTGCCTTGAACAGGTTGTATGAGATCCTGCCTAAAACAAGACAAGCAACAAAGCAAGCAGGCAAACAGAACAAGGACACATTGTAGCAAGGTTACAAAAAAGTGCAGCACACACTGGTTAATATACTTCAGCATGAAAACTGTAAACTGATTATTTATATATACACAGAAAGTCTAAGGATCGAACTGTTTTAGCGTACGAAAAACGCCACGATTGTGGCAGCGTCAGGCTTCAATATTTTAACCAAACACCCATGATGGCTTGGGTGTCACTCACAGCTGTAGACAGTGAGTCTTCCCATACAGGTGGCAAGGTCCAGCAGTCCGTTTGTACTATTGGAAGAATAATCATGGGGGCAGAGCCCACCCGGTCCCCCAACCCCAAAGAATGTGGCCTTGTGTTGGGATACCAGCTAAAGCTATGTAGTGAAGTTTTAAAACTGTCAAGGTTTCTCCTTGGCAGTCTTATTCTATTTGAAGATAATATTAAACTCTTAGTTTCACAATCGTGAGGTCAGAGTCCCTTCCTGGAGCCCCCCAGTTAAGCCCTGCTCCAGGGCAGTGAAGGACTGTGCTGTTTCACTGCGGGGGGGGGGGGGGTTGGGTGTGGGGAGGGGTGTCAGGCTTTCCCCTCCCCCACCTAGCTCTATAGCTCATGCTGAGCCTTGGATTCACAATCCTCCTGCCTGGCTCAGCCTTCCAAGGGATGGGATTGTAGGAATGTGCCCCTGTAACTGGTTTTATGACTGACCGTGCCTGGGGTTCCGCCGCAGAGACGCCCTGGTGACCAGTGTGGTGAACTGCATGACGAGCTTCGTCTCTGGCTTTGTCATCTTCACGGTGCTTGGCTACATGGCTGAGATGAGGAACGAAGATGTGTCCGAGGTGGCCAAAGACGCGGGTAGGACCAGGAGCTCTCTTCATGGGATGGCGACTTTGAATCTTTACAAATAGCCAACCTTTTCAGCTGTTCTTTCACGTCTTCAAAGATTTGAAAGTTAACTCCTTTGGTGATTTCAATCCACCCATGCATTCAGTTGTCTTGGTGCCCGGTGCTGGGGCCCTCAATACATGGTGGGATTAAAACTATGATGTGTATGGTAGGTTTAAGGTCAGTGGGCTTCTTGGGCACTCGTGGTGGGATTCTGTCTAGTAGGCAGATAACTCCTGATGCCACGTTGCTTCGTGTTTTCATGGGAAATCATGTAACAGACATGAAACAATGAGACCAAGTAGATGGAGTCCCAGGGTCTAGAGAAATATTTGTATTTTGGTCTGATTTAGCTCTGTGACCAAATGACAGCATCCCTAAGTCACCCATGAGGGACTGAGGACTTGTCACACTGTCAAACGGACTTTAAGGGCTGGGGTGTAGGTCAGTGGTAGAGCACCTGGTGTTCAGATGCTGGAGTTCTGTCCATAGGACCCCAAATGTGACTTTAAAAAAAATAGCAGGCTGTCCTTATTATATTTCCTGCTAGTCTGAGCTGAGGACATCACTGGGTACCTTAGAAACAGCAGACCTGGCCCCGATGATCACACAGAATTGCTTCACTGTGGAGCCCCTGGGCTTGTGTAACTGCAGTCTTATGTCTGTCCTGTGCCCCTAAGCTGAAGATGCACAGTTTTCCAGGTGGTTAATCTTCCCTCTGGCTTAGCAAAAGGTCTGGTGTGGTAGATGAAGCAGCATTTGGCGCTGACAGAGCCTGATTTGATGCGGAGGGCTTGTGGGCGATAACTGTAAAGTAACTGAGATCTAGTTTGGGTAGGATGGGTCTCAGTGTCCACCACCTCCTCTTCCTCTCTCAATGGCTTGGTAGGATGGGACTCAGCATCCAACCCCTCTCTCTCCCTCTGTTTCAGGCCCCAGCCTCCTTTTCATCACATATGCAGAGGCAATAGCTAACATGCCAGCATCCACATTCTTTGCCATCATCTTCTTCCTCATGTTAATCACGCTGGGTTTGGATAGCACGGTGAGTGGAAAAGGGTTTTATTTGGGGGGGGGGAGGAAGGGGATCAGGAAGTGGCTAGAGTCCCTTCCCACCCAGACCCTTCCATGGTACTTACTGGTTGCCACCTCCAGGTAATTCTCCCTCCGCCCCCTCCTCTCCCATTCTTCTTCCCCATCCTGCCCCCCCTGCCCACTCCTCAGCAATGATACCTTGTGCACTGGGTACTTTACAGGGTTACTAGTGGCACACGGTAGGGAAAGTGCCTAGCACAAAGGGCTCAGTGTATTTAAAATCCTTGTCTTCCTTCCTAAGCCATGATCGTTCAACTCAGAGACTCGTTCTGTTAATATAGAGAGGGTACTGGCATTGAACCGGCCTTGGCGCAACCGATCTTCCAAGACACAAATGCTAGAGCTGTGTGCGCTGTTTTTTCTTGCCTGCAAGTCCTAAGTGATGGGTTCTGGTGATAGCAGATGGAAATGGGCTTCTAGCCAGTTCCTCGGCCGGGGAGCGGGTAATCTAGTCTTGCTCTCTGTTTAACTCTTATCTCTCTTCCTGTTCCCTGTCCTTTGAGGCACGGGCTTGTCCCAAGACTCCACTGTGACTATCTGCCGGTGTCTTTCAGTTCGCAGGCCTGGAAGGTGTGATCACAGCTGTGCTGGATGAGTTTCCCCACATCTGGGCCAAGCGCAGGGAGTGGTTTGTGCTCATCGTGGTCATCACTTGCATCTTGGGATCCCTGCTCACACTGACATCAGTGAGTACCAGGGCCTTGGGCTCCAAGGGGCCTCTGCTACTCTCTAGCGAGTCCCACAAGTAGAGTGAGTCCTTTCCTTCCACAGTGTCCTCACTTGGGGGCCTAAACATGCTGTTAGCACTATTAAAAAGCTCGCCGCGGGCTGAGGATGCGGTGGAGTGTTCGGTTGCTTGCCTACCATATGTGAGGCCCTGGGTTCAATTTTCGGCATTGAGCAATTTGCCACCAAGGAGAAAAGTTATTTCTGGCAGTGTCTGCTGGTAGATCTGTGCATGACATCAGGAGGCTTAGCATTTTTACAACAGATCCAAGTGCATATCAGGCTTGGCAGAAATACCTGGAGCCAAGTTAGGATTTGCATTTCCAGCCATTTGCACCTTTTAGAGGTGATTTTTGGGTCCTTTGACCTCATGTCCTGATCCACAGGCTGGTGTCTTATTTGCCACTTCATCTCCTTTAAAGCTTGAGGTGTAAAGAAGCCAGACCCTCTCCTGTGATCTCCCTCCTCCCCTCCCAATATCCTCATTTAGTAGCCAGGGCAAACATCAGATAGGGTGACATCGCAGACTTGTGTCCTCCTGGATCAAGACAGGTTATACTGATAGGGACCTCTTCAAGCCCTGGCCTCAGTGACCCAGGGCTTTACCAGGGTGTGTCAGGTTAGAGTGGCAGGCACAGTGACCTAAGTGCTGGGGTGTCTGGTGCCACACACAGATCCTGCCCTCCTTTGTCTTTTTCCCATTTTATTTTATTTTATTTTATTTTATTTTATTTTATTTTATTTTATGAGACAGGGTCTCACTGTGTAGACTAAGCTTGGGACTTACAGAGACCAGGCTGCCTCCTGAGCACTGGGATTAAAGGTGCGTGCTACCACGCCCCGCTTCCAGATTCAGTCTTTACAGTTGTGCATTCTCCAAGGTTGAATAGACAAGACATTTTCATTAAGCCCAAAGTGGCCATAGAGGCTCCTTAGAGTTTGTCTCTTATGGTGTCGGTGTTGTAGATAAAACAAAGGTGAGCGATGGGGCCGAGAGCATGCCCCAGGCTGTGAGCTCCGTTCTCAGCACCACCTAAAAGGAAATGTGCTCCCCCAGGTAAGGTGGTCGGATGGGTACACATTCAAAGGCCACTCCATGAGACAGACCCTGGAGTCCTCAAACTGAGTCCAGAATGGGGATTACCCCATCTGACCCCATAGTCAGAAGCTTCTGCAGGCCTCTGTAATGAGGCTATACACCTCAGAAGACCGTTGACACACCTGTCACCTTGTTCTCAGGGAGGGGCGTACGTGGTGACCCTGCTGGAGGAGTACGCCACGGGACCAGCAGTGCTCACCGTGGCTCTCATCGAGGTTGTCGTCGTGTCTTGGTTCTATGGTAAGAAGTCCCCTCCTTCTGCCTTACCCTCTGTCCACACAGAGATGTGGACATCATCGGAGGACAGGAAGGGGCAGTTGACCGAGCGGGATCTCCTGACCGGTCTGTGAGATAATCTCAGCTGAGGGCCTTTGGTAGCCATACACCACTGTTTCCTCTGCACTGTATCGCACATGCCACATCCTGCAGGGAGAACATCACTTCTATCCTGATTTTTTTTTTTTTTATGCTTGTAATGCTTCCCCAGAAGAGACAGGCTGAAGTCAGGCAGTTCACCCACAGTGGTGGCCTAAGACATTAGTGTAAGAGCACCCCAGATTTAAGTTTCTCAACAGAGACCCCTTTCCAGAACACCAAAATAGAGCTTAGGGCCCCTCTCTTCTATGAGGCTAGACTGTTCTTAGGGTCTCTGCATTGGTGAATCCCCACGCCCTTTTCCCTTGTCCTGGGATGGACTTTGACATGGGTGAGAGGAGGTGCAGGAAGTGAGCTGAGAGCTCGTGGCAGGGCGTCTATGGGCCCTGAATAGAGGCAGCAGAGGGGAGGGCACAGGCAGGCCACTGACACAAGGAAAACAGGTTCAGAGATGCGATGCGTTTGTAGTGTCAAGAAGCAAGCATCTCATTTGGAAATGCATTTGCTTTCCAATTTCTACGATTAATTGCTTTACCATGGCAACCATTATATACACTGTGAAGGAAGAGGGCAGAGTACCTGAACTAAAGATTTTAATGTGTGTGTGTGAGTGTGGCCACCTGCAGAGGCCAGGGTAGAGTACTGGGTTCCCTGAAGCTGGACACAGAGGAGATGGTGAGTCGCCTCTTGTGGATTCTGGGAACTGAATCCAGAAGCCAATTAAAGAAAAAAAAAATATGTTATCTTTACTTCCCCAGCAATTCAGAGGACAGAGTTCAAAGTCACTGTAGACCTGCACTAGGAGCCACAGAGTTCTGAGGAAGTAGCTGGGAACGTTTTCAGTTCTTGGGACCCACCTGTCAGTGGGCGTCCTCATGTTAGTGCCAGGAACCTTTTACAGAAGAACTGGATCTTGGCCTGGCACACAGATGAGCAATACTGTGATTAAAAATTTCCCCTGGAGGGCTAGGAAAGATAGCTCAGTGGTTAAGAGTCCTGTCTGCTATCCCAGAGGGCCTGGGTTTGATTCCCAGGACTCCCACATGGTAGGTAACAAATAGCTATAATTCCAGTTCCAGGGAACCCAACACCTCCTTCTGTAGGCGAAGCACTCAAACATAAAATAAAAATAAAAAAATAAATAAAATAAAAAATAAAAAACTCCTTTGAAAACTGCCAGCAGACGGATAGTCCCAATTGGTTTCTGCCAGGCAGGCTCACCATTCCTAAATAAGATCACTTGATCACTTTCTTCCTACAGGCTGAGATCTTAGAAGGGAAGTGTGGGCACCAACGGAGAACTTGGTCCCTAGACATTTATCAACTTTTCTGCTCTGTGTAGGAAGAGCTTTGCTTGCTATAAAATTAAATTTTGTGATGCCCCGCCACTTGAGCCCCTCAAGTGGAGAAGTGCCTAAGTGACCCCACCAGCTCAGGGAGGAACCCCCACTCTGTTCCTGCCATCACCAGTGCTGACCCTGTTGACCCTGCCCTGTCAAATTCTCCTTCGGGTGATTCCAGGAATCGCTCAGTTCTGCAGCGACGTGAAGGAAATGCTGGGCTTCAGCCCGGGATGGTTTTGGAGGATCTGCTGGGTGGCCATCAGCCCTCTGTTTCTCCTGGTAAGTCGTCACATTGTTTATTTATAAGAAACGAATGCTACTGAAACATCGTACATAGACAGAAAAGCACACTGTCTGGAGGTGCGCATCCCAGAGAGCTCTACAACCCCAACACTGCTGTGCGGACAAAATCATGCCAAGAGATAATAAGGAACTAGTACCCCGGGAAGCCCTTATGTTGGGGGCCACCCAACAGCAATACCCACCTCTGCTCGCCTGTTTCTGACTATGAACGCTGGAGATCACACTGGTGTAGTTCTCTCTACTGCTAATAATGATAACGAACATTTACTTATGGAGCAGCAAATGCCAGAGCTGACTTTATACCAAGCTTACAAGGCTCTCCTAATCTTTATGATAATTCTGCAAGGTGGTGGGTGGTGGGGGATGATAGTCTTCATATGTAGATTGGTGCTGGTATCACAGGCATTAGTGTCATTGAGGTTTAGTGTCATTAAAATCATGTAACACAACTAATCAAGACCAAGGAAGAACATCCTGTATGTATTGCTCAGGAAGACCCTGAGAAGGGTCCTAGCAATTTTATGTTTAATAATTTTCTATTCACCCTGAAGGGGGCACACACAACGTCCCCAAGTTTAGGTCCAAGTCAACAGTAGAATTCATTTATTGTCAAGGGACCTGGGTAGGAAAGCTGCATGCCAAGTGGGCAGTGGTGGCGCATGCCTTTAATCCCAGCACGCTCTCGGGAAACAGAGGCAGGACATCTCGGAGTTAGGGGCCAGCCTGGTTTATAGATGGAGTTCCAGGAAGCCAGGTTTACACAGAGAAACCCACTCTCAAAAAAACAAAAAGAAAAGAAAGCTGAGTGCTAGGGGCTTCTCAGGGGGCAATTTTTGACCCCTTAAAGCCTAAAAAGCAGGTTAGCCCATTTCATCCATCCTTCCCAGCTAAGTGAGCATCTGGGCCATCCCAGGGGTCTCAGGCCATTACCACACAGTGACCCTTCTCTTTCAAAACACCCCTCCATCCCTGTGTTCATCCCCGTGTGTGTGTGTGTGTGTGTGTGTGTGTGTGTGTGTGTGTGT
>NC_034603.1:44749429-44765037 GCF_900095145.1 Mus pahari
TGTGTGTGTGTGTGTGTGTGTGTGTGTGCTCGCTCTGACTTCCTTGAGGCAGAACCTTCCCTCCCCCTGCCCCGCCCAGCTCTCCACACATCTCAGGACTGTTTTATAGGATGGCCCAGTTGCTTATCTTTGCTTCTGGGACATTACATGTGTCTCTGTTCCTTAGAGACCTTCCTGACTGCTTTAGACTACTTTAGTTTTCATTAACCTTTGCCCGGAGCAGCAAACATCCCAGCACAGTGACTCTAGAGGGCCTGATGACTCTAGGCCAGGCACAAACTCTAGACACAGTGACTCCTGTATAGATCCTCGCTTGGGTACTTTCTTAGGTTTCAGTCCAACTAAACTTAGGTTTTAGTTCCATATTGCTTTGTCGGCTCATCGCTCCCCGCTTTTAGCCCAAATCAAAACCTTTTTAAAAAGGAGGTTTGCTGATTTTGAACTTAGCCCAAGAGCTCCTCTCTCCTCAGCTTCTCAAGTAGTGGGGACCACAGGTGCGTGCCATCTTTTTATGATTTTCTTTTAAATCCAAACCCTTCTTTCTTTCTTCCCCGCCCCCCCCCTCTTGTTTATGCAGGGTCTCACTCTGTAGCCCTGACTGGCCTGGAACTCACTATGTAGGCCTCAAGCTCACATCAATCCCCCTGCCTCTGGAGTGAGTGCTGGGCTCAAAAGCAAGTGCTCACACACCCGGCAGATTTTCACTTGCTTTTACATTAAGAGGTTTGGACTGAGTCTCTCGGTTCACCATGACCAGAAGCCAAAGTCCTGACATAAATAGGTTATTAACTTGTATTAATACCTGTGCTTCTTGATAATCCACTTAAACCCTTTCATTTGTTTTCCAGAGGAAGAAGGCATGTTAGATTAATGCCTTGTGTGTTTAAATAGTCCCCACCCTGCAAGGAAGCCCGTGTCCATACCTAGACAGGGGTGAGGCAAGTGACACAGTCACTGGGGACATAAAAACTATTTTAATGCAATACTTAAATCAATACAAAAAAATCATATACATAACATTTCATCAGACAATGGAATTGACCCTTGAGCCTGGGACTTCCTTCACTCACCTTACCCTGATCTGGCCCTACGAGGTCCTATCTCTGACAGATCACACGAAAATATTTTGGCTTCTCCTTGCACACTGTACCAAGGTGAGGCGTGCACCTCATTCTTGTCTGGGCCCTGAGGCCTTGCTTGGGCTTTTTTTTAAATTAAATTTCTGGAGGCTCATGGTCAATGTATTCCTTTTCTTCCCTAGCAACACCCTTGTAGAGACTGGTGCATCACTCGTGATCCAGCAATGCTCGGTTACTACCTCCTTCCAAAGCAAGTGCTTTTTGTGAGGAGGCAAAGCTGCCTTCCACATCTCCGGTGAACTAACAGGTCCTCTACTCTGAGCATTGTAGGGATGCTTTAGGTAAACAAGTCACTTCCTAAAACCATTCTTTTTCAGTGAGGCCAGTTATACACACACACACACACACACACACACACACACACACACACACACACCACAGGAAATAAAAGAGTGTACATGAGAAGAGAGGGAGGCTCGGTTCAGGGAGGGAACCACTGAATACAAGAGCGTGGGCCCTGACAACCTGGAATTCACTTACCTGACAGCATGATAGCCCTGTTCTGGTGAGGATGGCTCCTGACCAGGTCTTCTCTGCTTCTGATCCACGTCCCCTTCCTCCTTAGCCAGATCTGGGGCCTCACAAGGAGCCTGCATTAGGAGAAAGGTCTGTGATTGACAGGACTCCTGCTTTGAAGCCCTTCTTCTGGACATGGGCTACCAGCAAGGAATGTGTGCTTAACAGTTCCCCATCACCTGTGGACAAAGGAAAAATGAATATAAATAGATGTTTAACTACATGAATAATGTGCATTAATGTCATCTCTATGACCATGAAGCACTAACTGAAAATCAAATTCAGAGCTATGATGATTGTGGCACAGTGGTTCCTAGGCAAAACCACACATTTATGCTCCCTCTGGAAACCAAACTGAAAATAAGAAAATGCTGAGCCGGGTGTTAAGAGATTGGAATCTTTATCAAAAATCTCATTGGTTTCCAAGTGAAATGTGTTAAGCTGCTTTTCTCCAGCTATTCCTGAGAGAATAGGACCGTCTTGTAGCAAGCAGACGGTTGCTGTCGAGGGCCATCCGCACAGAGCCTTTCTTATTGAAACCCCAGGCTGCAAAGCCTAAGATGGAGCTAAGACGGGAAGGAACGTTCCCAAGAGCAGAGTACCTCTCAGCTTGTCCCTCCCAGAACGAAAGCACCTCCTGTCTCACTGGATTCGGGGACACGGTACCAAAGCAGAGATAACCAGAGAGGTCACCCGCATTATCTCTCTGCTATCCAGCCCCAGTGGGTACCAGTCTCCTCTTGCTGCATCTCTCTCTGACTTTGAGGGTATTTGTAGAGATGCTGTAATTCTCACAGTGGGCTCCAAGGTGTGTGATGGGAAAGAAACCCAAGGAAAGCCCCTGCTTCTGTTTTTGTTTGTTTGTTTGTTTGTTTTGAGTTAGTACAGAAGTTGTCAGTAGTGTGGCACAAGAGTTCTTTCGAGAATAAATAAACCCCAGTAGATTCTTAGATTTGCTCTTCTGTGTTTGTGGTCTCAATGTACATGGATATTCTGAAGATTTTCAATGTTTCTTGGAATCTGTCTTAGTTCATCATTTGCAGTTTTTTGATGAGCCCACCCCAACTCCGGCTTTTCCAATACAATTATCCCCACTGGAGTATCATCTTGGGCTACTGCATAGGAACATCGTCTGTCATCTGCATCCCTATATACATCATTTATCGGCTGATCAGCACTCCAGGGACACTTAAGGAGGTATGTGCCAGCTAATAAGTGTGTGTGTTTGGTAAGGTAATTGGGAAGAAAATAATTTTCTTATTGTGTTTTATTAAAAAGATATAAGTATTCATAAAATCCACCATAAGGCTCTACTTACATATTCATAATAGTTTTACATACCTCACTGAAGATGGAGTCAGTTAATGGCTGCCTTGATAATCACAAGGCAACTCACAAACACTGTGACAATAGCGAGCTGAGCCTGGTGTCACAGCACATGGGAAATACAGGATCTCTGCTACACTGGATTGGGGGTCAGCCTGGATTATTCGAGACCCTGTCTCAAAGTGATTGGGTGCACTGCAGTGTTCCGCCTGGGCTGTGCGCAGCTTCCTACGCTTTGCCTACTGCTCGCCTGGGCACGGGCCACCTATCTGCACATCTCGGGCACAGATAAATGAAAGCCAGGATTCAGAAGAGCCATGGTCAGTTCTCTTTTCTTGAGACAGCGACCCAGTACATCATCCTGGCTGGCCCAGAACTGGCTGTGGAGGCCAATCTGGCCTCTAACTCAAAGAACCAGCTACCTCTGCCTCTTGAGTGCTAGGATTAGAGGTGTGGCCACCATACCTGGTGCCACGGTCATTTTTCTCACATCAATCAATGTGTCAAGTACTGTCTTAAAGAACATCACATCATTAGGATGTTACAATCAGTTTTGAGCTAAAAAGTCACCCACTTAAATGTTGGAATATCAGAGTTGTAGCTCAGGCCACAGGAGCCATTTCCCCCCATACTAGAAGAAATGCTTATTTCTGTCTGAATATTGTAGATTTTTAAGTACTTACCTTATAAGCACACTTGCCAAAGCGTCTGCTTATAGATCATCTCACCTTGCTACTCCGAGCCTCAGGAGGAAGGTGGGCAGGTGCTATATAAATAGAGAAGAACCCCGGGTGGATGGGGGAATAGTCCTCCTCACAGAGAGGAACCCCGGGTAGGGGTAGGGGATAGCTGTCTTCACAGAGAAGAACCCTGGGAGGGCGGTTGAGTAGTGCTAATCACATAGTCACTATTTCAGTGACAAGTCTGAAGACAGCCCAGTACAGGAACGCTCCTGACCCTAAACTTTTTGTTTTTAGGTGCAGGTTCCCTCTTCTGAGCTGACCTTTGGCTAGTGTAGAAATTGGTGTTAAAGGTTAGGGACAGACGAGGCGCCGTTTCCATGCCAGGCTGTCAATAGTCCTGCTACTAGGATTCATGACAGTGTCACTTCAGATTTGCAGAATTGAAATGTTTTAAATGGTGTCTGCTCCGTTGTGCTTCTGCCACGGTAGTGAGTATTTACTACACATGGTGACGAGACTCATACCAGGAATCTCAGCTCCGTCAGGGCTCTGCTGCAGGGAAGAGCTCCAATCCGAAGGGTAACATCAAGCGAAAGGCAGGAGGCTTCTGAGAACCCAGGTGGACTAGACTGTGGCTCGAATAGGCACAACTTCACACTCAGACGTTTCATAAGAGAACACGAGACGATTAGACGCCCTTTTCTGAGAACAGCTAGATTCACTTCTGTTTTTAAATGGGAAAACTAAACTCATGGTAAAGAAAACTCAGCTCCTGCAAACTACTGCAACCACTACCAATCGCCAACCCTATCACAACTTTTGCTCCCAGAGAGAACCAGATGATTGTTTTACTGTAATGCAGTCATAGCCCCAGAGTCACTAAATTCATCCCTCCGAGCGATCCTTCAACGATGGCTGAGAAGATCCACCGCCTCTCTGCTGCTTCAAACCCAGAGGCCTGGGTCAGGGGAGGGAACGTTAGATGAACAAACATCAGTATTACACCACAGGCTGCACCTCAGATCCTAGCGGTCTCTCTTGCAGATTTTCAGTTACTTACAGAGAAAACCTAGAAGGATGTAAAGTAACTGAGCCCAGACTCATCGGCAGTTGAGGAGAGACAAAGGACATCCTTGCCATAGGCCACCAGATGGGAGGCAATCGGTTTCAAGGAAGCAGCTGATAAGCTCAAGGAATGTAAGGAGAGGTCCCATGGAAGCACGCATCTCTGGATCTTGGCTTCCCCATCAGTAAAATGTGCTCCTTGGACAGTAGTGTGTTCCCAGGATTGATAGTTCCATGGGTCAGCAACAATGGCGCACAGTGCTGGGTAGAAATCCTAGCGAACACTGGATTAAGGAAAATCCAATGCCTTTCTTTATACAAGACTTCTGAGAGAGGCCTTTACTGTTCCTGTGTGTACTTAACCGGTGCAAGTGGAAAGGCACGCCGTGCTCCCCGCCCCCAAGTACCTGGGAGAAAACACATTTGGCTTTAAGGGGGAGGAGGGGGGATTTTTATTCTAAAACAAAGTCTCCCTATATAACCCAGACTAGCCTGAAACTCTCAGTGATCCTCTTGACCCCTGACCTGTGCTGGCATTATAGGATAGGTGCCACCACACCTACCTGACTGGGAGTTTTACAGAAATTACTTGTTAATTACCAGATTTGACTTTCAGAAGCATTCCGGGAGGAGGGAAGGCTCCATATATAACCTTGGTTTGGCTAAAAAACAAAACAAAGACTAAAAGAAAGGTAAATATAAGAGAAAAGCAAACGTCTGGACTCTGCTGGGTATTGGCTATATCCAGATGCGCCCGGCTGTATAACGAGATTAGATCCTGATAAACCCATTATGAATTGAAAATGTCATTAAGTAAAAAAAAAAAAAAATACAGTGACTACACCTAGCTTCCTGAACATTATAGCCTGGCAACACAGGACAGGGCTGTCATTCTCATGACCACTTGGCTGACTGGGAGCTGTGGCTTGTACCCCTAATACCCAGCCTCAGGAGAGAGCAATAGCTCCAACCCTAGCAAGGGGAGATGTAAGAATTGAGGACAGTTTCCATGGAATGGATATCGCTCTTGTGTCGTCATAAAGGAAAAACAGGCTATAGTAACCCGCTATAAGCTGGGGACTGCTTGTGTAAGTCTGCAGCATACAGAATAAGCTCTATTTACTGCTTTAATTTGGGAACCTACTATGCACTGGTAGCCTAGAAGTCTCAAGGTTGGGGTCAGTTGCTGGCTGAAGTCACCATTGCCGAAAGCCTTAGTGACCCACACAAAGATAACAGGAGGTGGTCTCTAATGAGCACATGCGTATGAAGGTGTCGGCAATGCTCTGTTCTTAGATTAGCTGTAGCTTATAGGTTAGAGATGGTCTCGTAGAAGGCCATGGCCTGGCCAAGTCTGAGCTCAGTAGTCGTCTAGTGGGCTGGCAAAATGGTTCAGCAGCAAAGGCTCTTAACCACCAAGCTGCAGGAGTCAAATTGTTGGAACTTACACAGTAGAAAACTGACCCCTAAAAGTCATCTCCTGACCTCCACATAGGCACCGGCTCATGTGCACCCACACGTATGCACACCAGCATTAAGTAAGTAAGATCTAAGCCTGGTCACTCCACTGAAGACCAATTCCAATTGTAAGACATATTTCTCTCTTTCTTTTTATTTGTTTTTTGATTTTTTTGTTTTTGTTTTGTTTTGTTTTTGTTTTGTTTTGTTTTTTCGAGACAGGGTTTCTCTGTGTAGCCCTGGCTGTCCTGGAACTCACTCTGTAGACCAGGCTGGCCTCGAACTCATAAATCCACCTGCCTCTGCCTCCCAAGTACTGGGATTAAAGGCGTGCGCCACCACTGCCCTGCGTAAGACATATTTCTGTCTAATTAATGATAGCTTACAGAGTGGTGAGGTTTGGCTTTCAGTGGCTCTTGGCACTGGCGGGCACCATGGCCAAGAGGCGGGATTGAAATCCCGTACATCTGCTCCCTGAGTGTGGCTCTGGGAAGCCTTGCCTGTTTAGTCAGTCATGCCGAGGCCAGCAAGGTTCCGCTGAAGGATTATTCCTCAAGTTCATGTCACAATCATGTTCTTCCTGCACCAGATGCTTGTACTTCTCCACGCTGACATTTTCATCCGTATTAGAAGTTGGGAATTTATTTTTTTTTAAAGGCCCGTGAGGCTATTTCAACTTATTGTGAAATATCATTAAAATACTCTTCAATGTTTTAATATTAATGTTGAAATGCCTTTTCAAACAAAACTTTGTAACACTGCACTTTTCTTCCCAACAGCGCATTATTAAAAGTATCACTCCTGAAACACCAACGGAAATTCCGTGTGGGGACATCCGCATGAATGCTGTGTAAGGCACGGAGGGAGAGGACATGGCCTCCCAGCCCCCCACCCCGACTCCTCCCCTCTAAGCCAAGCTGATGATGTAAGGTCTTTCTCCATGGAGACACAGTCCTAAAGACTATGGTGCCCAGACTCTTGTGGGTTCCATCCATTTCTTTCCATGAACTCTCTTGGACTTAACTGCCTCGTTAGCTGGTGACGCCGCTGAGCTGACCTCCTTTGGACATGTAAGGAGAAGAAGGAGGGGATTAATGCCACCCAGTCATCAGCTAGCTTCAGGTTTAGAATTAGGTCTGTGAACGTCTGTATCATGTTTTGGGTATGATCATATTACCCTGCATCTGTTTGCTTCTAAAGCCTTCAATGTTCATGAATCCATAAACCACCTAAGAGAAAACAGGGATGTCTTGCTGGCCATATATATTTTCTCAGTAGCATAGAACTCTGTAGCTGGAATCTACTAGAACCCTGTAACCCACATGCTGCTGAGAGGTTAAGAAAGGAAGGTGTAAAGATGCTACGCTGAAAACTGATGTATGTGTGTGAGCTATTGTGTCTGTCCATTGTTGTCTGTGTACCCTCAATTCCAACACTCCGGGTCCATTACAAACTATATAAATGGCCTCTAATTTTTCTTACATTAAACAGATTCTACCTACTCAATTGGGTTTGCGTTATTGGAAGCATGGTGTGTTACCATCTCCTTTCCCAGTGTCTCCTCCACCACCCTCCTCCCTGTTAAGCATTCAAGATAAAGGTCCTTGGGCAAACCTGGCCTGTTCTATCAGTCACTATGGCCACTGCTTTCCATATGGTTGTGGCCAGACGCAACTTCCACGTGCAGCTGGGTATCTGGTGCAAGTTCTATTTCAAATGGCTGAGGGTTTGACTATTTAGGTTATTGGTCCTGTGGAACCAGGGCAAACCTGACTTCTACTTAGCTCTGGGGTACATAGGTTTACTTCTATGAGCTAAATGGCAGGTCTTCTCCACCCGGGAGCAATTGGAGAACCAGAGTTGGCTTTAAACGACCCCCCCCACTTCTCCATGATCCCTTCTTGACTCTGCCAAGGGGTCCTGATGATGAGTTCCAGGATGCTCTCCGAGTGAATGGCTTTTCATCCATGTGAGCATGGTACTGATTAAGTAAATCTGGACTTGGGTGACTTAGGCTTGGATGAAAGAAAGCGTGGAGGCAAATCTTACCTTGAGGCATGAGATTCCTTCATTAAAATCTTTCAGGAAACAAGCGATAAAATCAATTACCTGGCACTATATAACTTCGAGTCCTCCATATAAAATTTAAACAAACTTCGTAAAAAGAAGGTCCCAGCTTGGTTCAGTAGAAGCAGGAGGATCATGACGCTAATGCCAGCTCAGGCTACATAGTGAGACACTATCTCAAAGAGCTGTGGGGTGTGTGTGTGTGTGTGAGGGGGGGGAATCCATATAGGCTTACACTTACCTTGACTTCATTCCCTCAGCGGTGTCTTCCTTGAGTGTCTTCTGCTATCTCTGTGCCTCTTGCTCACCTTCCATAATTCTTTGATTTGCTCATTTGTGCTTTTTCCCCCACAATATTTTCCTTATTCATATGAGCTTCGGAGAAGTTTCCCAAGAAGTTAGGGGGAAAGGAGGGGGTCAAAGCTGTCCCTCTTCTGACAGGAAAGGATCTTCACCTCTCAGCCTGGCCTGCTGCATTCTTCCTGTTCTCTTCACTTTCATATGTGCCGAAAGAAGAGAAATTAACTGCAGGTGGCCTTGCAGTCAGTGGTAAACAGTTCTGCAAAACTGAAGAATCTTGTTTTTTATTTAGACAGAGTCCCAACTAGTCCAGGCTAGCCTCGATGAATACTGGGACTATATGCATGTGCCATGATGCCAGGTTAATGTGGTCCTGAGGATGGACCCCAAGAGTACATACACACTAGGCAGCATTTTAAGTACAGATAGACTCTCTTTATCACATAGACACACAATTTTCTCAAAATACCACCTTTCCCATCTGTTTCTAAGTAGCTTAGAGTGGCCTTGAACTCAAGAGCCTGGGGCCTGCTGGTGAGTGTCAGATCCTGTCTCAAAGGAATGATAAAGCAGGATACAGGAAATCCTAGTCTGGCTGTCATACATGCTCCCATGTACACACACACAGCCTAAACACAGGGTTAAAAGTACTTGTTGCCCTTGTAGAAGACCCACGTTTGGTTCCTAGGACAAACATGGTGGCTCACAAATATCTCTAACTCCAGTTCTGATGCCCTCTTCTGACCTTCTCAGCCAACAAGACATACATACATACAGACAGACAGACAAACATGCTGGCAAAACACTCGGACACATAAAATAAAAAAACAAGGCAATGACCCCTGAGGAATGACATCCAAGTTTGACCTCTGGCCTCCAAACACATGTGGCTACATGTGTACCTGCAGCAACACACATACACATACATGAAACACACACTTTGAGCCTTGTGAAAGCCAAAGTTGGTAGAGAAAAACAAAAGATAAAAATTCTAAAACAGGTGGCAATATTGAAAACTTAGTTATAGCTAGACATAGTGGTGCATGCCTTTGATCCTAGCACTTGGGAGGCAGAAGCAGGTGGATCTCTGTGAGTTCTAGGTCAGCCTGGTCTACAGAGTGAGTGCCAGGACAGCCTGGGCTACACAGAGGACTCTGTGTCCAGCAGCCTCCCCTGCCCATTCCAGAGTTTGTCTCGAAAGGAATAAGCTGAGTAGGGACTTGATTAGTAGAATCAAAGGACATAAGAGTGATCAGGCTGAGTAACTGCCCTGGAACGAATCGCAAAATAACTAAATATGGGGAGTATGGGGAGACCCCGAGTCCCAGGGTGGCAGCCACGGGAGCTGCACTAGCCAGAGAGAAATTCTGGAAAGAGAACAAAGGGAAAGGAAGGATAAGCTAGCTGATGAAACGGAAGAGGAAATGAACCCTCAGAGCTTAGGGAGTTAAGAGAACTTTCTAAGCCTCCAGAGAAACAAGCACACCGGCGAGGGAGCCGTGCAGCAGCAGTGGGTATCAGCACACCGGCGAGGGAGCCATGCAGCAGCAGTGGGTATCAGCGCACCGGCGAGGGAGCCATGCAGCAGCAGTGGGTATCAGCGCACCGGCGAGGGAGCCGTGCAGCAGCAGTGGGTATCAGCGAGCAGCGGGTCCGCGCTAACATTTTCAGTGTTCCAAGAGAAAACGGTCTGAGACCTCATCTTTTTGTCCTATGCTGAATTAGCATTTAAGTGTGATGATGAAGCTGAGATGATTCCAAACCTCCAAAGCCTCAGGAACTTACAAAACTCTCCTACTGAGCAATTACGACGAGGCCAGTGGGACAGCCCTGCAGTAAAGGCACTTGGTGTCGGAGCCTGGTGACTTTAACTCAATCCCTGGGACCCACATAAGTGTGGGAGGAGAGGATCAACTTCACTAAGTTGTCTTCTGACCTCCATACATGTGCTACATGTGTGCTCTCCCCCATCATGTACATACACAAACACGTTAAAAAAAAAAAAAGATAGGGCTGGAGAGATGGCTCAGTGGTTAAGAGCACCGACTGTTCTTCCAGAGGTCCTGAGTTCTGAGTTCAATTCCCAGCAACCACATGGTGGCACACAACCATCTGTAATGGGATCTGATGCCCTCTTCTGGTACACGGGCAGGTGTACATGCAGATAGAGCACTCATGTACATAAATACATAAGACATAAATAATAATAAAAAAAAAAGCTTACTCAAATATGCTCCCCAGAAAATGAGAGAGCAAATCAAGCCAGAATGAAAGGTTGGATTTGAGAAAAAGAAAGTAAAACTCAGACTTGAACATAAAGCTGGGGGAACCCAATATGATTTGAGCTTCCTGTTTGTATATGAGGTAAGAAATGCGAGGCCGAGACTGAGAATTAGGTAATTTTAGAGATAGAAGGAAAGAGAGACATCCAAGTTAGAAGACCAAGTGGCCTCAGAGCTAGAGGATGAGGGAAAAGAAAACTCAGCACTGGAGAAAGAAGGAATCTCAGATAGTCCAGGGTAGACTGGAAAACAGGTGGGAGGAGGGAGAGGAGGAGGGAGAGATCTATGGGGAGGAGGGAGAGGAGGAGGGAGAGATCTATGGGGAGGAGGGAGAGGAGGAGGGAGAGATCTATGAGAGAGGAAAGGAGGATGATGGTGAGGTCTATGTGGAGGAGGAAGAGGAGGATGGTGAGATCTCAGTATCCTGAGAAACAGGACTCAAGACTCTCAGCCTCTCTTGTGGGGTATCCACCAAAGAAGACTGCTTGGACATGGGTTTAAACCAATAGAAAGTCTTTATTAGCCCCAGGCGACTACGTTGGGTGTTAGGGATCCAAGGGTAGCCCTGGGCCTTTCTCAGGGTGAGCTTTTAAGCACAAACACCATGTCCTGGGTTGACGTGCTTCAGTTAAAAAGAGCAGGCAGCCAGAAGCAGAACTACAGAAGGCAGAAAGGCAAGGCTAGGACACTTAGAGACTTTCCCATAGCGATGGACTTTGATGGACTAGATTTGGCAGGTGGTGCTATCTATGTGCGGAGTTTTGCGGCCTGAACGGTACTTCCATCATGGAGTCAGTTGTGCTGAGGCCTGCTAACATCTCTCAGTGTGGAGAATACAAAGCACGGCATTGAGGAAATATCCTGGGATGGCTTGGAGATTAGTGTAATTGATTTGGTAGTGAACTTTGACAGAGTGGAAGGAAGAGGAAGGGGAAGAAGGGGGAAAAAAGAGAGAAAGGAAGAGGAGGAGGTGGAGAAAGAGGGAGAAGAAGAGGAGAGGGAAGATAAGGAAGAGGTAGAAAGGAAAAGCTATCTTCCAGACTAAGAAAAAGGTAACCTCTTACATGAACTTAAAAGAAATTGTCTCTAGTTATTTGGCTTGGGACCCTAAGGAGAAAAAGTTGACAAAGTGACACCTAGAACAAATAAAAAAACAACAAAAAACAAACAAACAAAAAAACAGCTATTGGAGAACACAGTCTAACCTGGTGGCAGTTGGTTTCTCTCTCAAAACACTAGCGATATGGACCAATGATCTTAAAGCACTCTCATGTACAAAGCCAAGTGTTCTCACATGCCACCCCATGGAACACAGAGGGAGAGAAACTCAGCAAAGAAAAGCTTCCAGCCTTGAGTCCTGGATCCAGCCAAATTAGCATCTAATTTTGTGAATAAAACCAAGGGGAAGTCGGGTGTGGTGGCACACGCCTTTAATCTCAGCAGTCGGGAGGCAGAGGCAGACAGATTTCTGAGTTCGAGGCCAGCCTGGTCTACAGAGTGAGTTCCAGGACAGCCAGGGCTATACAGAGAACCCTGTCTTGAAATAACAACAACAACAAAAAAAAGTGTGGGGGGAATTTTGAAGTTTACTTCTTTCACCAAAACACACCCTCCACCAAATTTCAACAAATAAAATTGGAAAATGAACTTCATATCTCATAAGACAGATAGATGGTTAACAGCCACATTTGCAGATGTGTAGAAGGAAATGCTAGGAGACAAACTCCTGGCTGTAGCAGTGAGGCGTAATTGAGTGGGAAGACCCAACCTCAGCATGGGCGGCATCATTCCCTTTGCTCAGGAGCCACAGACAGAATAGAGAGGAGAAAGCTGTATGCCATGTTCATGTGATGCCCTTGATCCTTCAGGCTCCTTCAACCCTTCCTTCCCCTCCTCCTCAGGACTCCCTGAGCTCTGTCATCTACAGAGTGGGACAGTGGGACTCTACATCTGCTCCCATCAGTTGCTGGATGGAATCTCTCTGGTCTCTCTAATGATCATGTTAGGCTCTGGTACTAGCACATCCTGCAGGCATTACAAACTGTAGGTTGTAGGTTTTAAGGCTGGGTTGGTGTCCCAATCCCTCCACTGGTAACATGGCCCCAGAATCAACTGACTGTGACTCAAGGCCTCACAGAGATCAGGGGGCTGTATGGGTCTGACCTGGGTCCTCTGCATGTGTGTTACGGTTGTGTAGCTCGGTGTTCTTGTGGGAGACCTAACAGTGGGAATGGGGACTGTCTCTGACTCGGCCTGCCTTTCTGCCGTTGGCACCCTTTTCCTACTGGGTTGCTTCATCCAGCCTCGAGGCGAGAATATGTGCCTGTCTTAATGTAGCTTGTTATGCCTTATTTGGTTGATATCCCTAAGAGGCCTGCTCTTTTCTGAGAGGAAGTGAAGGGTGGAAGAAGATCTGGGAGGGGGAGGGGAGGAAGGGGAAACTGCAATTAGGATGTAATTAATATAAGAGAGAAGAATAAATAAAAAGGAAAAATTCTTTCCCTTTATTCATTTTACATCCCAATTGCAGCCCCCCTCCCTTCTCTCCTCCCAATCTCATCCTCACACCCTTCCCCCCATCCCTTACTCCCCTGCTCTGAGAAGGCCCTGCTGTGGGTACCAAGGGAAAATTTTTCTTAAAAAAAAAAAAAAAAAAAAAAAAAGGAGAAAGCCAAACCAAATAGCAGTATCTCTCTCTGTCTGTCTGTCTGTCTCTCTGTCTGTCTGTCTCTCTGTCTCTGTCTCTCTGTCTCTCTCTGTCTCTCTGCCTCTCTGTCTCTCTCTCTCCTCTCTCTGTCTCTCTCTCTATGTCTCTCTCTGTCTCTCTCTCTCTGTTTCTATCTGTCTCTCTCTGTCTCTGTCTGTCTGTCTGTCTGTCTCTCTCCTCCTCCTCCTCCTCCTCTACTGTGGATACAGTGAAACCAGCTTCTTCACAGGACTGCCAACATCTGAAGCTCTTCCCCCGGCACACCTCCCAGTATGATAGGCTGCACTCTCACAATGTGAACCAAATAAACCTTCCTTCCTTAAGGTGACTTGAGCAATGGTGGCACACACCTTTAGTCCCAGTACTCAAGAGGCAGAGGCAGGAGGATCTCTGAGTTAAGGCCAGCCTGGTCTACATAGCAAGTTTCAGAACAGCCAGGGCTACACAGAGAAACCCTGTCTTGAAAAACAAAAAACAAACAAACAAACAAACAAACGCCTTCCTAAAAGTGCTTAGCAAGGTATTTGGCTAGAGCAACAAGAAAAGTCAGTAATAAAAAGTGCCTGTTTCAAAACTGTAACCATGTAGCCTTCAGAGTGCAACTATCAATGCACTCTTAGAAAAAGTAGAGGAAACCGTGGACAAGGACAAGGACAGCAAGATGAATCAGAACAGGAAAATCTGCCAAGGTGGATGGACTTAAGAGAAGGGAACTTTATTACTTTATCATTCATCTCGATGTGATTTTTATATAAAACTTCCATTCAAAAAAATTTAAATTCTTAAGGTAAAGATAAAATTCTTAATTGTAAGGCTGGAGAGATGACTCAGCAGCTAAGAGCACGGTCTGCTCTTCCTGAGGTCCTGAGTTCAATTCCCAGCAACCACATGGTGGCTCACAACCATCTGTAATGGGATCTGATGCCCTCTTCTGGGTGTGTCTGAAGACACTGACAGTATACTCACATTAATAAAATAAACGAAGACGCCTGTTCTAAACCTAAAAGACAATCTGTGTGTGCTGTGTGGGGCAGAGCCAGAGAAGTGACCCTTTGGAGGAGGCCAAAAGACGGTGAGTGGATCCCAGATAATTTGTCACACACTCCTTTAATCCCAGCACTTGGGAGGCAGAGGCAGGCAGATTTCTGAGTTTGAAGCCAGCCTGGTCTACAGACTGAGTTCCAGGACAGCCAGGGATCTACAGAGAAACCCTATCTTGAAAGAACCCCCCCCCCAAAAAAAAAACAAAAAAAAAAAACAAAAAAATAAATGAATACATCTTTTTTTAAAAAAAAATCTTAACTGTACATTATTAAACATTTATATATCCCCTCAAATATATCATCTACAAATATTTAACATGAAAACCACCTTGAGCTGGGCAGTGGTGGCACACCTTGGTTCCAGCTCTCAGGAGGCAGAAGCAGTTGGATCTCTGAGTTTGAGGCCTGAACAAGAGTGAGTTCCAGGTCAGCTAGGAAACAAACAAGCAAAACAGGAAAAACAAAAACAGAAAAAAGAACAGAAAACCTTCTTGTATTATAAATAATACATTTCAGAAAAGCTAAACAGGTTGTTACAGTTCTTTTTAGTCTTTGATGAGCGTTAGTCTATAATATGTCACTTCATTTGGTCACCGTTGGTTGAGAAAGCAGATGTTTGTTCTGAGGTCTGTGCAGGAAGACCCCGAGGCTGGGGGAAGTTGATTTCCTCAAGTCCTTATAGCTGGGAAGTCTCAGAACTGGCCTACGTGTCTCTTGTCAACTTGAGACACAAATGTGTCACTGTTAAGCCCCAACCTTTCCTTTCTTGTTTATTCCTGGGATCACACATTAGTAAAGACATCACAATAGAAAGCATTTTTACCAACTTAATGAGTTCCACGGCCTTACAAACTCAAATGCTTTAAAAATACCCAGATTCATGCCAGGCGTGGTGGCGCACGCCTTTAATCCCAGCACTCGGGAGGCAGAGGCAGGCGGTTTTCTGAGTTCGAGGCCAGCCTGGTCTACAGAGTGAGTTCCAGGACAGCCAGGGCTACACAGAGAAACCCTGTCTCGAAAAA
>NC_034603.1:44766082-44776775 GCF_900095145.1 Mus pahari
TCTCTCTCTCTCTCTCTCTCTCTCTCTCTCTCTCTCCATCTCTCTGTGTGTGTCTCTCTCTGTCTGTCTCTGCCTCTCTTTCTTTTTTCTGAGACAAGGTCCCTCTGTGTAACAGTCCTGGCTGTCCTGGAACTTACTATGTAGACTAGGCTGGCTTTGAACTCACAGTGACTCTGCCTCTGGAGTGCTGGGATTAAAGGCATGTGCCACCACTACTCTGATACTGCTTAGTCACCGTGGATTCTTCAGTCCCAGCTAACCAGAACCACAGATTCACACCTCAGATGGCCCAGTAGAGTCTTTGTTCTTCTGAAACCTCATTAGCCAAGCCTCTATCACCTGCACTGCTCTCAACATTCTTAGCTCCCAAGCTTCTACACAACAATTCACTGAACCCTCGACACGCTCAATGGCTTTTCTAGCTCAAAGTTCCAAAGTCCCCCCACAATCCTCCCCAGAACAATACAGTCAGCCTGTCATAGCAGTACCCCACTATCCTTGTCTTAGGGTTACTATTTGAAGGGCTTTAGCAGGCTCACGCATGGCAAACATGGCACTGGCAGGCCTTGCTCTTCCTGGTTCCCTCTCCATCCCTAAACTGTAGATTACATCCCTGAAGTTGGCCACTAAGGTCTGTTTCCTTACATGGACACTTTCCCATGCCAGACTCATTCCTAAAGCTGATCACCCAGGTTCAGCTATCAAAGTGCTGAAATCGAGCAATCAAAACCCCCTTGGCTAACCTAATTGACATGCCTAATGGAGAACATATCACTGAATCCTAGCCCATTCTAACGCAGGCCTCCCCTTTTTACCTCTTAAAAAAAAATCACACCTACAGGGTTATTTGCTGCTGTTCTCTGCCAAAATCAGAAATCAGCCATCTTAAGTTTTCTTTTCCACATAATAGATGATACCTCTGTGAAAACAGGTGTTTGGGTGTGGTCTGTGCCTAATTCTGGGTCCGGGAGGGAGCATCCTGCTGTCTGTGGGGACCGTCACTATTGCTGCAATGAAACACCACGGCCAAAGCGACTTGGGTAGGAAAGGGTCTGACTTACTCTTCCACACCACTGTTCACTGAAGGAAGTCAGGGCAGGAACTCAAACAGGGCAGGAGCCTAGAGCCAGAAGCCACACAAGAATGCTGACTACTGGCTTGTTCCGCATGGCTTGCTGAGCCTGCTTTCTTACAGAACCCAGGACCTCCAGCCCAGGGATGGCACCACCCACAATGGGGTGGGCCTTCCCCACCAATCATTAATTAAGAAAATGCCCGACAAGCTTGCCTACAGCCTGAGTCATTTTTTCAATTAAGGTTCCCTCCTCTGTGATGACTCTAGCGTGTCAACTTGACATAGAACTAGCCAGGTCAGTTCTCAAAGTAAAGGGGGATGAAAGCAACAGGTGGAGGCAGAAGTGGGGGAAAAATGCTCTAGAAATGAGGCTGCATGTCAGGGTCCAGTGAGTGCTCTTAACCACTAAGCCATCTCTCCAGCCCTGATACTGTTATGTTTAATGACTGCATTGCATGTTCATTCTTGTCATCGCAGAATGTAAATGCCTTTTGTCAACAGGAGTAAAGGGCACACTTGGATTTGATCAGCATGCTACTGTTTCGCCATGCTAAGGATGGCTTATAAAGGTCTAAGTGGAATATAAAAACATATATATATATATATCAGATCAGGAGCCACCTGGGACTTTATTCTTTTTCTGAAGATACAAGCATAACCTTGTCTTCATGGGAGAGCACCAGGCCCTTCCCTGAGGACCTAGGTTCAGTTCCCATCACCCATGCGGCCATACACAGCCATCTGTGACTCCAGTCTGAGGACCTGATGTCCTCTTCTGGCTTCCAATATTATACCTATTTTGTTCATGGCAAAAATGTTTACAGAAATTCAATAGATTTCTTATCCTGGTGATTGTTCCACTTGATTTTGCTGAAATAACTACTGGCTTTTAAGTGTATTCTGGCTTATCTATATGAAACTGAGACAAGACCACAGAGAAAAGGCTGTCTTCACTGTGTGGCTGCATAACCTTCAACATAATTACAGGGGACTTTTATAAGTAGGACTTCTAGTAGAACCGCTGTATCTAAAGCAAACAGAATAAAAGTTGGCAGAAAAAACAAAACAAAACAAAAACCCCCAAAAAACTATGCAACCTAAGCAATCAGTATCGTTTCCTATACAAAGTATCCGATCTGTTTTGTGGAAGCATTTGAACTTCTGGGAGAGGGGAAATAAATTTATCTGATCTCTTTGATATAATCTCTCCCTCCTTGCACAACATAATCAAATTGACTTTTCCAAGCATACAGAATAATCCTAAGGAACAGTTCTCTCTCTCTCTCTCTCTCTCTGTGCCCCATCCTCAGTCTCATTGTCCCATGCCTATGCTGCTTCCCCTGTGTAATCAGTGCTTTCCAGGGGTTATCTAGGATCTGAAAAGAACATAAATTTCCCTAAGTCATGTAGGAATCTAGATATTCACTTTGTTATGTCTCCTCTTTGGATCTAAGGATATAATAAATATTAAACATGACTTTTAATATATAATAGTTTTTATCTACTTCAACATACACACCCAAGCTTATCTTCCTAAAATGATAAACTCTTTGTGGTATAGTGAGATAAATTGTCTTTTTGTGATGGGAAAACTTGCCAGAGAACAACTTTCTCCCTAGTAGTTATCCTTTTTTTTTTTTTTTTTTTTTTTGGTTTTTCGAGACAGGGTTTCTCTGTATAGTCCTGGCTGTCCTGGAACTCACTCTCTAGACCAGGCTGGCCTCGAACTCAGAAATCCGCCTGCCTCTGCTGGGATTAAAGGCGTGCACCACCACGCCCAGCTCGTAGTTATCCTTTCTTTACCCATGAATAAATTTACAGGATGTCAGTTTTCCAATGACTTAGTTCAGAAACTAGTTTTATTTGACCATAGAGTTAGTTTTAACAAGCTTCAGTCTCCTTGCTAGAGTATATAAAACATTTTTTTCATTCTCAGCTGACAGATTTAGTTACACATCAATTAAGTAATTTGCAAAATACAAACTTACAAAAAAATGATGTCTTCTAAAAAAACCAAGAATTGAACATGAACGAAATTACTGCTTTTTCTCAATCTTGGACATCAACTCCAGGACCTTGTGCGTGTCAGGCAAGAGCTCTACTACTGAGCTTTGTCCCTACCCTGGAAATTACCTTTACAGTTAAGTAAATGTTCAATTAAATGCAGTAGCATATTACTATCTTTATTTTTATTTCAGCCAAGTATGCTGTGGAGCAAAAAGTTTAAACATGCATGATCTAGGGCTGGGGAGATGGCTCAGTGTTTAAGCACACTGACTGCTCCCCCGAAGGTCCCGAGTTCAAATCCCAGCAACCACATGGTGGCTCACAACCATCCATAATGGGATCTGACACCCTCTTCTGCAGTATCTGAAGACAGCTACAGTGTACTTACACATAATAAATAAATAAATCTTAAAAAAAATGCATGATCTATCTCTACGTTGCATTTTAACAGGAATTTCAGAACATAAACAATTTTCAATTTTCTCTATTTCCAAAATTTATATATTTTAACTCAAAAGATAGTATCTACAAAACAGTTTCTGTAACAAGAGACAAACTGGGCCTAGGGTTGGTCACTGCCTACAGTTCTAGCACTTGAGGGGCTGAGACAGAGGATTACTTGAGCACAGGATTTGTAGAACAGCTTGGGCAACAGAATATAACAACAACAATCCCCTCAGCCCCCAGACAGAAGCAGAACATAATAAAAAACAAACAAACAACAACAAAACCCCTCGGAGCCAGGGAGATGGTTAAGAGCACTGGCTGCCCATACAGAGGACCCAGGTTTAATTCCTAGCACCTACAAGGCGGTTCATAGCCTCTGTGACTTCAGTTCCAGGGGATCCAATGCTTTCTTCTGGCCTTCTCTGTGGGTATATCCACCCAGGTAATAAAGAGTTAACACAAAAGCAACATTTGTACAAGCTATTTTTAATGTATTAACATTGTAACATGAACATGAAGCCAATTTTCCTCACAAAGAATCTACAAGATTTAACACCTATGAGTCTTGAGTAGAACCAAGAAAGTGCTAGATTAGGAAATTCCTCACAATTCTAGACAGGCACTGAAGCTCAAAGAACTGACCTTTGACTTAACAAATATTGAATATAGTTTTAAAAATACTCTCCAGTCGCTGTTCACACAGTCGTATGCTTCCTTAAACCAAGTTCAGGGTTACAACGCTCTATGCTTGTAAGGGATCCAGATACGGGCAGTCCTTAGTCATCTTCTTTCTCAATATAAGTCTTGGCGTTTATCCGCGCCATCTGTCGGGCCAAATACCTGTCTCTAGCTGACATCACAGTTTCCTCATTGCTCCGTTTTGCAAACTTGCTCACAGCCTCAGGGGGCTTCTCTTGCTCACTGCCCCTCTCTGGTCTTCCCTCTGCCAGTCTGTGTTTTGTTGCTAGTGATGCTTCAGAATGAGAGGGCTTCCCTTGCTCCCCTTTGTCCTTCTCCATGTTTCTCGCTTTGCTGGATCTTTCCTGGTCAAGGTCGTCCTTTGGTCTAGACCGTGGGCTGCGGTCCCTTCGGTCTCGATGTCTCTCTGAAGACTGCCCACGTCCTTCGGGCTTCTCCCTCTCTTTGTGCTTACCACCGTCTTCACATCTTTCCCCCCTTGCTTTCGTGTGCTCTTCTTTTTCTTTGCTTTTCTTTTCTTTCTCACTGTATCGGTCATGATCATTCCGTTGTCTATCTCTTTCTTGTTCCCTTGAGGAATATTTCTCCCTCTTCCATTCCCTGTCCTGTCTTTCTCCCTGTTCTCGTCCCTTCAGTTTATCTTCTTGCTCATGCTTCTTCCAGTAGTGATCTTTATGACTGGCTTCTCTGTGCCTATGAGAACTCTTTTCTTCCCGGTGGCTGCGGTCCTTGTGACAGCTCTCGTGGTCTCTGGACTGCCTGTCCTGGTGCTGACCTCCCTTTTGCTCATGTCCTCTTGACTGGGAACCTCTTGAGTGGTGCTTGGTACTCAGCCCCCTTTCCTCACTAGATGATCGTGAGTGGGCGTGATTCTTGTGCTGCTTGGGACAGTTCATGGAGGCGCCAGTGTCTTCTCCTCTGGACTTGACTTTATGGTCTCCCCTTTCCCCGTCCTCACTGCTCTTATCATCAAAATCACTGTCAGCATCTGGGTTTTCCTCCGCTTCCTCTGCACCACTTTGCAGAATGCAGTTCTGCTGTGGTGGTCTGTTCTCTGAATTTGTTTCATCAGGGTAACCCCTGAGCTTCTCTTCTTTTATTACAGTCCTAAAAAAGGAAAAAAAAAAAATCATGTAAGTAAATGCTACTTTATTAGTTGTAGAAAAAAAAGGAATGCTCACGTAAGTTTTCTCAATACAACTTATATGTACAATCTGATTGTCCAATATAAAAAAGTGATGTCTATTTACCTTTTAAATTAGTGCTTCCAAACAGCTGAGAACATGTTTTAACACGATGGAAGTAAAATAAAGAACACAGCCCTTCTCTTTTAGACCAGCAGAACCTTTAGGAAAGGGTCTGTACAAGGCCTCATTTTTCTTTCTAGTTCTAGACAAAGAATAATTTGGAAAAGTAAGATATGCCCTGGATCTAAGATCTATTTTCATAACATGAAGTTCAAGTTGTAGTTGTTTGGCTTCTTATTTTGTTCTTTAAAAAGTCCTAGAAATACATGAGAATAATTTTCCACAGAAAACAGTACTAAATCTAATTTTAAATATTACTAATTAAACTTTGCCAGGTTTAGAAAGGCACCATCACCCTGACATAGTATCCTGGTGCCCATCACAACAAAAAAGAAATCTGTGACTCTTCCTGGCTGCTGCCATCAGTAAGTCTAAAATGATTGTGTATCAACTATACTTTTCCAGATGTGTAACTGACTCATTGATAACACTCACGTATGACTGCTTTTCCCCAGTTCAGGTGGACTGGATGCAGTTAAGCTCGCCAGTCATGTGTTCTAAAATACCCATATGCCCCCTGCAAAGTCTCCCACTATACTGAACACACATGGCATAATTACCTTAGTGTTCTTATAATATCTTATAATTTTATCTGAAAGTCTTCTAATGCTTCGCTTTCCAGATCAGAGATGGGTAACAGAAGTGTCTATAGACATGGTAGTATCTACTAAGACCTACATTTGAGCAGTTATTAGCCAAAATTGGCAGCATAGTACTTGAAATGTAAAACTAAGATTAAAATTTTAATTTTATTTACTTTTAAGTTACCTGAACAGCAATATGTGACTACTGCTAACAGGGAAGTTTTAGTCTCTAATTTGTGAATTTGACCTATATGGAAACTGGGTTCTAATCATGAAAATAGGCCACTTTCATATTATATGCTACCTAATGATCATGTAAAATTATATGCTGTATGACTCAATACTTTACAAATTTCTCCTTACTTCTTACAGTAATTGAACATACTGTAGTTGTCTTTAGACAAGCCAGGAAATGGATCAGATCCCATTACAGATGGTTGTGAGCTACCATGTGGTTGCTGGGAATTGAATTCAGCACCTCTGGAAGAGTAGTCAGTGCTCTTAACTGATAAGCCATCTCTCCAGCCTTGTTTTGTTTCGTCTTTAAGGCCATACATAAGACCCATAAAACACTTAAATATTCAGAAAGTTTATACACTAAAATGTTTTAATGTAAACTAATATTTTTTTTGTGACCTGTAGAATAAAAACCATGTTGAACAAAATCTCAGGTTTTTAACTAGAACTCTACTCATTTCATCCAATCACATCATTTTGGCTAACAATTCAATACACACATACCCTTCTGTTTCAAGGGTTTAAAATGACTCCCAAGTCATGTCACCTCACACTGTCAAGGTATCCTTCTTCTAAATAGCCCACCTCTTACCTGGCTTCACGAAAGCTGGATTTAGGAACTGCCTCCTCACCAACTGCTTGATTTAATAGATGTCGATAAAATCCACTGAGATCTTTCTGCTTGGTCACATCCAAACGTGCTGGGAAGGAAAGCAAAGGCAAATTGAGAATATGGATTCAGTGGAGCACAATATAGCTTTCTGTTACATACACAGAACATATATCATACAAAGATGTGCAAACACTCTCAAGACCAGGAGTTAGGGGGTAACCTTCCACTGTTTGTTATCTGTATGTCTACATGCATGTAGAGCCCACTGAAGGTGGCTCTCTCTTGGCATCACGCAGTCCCAGGGATGGAACTCGCTGTCAGACTTGGTGGTAAGCTCCTTTACCTGCTGAATCATCTCTCTGGCCCAGATACAACCTTACAGATTTAGTTTTCTTTCACTTGAAGTTGAATGGCATTTGACAATTAAATTACTGATACGTTCATAACATAGTTTGATCTTGAGAAACTGACCACGAGAGCACTAAATTCAACGGGTGAAATACGTCTTAGCTCTGATTATCAATGAGATTCTTTTTCCAACTGTTCAGTTAATGTTAAACATTTTTTCATCCCAGAATGTGTATAAAGTATATATACGTTTCTGGCAAATGTAATGTTGTTATGCCTTTATATTTGGAATTTCAATGACAATGACTTATAATGATCATAGTTTAATAAAATAAGAATGAAATGAAAAGCCTAATAAAAATAACAGTGACTTAAGGGTTCAGCTGTGTTTTTGTGTTGCCTCCTGACACATACATGGTATCTTGAAGTCACACACACACTCTGCTCACAACAGTGTGAGTGGCAGGAGACTGCAGGTTGCTCAGCCAGGGGTCTACTGCAGTGCCCCACTCTCCTCCATACCTTCCAGAGCAGCTGCCCTCTTTTCTCTTTCCTCCTCTTCAGCTCTCTCTTCAAGTTTTTTTTTATACGCAGATGTCACAAATGCCTCTTTATCATCAAATTCTCCCTTTTCCATCTCTCGTTCTCTCTGTATTTTCTTTTCCATTCTCTTTTCCTGTTCCTTTTTCCTGATCTCGACTGCTTTTAGTAAGTTGTGAATATATTTGGGCTAGGGGAAAAAAATTATTTAGGAAAGGGGAAAAAAAAGACGCCCATTAGTATAGAAATGTTGAATGTCTGTCTTTTCAAAACTCAGAATAAATTTGCTAGCAAAATTACTACTGAAATGGTTACTACTAAAAATTAAGTGTAGCAGAGAGAATGATGGTAGATGCACACTTGTTTTTTTTTCTTCTTTTTTTTTTTCGAGACAAGGTTTCTCTGTGTAGCCCTGGCTGTCCTGGAACTCACTCTGTAGACCAGGCTGGCCTCCAACTCAGAAATCCACCTGCCTCTGCCTCCCAAGGGCTGGGATTAAAGTTGTGTGCCACCACTGCCTGGCAGGTGCGCACTTGTATCCCAGCCCTTGGGAGTCAAGGCAGGATCAAGACCATCAGTCTAACATCCAGGCCAAGGCAGGTAAGGGATACAGACACCACCCTCCCCCACTGAATAGACCAGACTTGGCCTCAGATTCATGGTGCTATTCTTGCCTCAGCTTCCTCAGTGCTGGGATTATAGCTGTGAGCTACCATGTCTAGTTCTTAGTTTTCCTTTTAGTTTATTAAGATAATTCATGACACAGTCCAAGTTCCTCTTTAATTTGCTATATACCCAAGGATGGATCTCTTCTTCTGACCCTTCTGCCTCAGTCTCCCAATGGCATATGCCACCGGGCCTGGCTCTAGAAACAGGTATTTTTGGAAACAGGGCCTAACTCACTATGTAGCCCTGAACTCATGCCCACCTGCTTCTGTCTCTTGAATATTGGAATTTACAGTGTATGCTACTATGCCTGCCTAGTTGATATTCTTTTTTTTGTTGTTTTTTTTTGAGACAGGGTTTCTCTGTATAGTCCTGATAGTCCTGGCTGTCCTAGAACTCACTTTGTAGATCAGGCTGGCCTTGAACTCAGAAATCTGCCTGCCTCTGCCTCCCGAGTGCTGGGATTAAAGGCGTGCGCCACCACGCCCGGCTTCTATTTGATATTCTTAATTCAACAAATGATTGAATCAGAAAACAAATCAGGAGCAGTATAAATCTAATATACTGAATTGCTAAAGGAAAATTTCAAAAAATCTGCAAAGATTTCAAGGTTAAATAATAATAATAATAATAATAATAATAAAAACACTAGATAATTCACTTGACAACTGTTAGTATCTAGACTCTAAAAATTAAATCAATAATTTAGAACCAAAACTAAAATTTTTACTAAGGCCATTTAAAAAAAAAGAGACCCTGACCAAAGCACAGGCACTAACCTTTCGCTCCTTCCCCAGAAGCAGCTTGGGGTTACTTTCTTCCTTCTTTTTCTGCATTTCATCATAAATGCTATCATACTCATACACAGTGGAATCTTCCGCAAGAGCTTTCTGAATCTCCAATTTGGTCTTTAAAAAAGGGAAATGTTTAAAAAATATGAGTTAGTCAACATTAATTAAAAGTCTTTTTGAGAAAGGTTGAGAAACTAGAAATATATCTTAAAAAACTGTACCATGACATCTCAAGGCAGGAAATACAAATGTAAACGCTACAGTAAACCACCTGTGTATGAACCCTGGCTCCTCTTACTCTGAGCAGGTTTGCTTCAGTCTTTGTGCGCATTAAGTTACCTCACCTAAAAGTGACGATCATCTCTTTCTCCTAAGTTGTGATGACTTAATAAATGTAAAACATCTACAGTCAGTCTGGCAGGGAGTAAGTGTACAATGGGCATTAACGATAACCTCTTCACTTACAATTATCCACATCAGAAGTTTAAAAAGTCAAACCATCTTCCTAGAGCCTAGGAAGATGGCTCAGGCTCTTGCAGGGGATCTGGGTTTGATTCCTAGCACGAGCCACAGGTTGGCTCACAACCATACACAGCTCCAGTTCCAAGAACTCTGATGCCTTTTTCTGGCTTCTGAGGACATCTGGCACGTAAGTGACTCTCTCTTTCTCTCTCTCTCTCTCTCTCTCTCTCTCTCTCTCTCTCTCTCTCTCTCTCTCAAACACACACACACACACACACACACACACACACACAGAGGCAAAACACACGTTTATAAAAATAAATAACTTACTTAAAGAGTTTCAGAGCTAGCTCAACCCTATCTTAAATGAAGCCATTTCTGAGATTTTTTTTTTGGGGGGGGGGTAGGGTGGTTTGGGGACAGGGTTTCTCTGTATATCCCTGGGTATCCTGGAACTCACTCTGTAGACCAGACTGGACTTGAACTCAGAAATCCACCTGCCTCTGCCTCCCAAGTGCTAGGACTAAAGGCATGCGCCACCACTGCCCGCTATTTCTGAGAAATTTAACTTTTGACATTGTGTTTCTTTTGAAAACACTGTAGTTTTCAACTCTTTTCTTTTTTAGATTTATCTTATTTCATTTTATGTGTTTTGCCTGCAAGTATGTCTGTCTGTGTACCACGTAGTGCCCAAGGATGCCAGACAAGGGAAGGCAATACCCTGATACAGGAGTTACATGTTGTTGTGAGCCTCCATGTAGATACTGGAACAGAATCCTGGTCTTCTGTTAGAGCAACCAGTATTTTGAACTGCCAACCCATCTCTCTAGCCCCGAAACTTTTTTTTTTTTTTTTTTGGGGGGGGGGGTTGAGACAGGGTTTCTCTGTATAGCCCTGGCTGTCCTCGAACTCAGAAA
>NC_034603.1:44777431-44792548 GCF_900095145.1 Mus pahari
TCAAATGAAAAAAAAAAAAAAAAAAAAAAAAAAAAAAAAAGAATTGAACCCAGGGTCACTATCACTGAACTACAGCGCCATTTCTATACTAAGCCCTCATAATCTAGAATAATGCATATATAAATGAATAAATTATATCTGGAATGTTATTAAAAATAACAAGAATTCCACATTCTGAATTTCTCAATATTCAGAAAATGAATGATAGTGAATTGCTACTCCCTCCACAAACTAGCTAAGAGAATCCAAAGAGGAGCAATATTATATAGTCATCATCAAAAACCATCAACAAAACAGCTGAAAGTGGTGGTGACTAATCCCAGCCCTTGGGAGGCGGTGGCAGAGGGTTAGGAGTTCAAGAACAGAGTTAGGCTAAGTAGTAGGGCTCCAGACCAGGCAGGGCTACATAATGATGCCCTGTCTCAAGACACAGGACCAAAATATAGAAGTACTTTGAGGTAAATACACAGCTTCAAAGAATTGTATCAGACAAGGCAATCAACTATAGAACAGATTTATGCATTCATCTAAAAAATGTAGGAGGAGGAGGGGTTGGAGGGACAGCTCAGTGGTTAAGGTTTACTGTTCTTGCAGAGGACCCCCGTTTGGTTCCTAACGCCTACATTTGGCAGCTCATAACCAGCTGTAACTCCAGTTTCAGGGGACCCAATGCCCCTGGGCTCCTGGATTTTTACTCCTACCCAAGGATATGTATACACAGACATCCACCTCACACATAATTAAAAATAATAAAAATAAAACCAGCCAATTAACTTACGGTGTTTCTGTAGAAATTGTGAAAGGCTGGCAATAGTAATGCCATATTACAAGCCCCGAGGACAACAGTCATTATGGTTCCTGAAAATGGCTACATTACTGTAACAGTGGGAAGCAGTCTTGTAGGATTTTTAATTAAAATTTCACTGTATCTAATTCTAAGAATTTAAACTCTTAAGAATTGGTACAACTCTTTGTTACATGTAAATACAACACCAACAAAAACCTTTGAAAAGGAGCTGGTCAGATGGCTCAGCACACGACACCTAGCCTGACCATCGGAACTAACATGACAGGAGAGAACACACTCCAGGAAGCGAGCCTCTGGCCTCCACACACATGCCATATCATACTCCTGACCCACAAATTAAAAATAATGTAATAATCTTTTAAACTAAGAAAAAAATAGCTTGAAAAAAGCAATGAATGGTAGTGCACACTTATTATCCCAGCACTTGAGAGGATGAGTCAGGAGCATTAAAAACTTGGCCAGCCTGGGTGATAGGCAAGACCTTATTTATGAGACACACACACACACACCCCTAGGGTAAAAGAAAAATGGCTCAGCAGGCCAACGTGCTCTACCTATGTTTAATCCCTGGAACCCATGCCAAAACAGAAACAAAAAACCAAAAAGCCAGACCTGGTAGCATAAACCCAATCCCAGCAGTGTTGCAGGAAAATAGACCGGAAGCCAGAGTGAGCAGCACGCAGCAGAAACTAGAAATAAAGATGGAAAGACTACCCAACATGGTGGACGGGGAGAACCAGCTTCTGATCTCACACATGTAGCGGCACCCCTACCTCTGACATCTTTAAAGTAGAAATAATCTTACAAAGTGTATATATTACTAGCTCATTCTTTAAGTCCTAACAATCTTGGCATTATTAGACTTTTTTTTTAGATATAATAAAATAGTATATTTAATCATTACAAACAGTATTTTTCTAGTGAAATAGGTAAAAGACAAATGTCAACATAATTCAGGTCCAAATAAATAAGGAAAAGGAGAAAAAAGATATTAAAGTATCATCCATTTCCTAGTTCATATTTTCCTTACAATTTGGCAAATGCAATCCTACCTCATGGTAAGAGCTAGTGTGGGAACAGGAGGAAGCAAAGGTAGTCAGAGTGGGAAAGTAACAGGGGCGGGGGAAGGGTGCACTAGGCCAGCACTGTTAACTATGTTCACTGCACTGTACTCAGTACAATGAAAGCTAAGACTCACTATTATAAAGTAGGAATCTGTCAGAAGCATTGCTGAGTTTTCAGATAATGGATGTATGGGAAGAAATGCTCAAAACCACTGGGGTGCTCCTAATAGAACCACTGTTAAAAATGACCTGATGGGGGCTGGAAAGATGGCTCAGAGGTTAAGAGCACTGACTGTTCTTCCCGAGGTCCTGAGTTCAACTCCCAGCAACCACGTGGTGGCTCACAACCATCTGTAATGGGATTCGATGACCTCTTCTGGTGTCTGAAGACAGCTACAGTGTACTTGTATACATGAAATAAATACATAATCTTAAAAAAATTTTTCCTGACTACTCTGCCATTCATACTTGGCAGATGAATTCTAAATAACTGTGAAATCACCTTGACAGTGGATAGACATTTTTCTTCTTACAAGTGAGTTCCAAGCAAAATTTAATAAAGAAAGAAACCCTAACAATCCAAACAACCTACTGTCCGACTGCTGGGTCAGTCAAAAGCAAAGCTGGCTTAATTTACACCCCACAATAAAGACATAATTATGTTTTCCTTTGAAATTTGTAAAGAAAGTCTGTAACCTATATAAACCGAGAAACATTTTACACAGCTTAAGAAATACAATGATTTCATTCCATACATTTATTCTGTTTTATCTCAGTACTAGGTACCAAAGCACTTGGTTGACTGCATTTCTTTCTTTCACCTCGTACCTGTTTCATGGCCTGCTTCTTAGCACCTTCCCTCTGAAGGCTTTCGCTCACGGACGTCTGTAAGACAGAAAAAAGGCATTGTTTATTTAATTTAAATTCCTTTACCAGTATTCTGGTTGGTAAATGGTTCCTTACTTAAGAATTAAAAGTGAAAACGTAATACTAATTAACATCAGGGTCTTTTCTCTAAATATTAGGAGACAAATTAATTTCCATTATAATGCATCAGAACAGACTCTAAGACAAAAAAAAAGCTGGTTGTTATTTGTACACTATATAGCTGAAATGAATAAAGCAGAACAATGAGCTAAAGACATAAACATTATTTTAAGTGGTTAACAGGCATATGAAAAATACTCAGTATTACAAAGAACAAAAAAGTGTAAACTGAAGCTACAAGCTACCACTTCAATACAGTTAAAACATCTACTATGAAAAAGACAAGCCTGCAAGGATGTGGGAACAGAGTCTTTACAGTCATTTAGGGAAACAGCAAGGAGGCTCAGAGCCAATCAGAAACTACAATGTAACCAGTAATCCTACTGTTCCAGCCAAAGAGAACGGAACCAGCATGGTACGGCACCGCCAGTGGTATCAAATGTATTAGTCATTCAGCCCAACTCTCCTTGCTAAGAGGCACTTACAGTCCCGTCTCACTACTGTAGCCCTGGTACCCTGGATCTTGCCACATGGACAAGGCTAGTCTTGAATTTACAGGAGTGATCTGCCTGCCTCTGCCTCCTCAGTGCTGGGACCACTATATCCAGTCAGATTATCAATTTAAAACATTCAAAGGATTAATATATATTTCCAATATATTTTATATCTATCATTCTAATTAGTGCAAATGAAAGATTTTTCTCTCCCTTCTATAAATCAGAGAAAGCAACAATGAACTAAGAATGGGAAGAAATGGATTTCATACATGCATAAAATAAAACTATGATATATAACTACCGTCAACACTGAATCAGTATTTAGTTTCTAGACTACAGAACATAAAGAAGTTCAAAATAACACTCACAAGAGATTCAGAGATCTGAGTTCCTGTTTAACACATGTGTCAAGTTTCCCCATTTCAATATCTCTACCATTTAATAGTTTCTACTTTACAATATACATATAGCTCAAGTCGGAGGGGGTGGGGAGATAAATATGCTCAAACTACAAAATACACTCATTAGTTGATTACTAAAACATAAGCAAACAAACAATTCTAATTCTGCCTAAAACCTGTTCAGAGTAAATGTACAGAGAATAATCATTAATGGTACCTTTTGGTTGAACCACAGAGTACTATTCATTTTCTTTTTAAGATTTATTTATTTTATGTATATGAGTACACTGTAGCTGTGCAGATGGTTGTGAGCCTTCATGTGGTTGTTGGGAAGTGAATTTTAGGACCTCTGCTCACTCCGGTTGGCCTCGCTCATCCAGTCTGTGCTTGCTCTGGCCCAAAGATTTATTATTATACATAAGTACACAGTAGCTGACTTCAGACACGCCAGAAGAGGGCATCAGATCTCATTATGGGTGGTTGTGTGCCACAATGTGGTTGCTGGGATTTGAACTCAGGACCTTCGGAAGAGCACTCAGTGCTCTTTCTTACTGAGGCATCTCACCAGTTCAATACCATTCATTTTTAACTTAAGATGAAATTTTCTCTAAGAGCCTTTAAAGATTGTATTTTATAAAAAGATTAAATACATTTGGACCACCCTAAAAGTGAAAAAACAAAACAAAACCCATACAAATACTTAAAAAATATATATACGTTTTCTGCCAAAAATCTTAAAGAAAAAGTCTACAAAACCTGAAGGTTAACAAATGCTTTAGTTTAACAACCTTAGCCCCTAAGCAAGTGGATTTCTGTTTGTCTATTTTGGTTTCAGATAAGAAAAATTAGCATTTATCCTACTGAGCACATAATTCTAAGGGTTAAAGATAAATAATGCTGTCAGGTATGAGCATTGAGAACTACACAATTCAGAAGATTCTCCAATTTGATTTTCTTTGTCTATGCACTCTGATATTCTATGAGAATAAAACCGATTCAAGCAATCCAATGTTTGCTTCCCTGAACTGCGGTGAGATCTGGCCTAAAGAGGAAACTTTTTGCCACCCTTTAGCTGACTTGCCTCTTGGCCGTGATGATTAGCAAGAGGCAGCTCTGCAAATGCAGCCTCTCACCAAGAGGCTGTGTGACAATGAGAAACTTACAGATATGGGCCACTATTTATATTGATTTTTGTTTCAGTCATAAGCTTTAGCATTTGCATTTTATAGAAATTGACCTGTCCTGTGCCTAATAAGGTATGGGGTTGGGGGTTGCAGCAAGATTTATTGCTTTTTTCCTGAAATAAGAGTTTACCTACCCACATTCAAAATAGTTCTTAGCTAAATAAAAGACAGCTCAAGAACTAGTGCTTCTCTCCAAAAGGCTTGCAGCTACGATCTGCTGTGTTGGAAATTCAAGAGATGAGAACTCCCACTTCTTTTTTAAACTTAGCAATGGACAATTTACCATTTAATAGTCCTGTGACTCGGAAATCTCTGTTATGGGCTTAATTTACTTATATTTATACTCACTATCAGTGCAAAACCTGTTTAGGAGTTGTGACAAGTGTGTGAGATTTTTCCTATGAACTGAAGACAAAGCCAATCTTCCTCATCTGTGAAATACCTTAGTATCTTGTTAGGACTTAAAAAATTATCCATGTTTAGGCTTTTGAGTGCACAAGGAAGTCAAGCGCATAAATTTATTTTTATTAAATTCTATATTTCAGTAGTAGAAATTTAACTTTTTTTTAAAAATGGCTTTATTGTTTTAACACTTTTAAACCAGCACTTGAGGATCTTGCTGTGTAAGACACCATATTGGGCACTACTGCCAGTAAATAGAATCCTAGTAAGACATCTCTGCTCAGATAGATCATGAAATTATACACCCCCCCCCAACACACACACACACACACACACACACACACACACACACACACACACACACACACACACACACACACACACACACACACACACACACACACACACACGAATGAATCACTCCCAAGAAGTAAAATTTCAGAACTATCTGAGTGTGGTGGTACACACTGTTAATTCTAGCCCCAGTTCAGGAAAGGCAGAGGCAGGCAGATCCAACGCCAGGCTGGTCTACATAGTGAGTCCCAGGACAGACAGAACTACATAGGAAACCCTGTCTCAAAAAAAAAAAAAAAAAAAAAAAAAAAAAAGGAAAAAAAAAGGAAAAGTCTATTTTTTCCAGATAGGAGTGCTTTGATAAGGCCATTTCTCACTGAGCAACCAAGAATAGAAGATAACTAGTTACCTAGTTTTCTCTGAGAGAAATTTTGTATGAGTTCCTATTCTGTGCACAGCTGCTTCTGCTTCTTTTGTTCACTCTGTAGTATATATACTTGACTTTGACCTATTTCTGCTACATACTCTGGATTCTATTTTTGCTTACCTGCTTTCTGTTCTTAAAATCAGTCTTACACTGCAGTGTGTTTTCATTCTAGACATAGTTTAATTTATTTACAATGTTTAGACTCAGCGCTTAGCTTAGATCTGCTCTCTGCTGTACTGAAATCTGCCTTGGTTATAGATTTCACTTCTAGCAACCTATCAACTTGACTTTACATGTTCTTGCTCTGACTTGTGTTTCTGAGCGAAGTCTTTAATTCTATCCTTCTAAAGAATTGAGGCTTTCTTGCAACCAATTTTTCTAAGCTTTGGCTCATCAGTTTCATCTCTTTATCTCCTTCACATGAATGATAACCACAACTCACCTTATGCTAAAATAGTCATATTTTTTTTTAATCTACTTTAATGTGTTCCCCCATCTTTTTTAAATTTTTGGATCGATCTTCACTGTGGAGCCCAGACTGGCCTCAAATATTCCATTATTCCTACCTCAATCTCCTAAATGCTGAAATTACAGGCATGTACTTCCTGCCATGCTTAGCATATTCTGGGGCAAGGGAAATGCCTCAATTGTTCAAGAGTCAGTACTGGAGTTCAGAACCCAAATGCATGATTGGTGGATGTGGTGGCCCACCCATAATCCCAGCCTCAGAAGGCAGAGGCAGGGGTCCCCAGAGGGAACTAGCTGAATGGATAAGGTATAAGCAACTCTGAAGATTCCTGACATACACCTCTGGCCTCTATACAAACACTCACACATGCACAACCATACTCATGTATGCCCCCACCCAAGCAAATTAACATGCATGCACATGTCATACATATAAAGAAAAAATGGATAAAACAAACATACAAACAAAACTATGCCATTGGCTCATATACTCAGGAGGAGAAGTTCAGGACTGTATAACTTTCTATGAGGCTGCCTTGTTCTGACATAGGAATGACTATTACAAGAGAAAGTACTCTCCAAGTATTACTGAAACTCATTCAGCAAGGAACCAGCTAAAACTGCTCAAAAGGATGTTCTTATAAAAAAGGAAACAAGGGAGAAGAAATCAATAAAGAATAAGTTAACAAAATACAAAGATGAACAAATCAAAAGCTAGTCATTTGAAAAGATTAGTTAAGTAAGATTCTGTAAGAGCAATCAGAAAAAATGAGAAGATACAAACGATAGATGAAAGTGTTAAAAAAAACATATCATGATTAGTTTTGTTAACAAATCTGAATATCTAAGAAGTATAAATTAAAAACAAATAGGCTAATAACCAAAAATAAAAAAGAATCATTCTTTTTCTATAACCCTAAACCCTCACAGTTTTATAGATTTCTGTAAATTTTCAAGGACCAAACAATCCCCATTTTGTGTGTGTGCAAATGCAGAAGTGTATACTCACCTGTATGGCAATGTACAGAGGCCAGACAGTGATTTCTGGTGCTCTCCTCTGTCGGTGTCTGGTCTCCATCAGTCTCCACCTCAGTTTTTGAGATGGGTTTCACTCACTGATTGGCAAACTCCAGAATTCTGCTGGTATCCATGCCCCAGCTCAGGCTACAGGTGTGCTTCTACAAGGGTCCTGGGCGTCTGAACTGTGTCCTCAGGCTTGAAGCTCACACTTTCCTGACTGAGCCATGTCCTCAGACCTCTCTACTTTTCTTACATTTATTTTTGATTTTATGTGCATAGGTGTGTTTGTCTGAATAAATGTCTGCCTGTGTACCAAGTGTGTGTCTGGCGCTCTGATCTCCTGGAAATAAAATTACAGACAGTTGTGAGCCACCATGTGAATGCTGGGATCTGAACCCTAGCGCTGTGAAGAACAGCCGGTGCTCTGAACCACCAAGCCTCTTTCCAGCCCAGACCGATTTTTTTAAGATATATAAACTGTTATAAATAATAGAAAGCAAGGGGCATGGGAACACCTAGCTTTTTGCAAGACTAAATTTATTCTTCTAAAAATAGGAATAAGAACAGATAACTTCTGCATTTTCTTATAGTCTATATTTACCTATTTGCTACCGTTTCATCCCAGAACCAATACACCAATTATATGTTCTTACTTCTCTATAGATCTGATGTTCTAGGGAGAATGCTCCTCTGAGGACTAGCTAATTCTTAAGTAAAGGATTGCCAGGAGCACCTTTCATGTCACCTACCAAATCAGATCCTAAACTCTAAACCACCTCTTCCAGCAGGCTCTTACATTCTAAGAAGCAGTAACTGGCTATGATCTGATAGGCCATAGGGCCCAGAGCCTCCACGGCTCAAATTTGCGATTTGTAGACTATTTCCACCACCCAGCCTTTCAATTCTTACGTAAAGCACAATAAAGACTCAGAACCATTGTCTGTCAGTGTTGGCACACACCTTTAATCTCAGCAGTGGAAAACAGAGTGCAGGTGACTGACTCTGTGACTTCAAGGCCAGCCTGGTCTACAGAGCAAGCTTCAAAACAGCAAAAGCTACATAGTAAACCCTGTCTCAAACAAACAAAAAAGTGGACCACACTTTTTCCTCCCTCTTTCTATCTCTAGATCAAAACTGGTATTTCAGCCAGATATAGGAGGGGAAAATCACTGGTTTCAAGGTCAGATTGGAACACATAAAGTAGTAGTTCTCACACATCAGATATTTTCAACATAATTTACAACAGTAGCAAAATTACATTTATAAAGCAGCAATGAAAATAATTTTATGATTGGGGTCACCACAACATGAGGAACTTTATTAAAGGGTCAAAGCATTAGAAGGTTGAGAATCAATGACATAAGGAGACCTGGTCTCAAACAAAACAAAACAAAACAAAAATCCAACCTAGCCCAGGTGCTTCTATATAATGAGATCTGTCACTCAAAAACTCTCTCACACACCCCAAGGGAGTTTGGCATATAGACAAGTGGAAGATTTGCCTAACATGAGTGAGGTCCTGCGTTCAATCTCTAATATAGTAAATAAAATACAATTTAAGAACTACCTATATAAAAATAATATATTATCTATCAATCGCAGCATGGTATCATTAAAAAGAAATGCAGAGAGGATAAGAGGTAGGAAACAAAGAGCTAACTCAGGACAAGTGCAGACTAAAGATTTCAGTGTGCCTGGAAATGATGGTTGTTACTGACGACTCAGAACAGACGTCTGCTGCGTGTAATAGTTCTTGCGTTTGTTGAAAAAAACAGTCATTTCTACATAGGCATGTGCTAATGAAGGATACAGGTCTGAAATTCCATCTTACCTGCTTTGTGTAATAATTTCTCTGAGATAAAAAGCCACAGCAAAAAGTGTGAGCAGCATAAAGGGCATGTATAAGGCCAATTCTGAATTTCTCATAATGAAAAATAACATAGTATAAGATGACAAAAAAGGAAAAAAAATCCTCAGATCATATTTTTTGTATCTCATGTTACAGCAATCAAAATCAATCAGTGTTAGAAAACAAGTTTAATGAAAACATATATATATATATATATATACACACACACACATATTTAGAGAGAGAAAAAAAGGTATCTCTTTCAATTTTGACTTACCAATAAAAAAAAAAATCTATGTTTTTTCAGTTAGAAACTTATTTTCAAAAGCAACACTATAAACCACGCTGGCAACAGCTAGCACACTCAGAAGAGCCAAAGGTCTTATTATCCTTCCTATGCAAGGCCAATTTTAATGAAATATACTTGGCAGTGTATTTCTCTTTTTAAAGACAAGCAATAGTTTGAACCCCTTAGATAATGGCAATGACCAAGTCAGGTGTGCAGTGTGCCCAGGACAGACTTTATTAGAGTTCTGTTATAAACACACAGTCTCTTGACACTAAAGATGTAGTTCTTGCAGATAAGGCTGGGAGGCAGGAAATGAATCTCCTCCCAAATGCTGCTTCTTATCTTTAAAGTAACCTCAAATTATTACTAAACTAATAAAGTAATTTTGTTTCAGAAAGTGATCTGATCTATTTTATTTTGAGCTCTTGATAAGTCGAAGAGTGAGATGTGGGATTATTACTTTTTGTCAGACAATAAACACTGAGACATGTCATAAAAATAAAGGAAAAGCTTTTAAAAATGTTTTCTATGGTAAAGTTGAAATAAGCAACATCAAAGCCTGTCAGTATGGTACATGAAAATGTATTCAGTTTTGGACAAATAAAACAAACTAATTGTGTTATTTAACTGCAATTTGGAGGTAAAATTTTTATTGGCTTTTAATTAAACATTGTCAGTAAAATAGGATAAGCAAGAAAGATGCAATGAGCTTGTATAAAAGTCCAATAAAACAGTGATAATTCTAAAAAGTAACTACTAATATTGGTGCCTTATTTGTGAATTTCCTAATATAATGCCTCGGAGCTAACAGCTACAGCCCAAACTGGAAGTTAAATTACATTAAAATGTCCACAAAAAAGCCAGGCAACTAAATATTGCCACCAAACACCAAGTGGGATGGAGCCAGCCCAGGAAACATACAGTCACTAGGTACCATTGCTGGTAACAACTATAACAGAGAAGGTGTAGTACAGATACAACTTACTGCACTTCTACCACAACTAGGCACTTAAGATAAACTATTTTTATCTTTAAAATAAACTTTAAATAGATGGTATCACAGAGTCAGGCTTTCTTGTTTTGTTTTGGAGACAAGGTTTTGAGATATAGCCTAGGCTGGCCTCTAACTTAGGCTTCCCTGCTTTGGACTCTGCAGTGCTGGAATTAGAGTTGTGCAGTGCCGTAGAAACTGAGACAAAGAAATGACAGAATCATCTAAGATACCAAAGCTAGGAACAAAGTTCAAACTCTGCCACAAACCACAAATTAATACATACTGCGGCCTCATCTTCCTCCTACTCCCTTGAAATGACACAGGAAACCTACATCATGCTTGATAGTAGTAAGAGTTACCCTCCACTCCCAAAACACAAGACAGAAGACAAGGAGTCCAACCACCCACAGAGGCGGTGTGCAAGAGAAGGTGTGCAAGAGAAGGCGGGAGTGCGCCGCCCTTTGGCTGGTATTTTGAAGCAAGAAACACAAATAGCAGAAGACAAGGTTAACTGGCTTCACATTAAAAGCAGCAAGGTAGATTTGAACTTTTACATACACCTTTTTTGGGAAAGGCAAATATTTCATTTCTGCCCTTGGTTGGAAATTATACAGGAGCACAAACTGATTAAGTGATTGTCTTGGGGACACAGGAGGGACTGGAAATTTGTTTAGTCCACCCCAGTACAAGTGGCTAACTCAATAGTAGAATGTTTGCCTAAAATATGTCTAATGTGAATTTGAGAAGGACTGAACAGGGTGGAGGTAAGCAACATTTCAAGAAAAACAAAACAACAGTCTTAAAGTGCAAGTTCAAACCTCTAAAGTAAAAAGTTTTCCAAATGCTGGGCTAGACACACCACCCTAGGGCAGTAATTCTTAGCCTGTGGGTCACAACCCCTTTAGAGGTTAAAGGACCCTTTCACAGGAGTCACCTAAGACCATCAGGAAACATAGAAATTTACATTATGATTTACAATAGTAGCAAAATTACAGCTAGTGAAGTAGCAATGAAAATAATTTTCTGGACGCATTAGGAAGGCTCACTGCTCCAACAGGATGTAATTTCTCCCTAAGACCTTCTTATATTCCTTATATTATTGGGGATATAGAGACCTTTCATCTATATGGACAGGTTTACCATACTGGAAATTGAAACTACCAAGGTGACAAGATGACTCAGTGGGTAAAGATGCTTAACTGTCAACTCTGAGAGTTCAATTCCCAGAATCCAGGTAGAGAGAACCAAACACCTGAAAGTTGTCCTCTGACCTCCTCGTGAGTACCACAGCAAGCATGCATGCACCAAGCATAATTTAAAATGTACTTTAAATTAAAACGAATAAAGGATGAGTATGGTTGTGTATGATTATAATGCCTGCACACAGAAGAAAGAGACAGGAGGATTGTGTATTCCTCAAGTTGCTGTCAGAGGGGAGGGCGTTCAACTCCTTAGAAAGGCTAGTATTTAAAAGAAAGAAGCCAGGTATGATGACAAAGATCCAAGAGGTGGAGGCAGGGGAATCATCCTTGGCCACATAGTAAGTGCAAGGCCAACCCAGACTATTCATGAAATCCTGCTACAAAAAAACAAAACCAGTGGGGGCTGGAAAGGTGGCTTAACGGTTAAGAGCACTGGGTAGTCTTACAGAAGATACAGGTTCACTTTGCAGCATCCCCATGGTAGCTTAAAACTCTCAATAGCTCTAATTCCAGGGGATCAGCTGCCCTCTTCTGGCCTCTTCATCAGGGAACTAGGCACACAAATACTGCATAGACATATATGCACATAAAATACAATAATTTTTTAAATTAATAAAAGATGTATTTTATGTTACATTTCACAATTTAATAACAGTTGCACATATATACCAAGACCAAGTGGGGTATATGCTAGAATTTAAAAGAGTGGTCTCACTTTAGGGAAAATCTATCAGTATAATCCACAGCAATAACAAATACGAGAAAAAAGAAAAAAAAGAAAAAAAATTAATCTAATGCCTAATACAAATTTTATTATAGGTTTTACAATGATAAAACCAAGAGGCAAGCACTCCTTCACCATCAAAACTTAGGAAAAAAATTTCCCAAGAAACTTGTTTAAAACTCAGGAAGAAAGGCAAAGATCTCAGAAATAGAAAGCAAGCAAGGGTCAAAGAACTCGTGAAGAACAGTGGGGAATTATGGGAAAGCAAGAATGAGTTATTTTCACAAGGTTAATGTTAATTTATCATGACAGCTAGAATAAACAACATTCTAACCATAGCGTGGCCTGTTGGCCTACAGCCAGCTCCCCAAGAGGACAAGACAACGGGGTAGGAGGGTCATTCAAGTCCAGGTGTTTGAGGCCAGTCTGGGCAATAAATGGAAAACCTGAGAATCTATCTCAAAGCAAACAAGCAAAAAAGCACACTAAAAGGGACAGTTCTCAAAGTCCCAAAGAAAGTCAAACATGGAGGCAGAGTTGTAATTCTAGTATTTGGAAGGCTGTGAAGCAGGATGGTCACAAGTTCAATGTTAGCCAACATACATGGTGAGACCCTGTCAGAAAATAAAAACAAAGTTCCAATACACTCCAAGGGATCTTGAAGGCCATGTAAGTATACAACTAAGGCAAGGGCCCAGAGGACTCTAAGCATTTTGGAACTGCTCTTGAAGCTATACAAGAGTAAAGGCTAAAGCAGAACTGTAAACTGCAGGCCTGACATAACATGAGTTAATCCACTGTCACAAAGTATGGGACACTTAACTAGTTCCAAATGTTTTAGTAGGATAAATCAGTGGCTGCCATCTAAGATAACAGACTTCAGCAGCAACACAAAGATCACAAACATTGTAGAACTAGTTCAGAAAAGTTACAAAACAGTTAAGAGATGCAGCTCAGTGATGCACGGCTCTGGGACAAGTTACAAGCAACACACACACAAATGTTAATAATAATTAAACATTTTTAGAAACGATGGGACTAGCGAGAGACCTCAGTAGTCATGAGCGCGGTCATAACTCATGTGACCCAGCCAGTTCCAGAGAGACTAGAGAGAGACCTCAGTAGTCACGAACATTGTCACAACTCTATGTGACCCAGCCAGTTCCAGAGCAACACTACAACCTCACACAGACTCACATTCATGCAGGGAAAACATCAATGCATATGAAATAAAAATAAGTGAATTTTAAAAAGCAAACGAATTCTGAGATTTTGTGTTGCTACATTATACGGCTTTATCCTCCAGCTTCAGACATAAACATATGTAGAATACATGCAATGAACAAGATTATGTCCAAAAGACAGAAAGAAATGATTTCTAAAGAACTAATGAAAAGTATAAGAAAAGTGTCTCATTAAACAGAGACCACAGAGATAGAAATAAGGAAGGAGAGAAGAAAGGAAGGAAGGAAATGAGAAAGATGGAGAGAGAATAAATCCTGAGTTGAAATATACAAACTCTCTACTGTCACTTTATTTCAGAAGGGAAAAAAGGGATTTTTAAAAATTTGCCCAACATGCCAACATGAATCAATTTGACCAAAGGGACATAAATACAAGATTCACAAAGTAATTTCATTTATCTAGAAAACATAAGATCAATATCACATTCTTCCTGGGGAGTTCCTCACTCATCCACCTTCAGTATCTGCATGTTCAGTTACTTCTCCCAGCTAGGGTTCTTTTGTCATCTTGCCTGGCTTTGGTTTTTTGGATTGTTTTGTTTTGTTTTTATCTCATCCTTTTCTCTAACTTTTTGCTTTGCTTTCTTCTCACTGCCAGACAATAGGGATGGTTTTTAGCAAAACTGCAGAACTGCTTTAAACACCTCACTGTGTATGTTGCTGCTTAAGTACATTCAGTATCATAGGACTTGGTTTAGTAGCATATGAAAAAAGTTAACATTATTAGTTGCCATTAAAATAATCCAAACTTCCTGGCATTAAAAAAAAAATGTCATTTGATCTATACAAGACACATGCAGAGTAATAGGATATTATCTGATTATAACTGATGAAAGCTAAAGTTATAATATTGATTCAACTCCATTATAATGCTCTGCTAGATCAAAATTTTTACACTGTCTTATCATTAACCAGCCAAACAGGCTTCAAACCAAAAATGAATTAGTTTTTCATCAGAAATCAGAAATGCAGGTGTTTGATAATTTAAGAATTTTAGAAATTTAGCTTTTGTCGCCTGACTGCACAGCTCAGCAAGTATGCTACCACCAAGCCCCACTCCAGTCTTCTATTAGCTCACTGTTGGGACTCCTTTTTACTCTTGGTAGGTACAACATTCATACAGGCCAGGCTGATCTCTAACTTTGCTCTGTAGCCAGGGCTGGCTTTGAACATCTGATCTTTCTACCTCCGCTTTCTCTAGTGCTGCAATTACAGGCTTGTGCCACCATTCTAGGCCACATTTCTTTTTTTTTTTTTTTTTTT
>NC_034603.1:44792800-44843509 GCF_900095145.1 Mus pahari
GGAAGAGCAGTCGGGTGCTCTTACCCACTGAGCCATCTCACCAGCCCTAGGCCACATTTCTTAATTCTAGTACGATTATCTTTAATCTTCCTTAGGTCTTTTAGAATTGATCCTTATTATCTATGTCTCTCTCAGCTCACCCTGGGCTTTAGTGTTTCTCTTATCAGGATTTATTCAGTGCCTGACTCCTGGACGAAAATGCTGAACATATACAGTGGTATACTATGGCTTCTGAGTGATTTTATGTATACATATACATGTGTATATATGTCTCTAAGATGATGGAATTTTAGCTTTCTAGTTTAACATTACTTCAGAGTTTTGTTTTGGTCCTAAAACAACAATTTTCAGCTGTATACACTATATTATGCCGTAATACTAGATCTCACATGTACATTTTTTTCTTAGAAACAAGCATTTTAATTGGTAAGGGCGAAAGAAAGCTTCACCGAGTTCAGTAAAATAAACAAGCACTCACCATGAATAAACATCTAAAAGGAAAGTTTCATGTTTACTCTGTCTTCGGCTTATAAAACATATGGCTTTGTTCTATTAGTCACAAATTGTTATGACACATGACATATTTGTTATCATGGGTACTTCTGAAAATAACCATACAGGCTTGGCATGGTAATACTGCTTGCAGTACTCAGGAGGCCGACACAGGAGGATCACATTCAAAGTCTGCCTTGGGTACATAATGAGACCCTATCTTAAAAACACAAGAGAATGGGCAGGAAGAGGGGAAAGGAAAAAAGGGAAGGGAGAGAGACACAGAGAAACATGACGACCAGAAAAGAGCCAGAAAGTAATAAGCTATTGGCCAGATTCAGCTCGCCTGTTTATATAAATAAAATTGTATTAGTAGACTGAAGATATGGCTCAGTGGTTAAATATAGCCTGCTCTGCAATCATGAGGACCAGAGTTCAAATCTCAACATTCACTTAACAAACTGGGCATCTCTACAAACTCCATAAGCCTAGCTTTTAGGGATGTGGATATGGATGGCTGGGTCTTGCTGACTTCTAGTCCAGATGAGAAAGACCAAGCCTCAGGTTCTGTTTTTGAGACAGAGACCCTATCTCCAAAGAAACGGACGGATAGTGACAGAAGAGAGCGTCAGACACCTTACTCTGACCTCCACCCACATGGAGGTATGTGCGCTGAGAAAGATCAAATGAAGCTCATGAAGTAACACTTGCTCTCAATTCTGACAGGTGGCTGTAGTATGGAGATGGAGAGATGTTTGCAGAAACTCACATTACAAAGAAAAACATAGCTGTAAGAACTACTGCCATGACTGTGTGCCTGGCAGGAAGGAAGGGTTAGGTGAAAATGCTAACGGTCATTTGAAGGTCAAAGCATTAAACATAATTAGACTGGAGAACTAAGTAGTAATACTATGATTAGAACCATGCTTTAGAAGATCAGACTGACTGACACTGGTGTCTAAAATGAATCCAAGGAGAAAACAATAAGGAAACTATTTAAAAAGCTATTAAAATAATCCAAAAGATGAGCATAAAGGGGTAGTGACAGGATTGGAGAGAAGATACATTGGGAAGATTGCAATCAACACAATGCAATGATGAGAAACCACTCAAATGACTGGATGGAACATCAGCACATGCATTCTCACTTAGGGCTAGAACCTTTCATTGCCCCTACTATCTTCTCTCCTCTGAACAAACCAGTAAATAATCCTAATTAGTTCTGATAGTTTAAAAAAGCCATGTAAATACAAGTGCTAAACTACCATTCTTCTATGCAAAGTGGATGCGGCTGCAGGATGACTTAGTAGATAAAGTGCTTGTAGTATAAGCACTAAAGACAGATTTCAAATCCTGGAATCCTTTCAAAGATGGATATAACTCCAGTGTTCCCATGGCAAGGTGGGAGGCAGAAACAGAATTCCTTGGAGCTAAAGAACCAGCTATTGTGGTTTATGTACGTGAACAACAAAGAACTTGCCTCAAATAAAGGGACAAACAAGGACTCACAGCTCACTTGTCCTCTGATCTCCACAGAACTGTTTGGGACAAGACACACACACACAAACATACACACACACACACACAACACACAAAACTAATCCTGAATATAAGGCCTTCATCACAATAGAACTCAAGTGCTAGTGCCCCCTCTGCTGGACCAATGGAGATAATAAAGTATGATCTAAAATTTGGGATCTTTAATTGTTTCTGATGAGCTGTCAAGTAAACAAAACAAAGCTATGGAGCAAGAGGTTTGCTTTGCAGCAGCTTTTCTCCTGCTGTAGCTAATGCTCTTCCGGGGAGGGAATCCATAAAGTCTGCTTGTACATACTCTCTAAAGCACTCCTAATTTTACAACTGTTTAAACTGGTTATGAAAAAAAGAGGTTTTGACATTATTTTGACTGCACAAATATTTAAGTAATCTATTTAAGAAATGTACTTCTCAGAGCCGGGCGTGGTGGCACACGCCTTTAATCCCAGCACTTGGGAGGCAGAGGCAGGTGGATTTCTGAGTTCGAGGCCAGCCTGGTGTATAAAGTGTGTTCCAGGACAGCCAGGCTATACAGAGAAACCCTGTCTCGAAAAACAACAACAACAAGAACAACAACAAAAAAAAAAAAAAAGAAAAGAAAAGAAAAGAAAAGAAAAGAAAAGAAAAGAAAAGAAAAGAAAAGTACTTCTCAGCATAAGGATAAGCTGGAGTGAAGCAGACAAATGTTTTTCAGGCAGGTAGACTATTCGAGGGGCAGCTTTACATCCTGTTCATTAAGAAGTAACCCATGTTTCCCTTGCCTTGGCTGGTGGGGAAGGTCCACCAAAGTAAGACCAAAGTTAAGAGGACTCAAGGGCTATTTCTTCCTCCCGACCTAAAACTCAATCTCCATACTGGCTTCAAAATCTCCTAGAATCTGGCTAATCCTAGTTCCCACCAGGTAATCCTGGCCCCTAGCTTCCCAAACCCATCATATGCCTCCATTTCTCATTGCTTGGGTCTTCTACTGCTACTCTCTGGCTACGCCATTTCCTATTTGGCTTCTCAAGTCTTCTTCCACTTACATGACCACAGTCCCCTTGTGGAAGGAAGGGAGGAAGAAAGCTAAAACAAAATGGTCTGTGAACATCTTGTCTGACTCTAGGGTGCCCACTGTTCCGCTCCCACTACCTCCAGTTCACAACAGAGAAGACAAACAATTACACCAATAGTATCATGTTGTTTTGTTTACAAAGCATGCATGCCATGATTGTTTCATGGCAAAAGAAATAACAAGTTACTCACGCTTTTTGTATAGGCTCCATGGTAAATATTTTAAAGAATAACTTGTGTATTAAAATAAGCCACAGAAACACCAGACAATCTAATGGGAAACAGTGATCTTGCAAGAACTATGTAGTCATATACAAAAGAGTGAGGTTCCATCACTACTTTAGACCACAAACAAAAATTAACACAAAATTGGCTAAAAACTTAAAAGATAAAACTACAGAGCTCTTAGAAGAAAACATAGATGTAAAGTTCTGTGGCATTCAATTAGGTAGTGTTTTTCTGAGGTATGGAACCACCACTAGCAAGAGAAATTGAAATTTCATCCTTCAATACACATTATCAAGAAAACGAAGACAACCCATAAATGAAAAGAATGTATTTACACATCATATATCTAAGTAGAAAGTTATAGTAGAATATATAAAGAACTATTATAACTCATATAAACGACAACCCAGTATTTAAAAAGTAGATAAATGAAATGAACAGACATTTCTTCAAATCATTGGCCATCAGCAACTACAATGGGTACCATTTTCTTGCTGGGTGATAAAACTACTAAAAATACTATAAAATTAGATAGTAATGATTATACAATTCTTTAAAAACCAATGAACCACATAATGTAAAAGGGTGAAATGGGAGGGCTGGTGAGATGGCTCAGCGGTTAAGAGCACTGACTGCTCTTCCAGAGGTCCCGAGTTCAAATCCCAGCAACCACATGGTGGCTCACAACCATCTGTAACCAGATCTGACGCCCTCTTCTGGTGTGTCTGAAGACAACTACAGTGTACTTACATATAATAAATTAAAAAAATCTTAAAAGAAAAAAAAAAGGGTGAAATGGGCTAGGGCTACCAAACCTGATGACCCAGACCCACATGTGGGAGATGGGAACCCTCTCCTACAAGCTGCCCTCTGACTGACTGCCACACAAGCACCATGGCGCATACAGTCATACAGCATACATATGCACATATACATACACTAAATAAATATAATTTTAAAATTAAAACAGACATATATGGCATGTAGACTATATCGCAGTACTTTTTTAAAATGGGAAACTAGGCTGGGCATGGTGGCGCACGCCTTTAATCCCAGCACACAGGAGGCAGAGGCAGGCGGATTTCTGAGTTCGAAGCCAGCCTGGTCTACAGAGTGAGTTCCAGGACAGTCAGGGCTATACAGAGAAACCCTGTCTTGAAAAACAACAAAAAAAGGGGGGGGGGGGGACCTAGAACAATGAGGTGGTTCTCAGGTAAAAGTGCTTGCTACACAGCCTGAAAAAAGGGGGATGTGGTGGTGCATGTCTGTGATCCAGCCTCTTATGGATAGATAAGACATAAACACAGGAGGATGGTCCAGGTCAGCTCAGACTACAAGGAGGCAGACAACTCCCCACAGCTGTCCTGACCTGCACACGTGCACCTGGCACAGAAATGCTCACACACATCCATCTTAAAGGACAGGCAGACATGAAAAGATGGCCCAGAGGGCCATTGTCACCATACCCGAGTTTGACCCCTGGGGTTGACACAGCAGGAGAATCAACTGCCCCAAAAGTTGTCCCATGAGTGGCACATGTGTGTCATGGCAAGAGTGTGTTCACTCACATATACATACAAAAAAAATTGCAAAGGAAACTTTAAAAATTCTATGAAAAAGTTGGGTGGTGGCAGCACATGCTTTTAATCTCAACACTTGGGAGGCAGAGACAAGCGGATATCTGAGTTCAAGGCCAGCCTGGTCTAGAGAATGAGTTGCAGGACAAGTCAGCTACACAGAGAAACCCTGTCTTGAAAAACCAAAATAAATAAATGAATATTCTACAAATAATTCTAAAACTGCATCTACGTTTCCAATGTATTGAAAACCCACATGCTGTATGTCAATTCTCTTCCCTTACATCCCATGCTAAGCATAGCTACCTAAACACACTTAGAGGGGCTGCCTCCGCAGGTGAAGGTGCTGCTGCCACGCCCGACTCTAGGATCCTGCGTGATCCTGACTCTCCCGAGTTATCCAATGACTTCCACGTGTGTGGCAGTATCGTGGCACATATGTGTCCACATACAAAATAAATAAATATGAAATAAACCCTTAACATCATCTAGTTCCTTTCCCATCTATCTCTGGACTGCCTGTTTCTGCTGAGAGTCTATTTGTTCCCTTTGCTTCCCATTAGCTTGGAACTAAAGCTTAGATCTTCATCTCCACGTAAGACTTCTTACAAGACTCTTGACTCTTACCTCCTCCCCAAACTCAGTTCTTTGAGACAAGCTCTTATTATACCTATAGCCTAGGTTGGCCTAAAGCTCTCCATTCTTCTCTCCTTTTGTGCTTCACAATTCAAGAGTTATCTTCTCAAGATAAACATAAAACTGGGATGGCATCACTAAGTAAACTATAAACATAGTACTCAAAAACTACTCACGTATGTAAAGCTGACATTTCTTACAAACAGTGCAAGATACTCTACAATCTGGGCCCAACCTGCTACAGCCTCACTGCCACATTTCTTTGTTCTACATATTCTCTTATCTAAACTTATCATTCCATAAAAATGCCTTATAATTTATGTTCTTCGTTCTCTCTCAACTGAAATGATCTCCATCTTTTTTTTATTCAAATCTAAACCAGCTTTGAAAGCTGTCTAAATGCCTATTCCTGCCTGGTATTTCTTCAGCAAAATGAGTGATTTTGTCCTCTATATTTCACTAACATTTTAAAGGTCTATTATCAAAATAAAGCAAGAAAGAAGAATGGAAAAAAAAAATGTAGGTTTGAGAATCTGTGACCTGTGCTCAAATCTTATTATTGCATCTATTTGCTTGTGTGTGTGTGTGTGTGTGTGTCCACACGGGCCACGACATACAAGTGGAGGTCAGAGGACAAACTGAGAGTCAGTTCTCTCCCTCCATCCAGAAACGGAGCTCAGGCTGCCAGGCTGGAGAGCTGGTGATTTATGGTCTGAACCATCTAATCTGTCTCCTGAGTTCAAGTTGTGATCTTGCCATTTATTTATGAGCTGCATGGCCTAGTAATGGAAAAATTCCCTAACCTATTTGAATTCCAACTTCATCAGTAAAATGAAAGTAATACATATATCACAGGGTAATTGTGAAGATCAAAGTATAGTAGGGAAACAGAAAGCCTCAGTCATTTTTCTTTCCAAATTTCAGTCTGCCTCAGTGTTTGCATGCGTCTCTGTCGATGAACTCTAAACTGGTTGAACGCGAGCGACATTATGCAGATGGCCTTCAGTTGACAACAGAATTAGATCCTACAAAGCCTGGCCAGGTACCCTACGCAACAAAGACATGTAATACTGATAGGTACTGACATACAGGCCTTTACTCTGGCACACAGAAGGCCGATGCAGAAGCAGGCGGAGCCTGGTGAGTTCAAAGCCAGTTTTGTCTACACATTAAGTTCCAGGCCAGCTAGGGCACTGGTATTTAAGCGACTGTAAAGAGTGTACCAAACTATCTAAAAATAACTAAGTTTATAGAGGGGTCATCTTTAGTCATACAGAAAATAGCAATTGAATGTTTTTTAAAACAGTCTTTTTTTTTTTTTTTTTGGAAAGGTCTGTAAAGATACTCCAAAACCACTGTACTGACAAAGGTGAAGACAAATTCACAAGCAGTTTTCAAAATATTCTATTAATGCAGGAGTTAAACATAGGTCCCCTTACCTCATCATCATCAGAATCACTCCCAAACACTGATGGTTTTTGTAAAACTCGGTGCAACGGCTGTGTTTTCTTTGGCAAAATAAGCCCATACCTGCATAATTTTTTTTGAAATAGAAATTGCACCATTATCTTTAAATGTTAAGAACACATCCACTACTTCTTCCTTATGAATTTCCCAAATCAAAACATGTCATACAACCTATGAACACATAATGGACTTACTGCTTTGCAACGATCTCAAAATTCTAGTGTCATGATTTTATAGTTGTTATTATTATTTGTCTACCTGAGCCAAACTCAAAACATTTTTACTAAAGGAGAAAATGAAGACTACAGCAAAGTTTTAGATAGTGAAGTGACAGTAATCCTAAACAGGCTAGTGGTTTTTGCAAACTTGCTAAACACCAAAATGTTCTAAACTGTCCTCTGATTTTTCCCACTTCTGTGTATTCACACAGTTCCTAAGATCTTGAAAACATTGACTAGGAAACCCAAGTAGAGATCCGGGCAAGTCCCCATTCGCGTATTTGGCTTAACTGCTTTTGTCTGTGAGCAAATCACCACGGGGCAAGTTCCCATCGGTGTGCACTGTGCTTTGCCTCGGCGCCTCTGAGAACCATCACCAGATTTAATACGTCTCGTTTCTCGAGGTTTTGCGTGGCACTGCAAGGTTTACACGCCCAGGAATAAATTTCCAGGCAGGTAAACCCTATCTGTGTCTTTCCCGGCAGCGAAGACCAGTTTCCTATATGCCTACCCTGATCTGTGGCTTCTGAGCACCACACTCCTAACCCCGGAGGGAGGGCGGGAGGCTGGCCTTGCCCGAGCATCTGCCAGGGAGAACCAGGCCCTCTAAGGCAACCAGGAGTTGCTCTTCTCGGTGCCCCTGAGCGCATCCAACCGGGAGAAACTCAAGCGCGGGGTAGGAAGCAAGACTGAGGGGCCTCAGACCGAGCTTTTGGAAAATAGAAAAGTCTCGCTCTCTGCCCCTCAGCCTAACTTCCTTTATTTCCTCACAAGTTTCTCAAACTTCGGGCTTGCATCCTGGAAAAATGGACGGGACGGGGGTGGGGGGAACCTAAGTGGTTCGGGATTCCTCGCCTTCTCCCGCCTCTAATCCGGGCGGGGGTGGCTCTGCACTTCCGGCGACCTCAGACGCCTCGGCCTAAAGACTCAGTCTCCCTGGCTTCTTACTCCCCAGCCGGACCCTAACTCCCCCATCACTCACTGCCTGCCCGGGACCGCCATCTTGTTCCCGTCTCCGCTGGACGTGGTCGACGCGGACGTGACGTGTGCTGACGCAGACGTGCGTATAGTTCCGGTTCCGGGACTCGCTTAGCCGCTGAGCTTGCTTACGATCCGGCTCGTCGTCTTCAAGTCCACGCGGGGAGGCCACGACCAGATTCTAGTCCGGAGGCTCGTCACTGGAGGGAGTGTTAGAGTCACGTCCAACCGCGACACCTGCTGAATCCGGACCGAGTCGGAGTGGGCGCCAATCATCTGAATTTAATGAGTTTCAAAACGGCTCCCTACACATCTGTCGCTTTGTTTTGCTGCCCAGTGTAGCTGGTTCTGAGTGACTAAAAAATGAAAAGCAATAGAACCTCAATGTGAACCGATTATTTTATTTAAATAGAGCCAAATGCAGGCATCCCAGCCGAGAACTGATATTATTATTTTATTTATTTACTTTTGGTTTTTCGAGACGGGGTTTCTCTTTATAGCTCTGGCTGTCCTGGAACTCACTTTGTAGACCAGGCTGGCTTTGAACTCAGAAATCCTCCTGCCTCTGCCTCCCAAGTGCTGGGATTAAAGGCGTGTGCCACCACCGCCTGGCTGAACTGATATTATTTTAACAGTGCCATTGTTTGAGACCATCTTGCTATATAGTCCAGAATATCCTTTTGCCTCAGCCTTTTAAATGATAGTAACTCATCACAATTGTGTCACCCCGTTTTAAAGGACAAAACCTGGCTACATTTCACCTGTGTGTCCACCATTTAGGGTTCTGGGAATTATTGCACAAACCACTCAGACACCAATCTCAGTCTAATAGGGATTAAATATCAAATCCCAAGACTGAAAGATCTGGGCCACAGACCAAACTCAGGATCTGACTGTGGCATTGAGTTAAGATCCTATAGGGCTTTTAAGCCTAAAATCCACAAATGTCTGTGCCAAGTTACTGCACCAATCAGGATTTAGAGTTAGGCAATTTCATTAGAAGCATGTCCTTTTTTTTTTTTTTTTAAGTATACTCACCCTGTTCCTATTGGTTGACGTATTCAACTCTGGCAGGGGACTTGCCTAACATTCATGTCTTAACTTACCAACTAGGACATCAGTTATCCACGTACATGAATCTTTCAACTAAGTAGGATGTCAATTCCCAGGGATGTCTTAGGTAGGAACTTAAACTTTATTCAACCCCTACTCAAAATGGAAGTTTTATTCTCAATGGCTTCTTATGTTGGGGTCCATCCCAGGAGCAGCTTATAAAAGTAAAAACCGTATGCATGTGCTCATGTTTGGGTCTGAGCTTAGCGTGGCCAACTATACAAAGCAGTTCTAATTGCTTGTGATTGGTTTTCAAGAACACCGAAGCACAGAACGTCCTAGCAACAGCAGTGACAGCATATGAGAAAGATTCCTTAGTAACAGCACAAAATGGCAGACTAGACAGGAAACAGTTACCTAGGCCTTAACATTTTCCCTAGGTCCTAACAACCAGCTGTAAAAAGGCTGTATAATTGTTTCTCTGCTCTGTCTCCGCCCACCCCAACACGTGGGCGTCCCGTTACAATAACTCTGGTATCATTGGGAGTCGACCTGGGTTTATGTTTCAAAGGTAGAACACTTACCTAGCATACTCAAAGCCCTGGGTTTGAACTCCTGTTCTGCAAAAGGAAAAAAAAAACATGACTCTATTCATTCCTCTGTTGTAGAACCAGTTCTGTTTGATTAATGTTAGCATAGTATGCCTTTTTAAAAAACATTTATTTTATATATGTGAGTACACTGTCACTCTCTTCAGACACACCAGAAGATCCCATTACAGATGGTTCTGAGCCACCACGTAGTTGCTGAGAATTGAACTCAGGTCCTCTGGAAGAGCAGTCATTGCTCTTAACCACTGAGCTATTTCTCCAGCCCCAATTAGTCATGGTTCTCTAGTGTTAAAGAACTTATGGAGTGAATCTCTCTCTCTCTCTCTCTCTCTCTCTCTCTCTCTCTCTCTCCTCTCTCTCTCTCTCTCCTCTCTCTCTCTCTGACTTGCAGGCCAACTAACCTAACAATTAATCGATACCTGTAAGTGGAAAATTCAAGAATCTAGTAGTGGCTCAGTCCCACGAAGCTGGGTATCTCAGCTGGTCTTCTGTAATAAGCTGTAGCCTGAAGAAGTAGGCTCCAACAGATGTGCTGGCAAAGTGAGTGCAGGCAGATGAATAGTGTATAAACTGCTTCCTTCTGTTGTCCTTATGTAGGTCCAACAGAAGATATGGCCCAGATTAAAGGTGTCCTCAAGATCTGGATTAAAGGCTTGTGTCAATACAGGTCAAAAGCCTGTGTCTTCCAGGCTCAAGATCCAGCTCACAAGGGTGCCCTCCATTTCTGGATTGTAGTTCATTCCAGATGTAGTCAAGTTGACAACTGAGAAGAACCATCACGGGTTATAAACACCTATCATTTGCTCTCATTTCCCCCGTATGTTCTCTGCTCACTACCCACTCCCAGACACTATTGTGCCATGTTTTGGGTTAATGGAGAAGATCTTGTAATTGGATCTATGATCCAGCCTTCATTTGTATTAACCACATTCTATGCTTATAATTTTCTAAGATTTTACTTTAGAATCTCTGTAGCCAAGAATGACCTGTAACTTGTGAGCCTCCTGCTTTCTTCTACACTGCTGGGACCGCAGCCATGAACCATCATGCCCAGAATATTCTACATAGGCAGTGAATGTGGGGCACTCTGTCCACTGAGCTGCATTCACCAGCCCTCTACTATACACCTTTATCACACGCCACCTTTGAGGGATGTGGGTCAGCAGAAGGGCCAGCATGTGTGAAGCCCTAAGTCTGTTTCCCAACAGCCAAAACAGACACTCATGCAAACCCATTTTGCCACTTTGTACTCAAAGACGTTTCCAGTCATGTATGGCAGTGATGTGCTTGTGCTATTTGTCAAAGGGGGCAAAATAATTATTACTTTTGCTTTAAACACTTTTTGGTGGGTCTTATTGTTTTGTTTAAGAGTTATTTATGTATTTTACGTATATGGGTGTTTTGTATGTACATCTGCACATCAGAAGAGGGCATCAGATCCTCTGGGACTACAGTTTGTGAGCTGCCACATGGGTGCTGGGAATTGAATGTAGGATCTCTGGAAGAGCAGACAGTTACCTTAGCCACTGAGCCATCACTCCATCCCCTTGTTTCCTGAGACAAGGTCTTGGTATGTAAGTCCAGATGGACTGGAGCTCACTATGTAGGCCACACTGGCCTTGGCCTTACAGCGACCCTTCTGCATTTGCTTCCTGACAGTAGATTGTGGGTGTGCAATACCATGACTTTAAACAAAAGATTTTTTTCCCCTTTTAAATAAATATTGGGAAGTGGAGAGAAGGCAGAGGACCAGGGTTCAACTCTTACCACTCACATGGCGCCTCATAGCTCTGGAATCCCAGGGGATCTAGCGCTTTCTTCTGGCCTCTTGACAGCTCCAGGCACAGAGGTGGTGTACACATGCAGGCAGGCAAGACACTCATGCACATAAAATAAATCTTTAAAAAGAATTATAGTATTGTGTTTACCCGCGTACTGACCAGTTTTGATGTCTCTATATCGTGTACATATTGATTCGTATCTAATATGACACCTCTCTCTCTCTCTCTCTCTCTCTCTCTCTCTCTCTCTCTCTCTCTCTCTCTCNCTCTCAGATAGGATCTTACCATGTAATTCTGGCTGACTTGAAACTCTCAGAGATCTGCCTGCATCTGCCTCCAGAGTACCACCACACCAAGCTAAATTCTTTTTATTTTTTGAAAGTAGCTGTATAAAGTGCTTGTCTGGCAAGCATGAAGAGCTGAATCTAATCCCCGGAAGCCATGTTGCAAAAACAAAAGCCAGATGTGTACTTCCGATGCTGGCATTGGGGGGGATGGCAGCAGATCTGACCGAGTCTAGGAGAGAAGTCTAGGAGAGAGAGACAACAGAGGGAGAAAGAGGCAGAGAGAAAGAGGATGGTACCTAATGAAGGCGGTCCTCTGACTTCCACAGCACAAATATGCAATCCTCCACTACACTCAAACACACAAAAGCAACTGCACTGAGATGTAATGCACATGAAGTTTACTATTGAAAATCATGCAACTCAGTAGTTTATAGTCAGAATTTTACTTCCAGTGCCATGTCAGTCATGACCCTGTGAATCTTTTCCTTCCCCTTGCAAGTCCTCCGACCCCAGGCAGCCACTAATCTACTTTCTATCTTTATGGATTTGAAATATCAGGTTTTGTTTCTTATATCCTAAAATTCAATAATTAGATATATAAATATTTTAAGAATGCCATGTGCTCTTTATTAGTTGACCCCATCTTCATTATGAAGTAACCAACTTTACCAAAAACAAAACCAAAAAAAAAAAAAAAAGCAGTCCTTGCTCTGAAATCTTTGTGTGATCCAGCTATTCTAGTTTTCTTTTGACATTAATTCCAGAAATACTGAAAAGATATACAAGCATAAAAAATAATTACTCCGGGCTGGTGATATGGCTCAGTGGGTAAGAGCACCCGATTGCTCTTCCGAAGGTCCGGAGTTCAAATCCCAGCAACCACATGGTGGCTCATAACCATCCGTAACAAGATCTGACGCCCTCTTCTGGAGTGTCTGAAGATAGTTACAGTGTACTTACATATAATAAATAAATAAATAAATCTAAAAAAAATAATAACAATTACTCCCTGTATATAACATGTATAGTCATGGTAATGTATATGAATACCCATCTGTACTGGATATCTTTGTGTCAACTTGACACAGCTGGAGTTATCACAGAGAAAGGAGCTTCAGTTGAGGAAATGCCTCCATGAGATCCAGTTGTAAGGCATTTTCTCAATTAGTGATCAAGGGGGGAGGGCCCCTTGTGGGTGGTGNAATCTCTGGGCTGGTAGTCTTGGGTTCTATAAGAGAGTGGACTGAGCAAGCCAGNGGAGGCAAGCCAGTAAAGAACATCCCTCCATGGCCTCTGCATCAGCTCCTGCTTTCTGACCTGTTTGAGTTCCAGTCCTGCATCCTTGGGTGATCTACAGCAGTATGGAAATGTAAGCGGAATAAACTCTTTCCTCCCCAACTTGCTTCTTGGTCATGATGTTTGTGCAGGAATAGAAACCCTGACTAAGACACCATCTGTTATAACTCAAATGATGACATCATACTGATGGAAGAAAGGGAAGTATTCATGAGTGCATGTGTCTGCATGCAGACACACACACAGCTTTGGGAAGAGGCTACAGTCTTGCATGACATTATCCTCAGACTGTCTCGACCCTCCAGCACCCAAATAATGACATGGAGATTTTTTTTATTACTTATGAAAGCTTAGGCCTTATAGCCTAGCTTGTTCCCAACTGACACATATAACTTAAGTAACCGTGCCTCTGCTTGTCCACACTTGTCACCTCCCCTCAGTCCTAGGAGGTCCTACTTCTTCTATGTCTGGCTGGTAAATCTCTCAACTCTCAATTCTTCCCACAGTTCCTGTCTCTGTCCAGAAGTCCCTCCTATCTTCTCCTGCCTAGCTATTGGCTGTCAGCTTTTTATTAAAGCCAATCAGAGATTGCCTTAAGTAGGTGAGGAAGGACAAAGACACACCTTTACACAGAGTACAAAAGACTAGCCCAACATGTCACATTGGGAGGTTAATGGATAATACCAAAATCAGGAGCATGAAGAATGTATCTACCCACCCATGTTATTGAGCAATGTAGAGATATAAATATAAATATCAAAATTATGGCTGACATGCAGAGACTGGCAAACTGCCCTGCAGTTAGAGAGTAAATATGGTAGGAACTTGTTGTGTGTAGTCTCTGGAAGATATTCAGCTTTGACCTCATGGTGTGAAGGTAGCCATAGACAACGTGCCAACATTCCAATCAGACTTCTTATTTTGAGTAACAGAGTCTCCTTTATGTAACCAGGGTTGGCCTAGTTTAATGTACAGGTTTCCTGCCTGAGCCTCCTAATTCTGGGATTGTAAGTGTGTGCCAGCGTATTGGACTTCCAAAGTATAGTTTACCATGATAGACACCTGGCTAGGTTTGGCTCCTGGGCTATTTGCCAACTCCTAAGGCTAAAAGAATTGGAAGATTACTCTGAAATAAAGAAAATAGTGTGAGGTGGAACTAAGAATTTTCCTGATCTCAGCCGGCCTTGTATAATAGGATGATTCAACAAAGATTAATTAAAAAGGGGTCAAGGCCGTCTACCTCCTGCTAAAAAGATCAAATGGGAATAGGTCACACAGGACTGCCCAGCAGGGATCCCAGGATCCCAGATGATAAGGGCTTCTAAATTGCTGTTATTCAGGAATCTTCCATTGCCTTTGGGGCATAGTCATAAAGCAGTCCTAGGTTTTCATGAACTAGAATCTTGGCTTCTCAGACACAATGTTGAGGAGGGTTCTTTGCTTAGCTGGCGGTCTGCAGTAACTGTGGTAATTCCTACCGGACTCAAGGACACAGAAAAGCCACGGAGACTTTAGAACCCAAGTCTGGGCTCCTTAACAGGAGATATAATTCAGAAGTGAGCTGGGCCAGGAAAAGAACTTCTCACCACTGTACTCCCGAATGTGTAACAATTCCTGTTCCCTTTGGCTCTGAGGAAATGGTCACTTGGACTTGAGAACAAGACAGCTGCGGGGACAGTAGCACCCACACCAGTGGATTATCTGATTAATCTTTTGACACGAGAGTTACCTATGTCACTGTCACTACTTGCAGTCTCTGCTTTGAGCTTCTTAGTAACCTTTCACCTCTCTATGACGTCTGCTGACCTGTAGTAGTATGCAGCAGCTCTGTGAACACCACAGATCTAAGTTAAGCAAGAATGGTCAAATGAATGGCCACTGAATGTCCACCGAATGGCCACTGAATGTCCACCCCAAGACTGGGATGTTCAGGACCACACACACACACACACACACACACACACACACACAAGACCTGGGGAGCCTAACTATGGTACCAGTCTGTTCTCAGGACAGGCTTTTAAAAGGATAAACCAGGATCAGAAGTTCAGAAGGCAAGGGTGGAGGCAGTACTACATTTTGGCCAACTAGACAAAGTATTATCAGCCAAACTTTAAGCTTAGTCGTAAGTGAGGTAAGGGGTGGTGGGCGAGCGTTGAGATGGGGGGGGGTTGTGAGCGTTGAGATGGGGGGGGTTGTGAGCGTTGAGATGACAGAGACTGAGTACCCCGGCCATGTGGTTATGACCTTGAAGGAGAATTCTTCAGCATCAGCTGTGGATAATTACTTCTGGGAAGCAGAGTCTGAGAAGCTGAACTTAATTTCACCTCAGGAGCAGAATGGAGACTGAATACAAAATGGCTGCAGTTGTGTTAAAAGGAGCAGGCCTCAACATCCACCATCACATTTTTTTTCCCTCACTGAACACTTAATATCTTTTAAGGAAATATTCCATTTTCTATGTCAATTTTACTTGTCTATGCTTCAGGTTCATTTTTGCCGGACAGAGAGGAAATAAGGTCTCTGTACTATAGCCCAGGCTGGCCTTGACCTGGAAGTCCTCCTGCCTGAGCCTCCTCGGTGGTGGGATTACAGGGCTGCAGCACCACACCCAGCTGAGTACTTTCGTCTGTGTAAGTCTGCTTCACAAGTGGGCTTCATTTTAGTGAATGGTGACCCCTGATCCGAACAGCAATGGCTAGAGAGTCAGAGTCAAATGAAACAAAAATGCCATCGCCCAAAGAGGCCTCCCCAGCGGAGATCTGTGAGGACAGTCTAAGCTTAAGTGATAGGGGGTAAAATGTAATGATTAATAACTTGAGTATAAGGTAGTTACTGAACTGCTTCAGAAGAAACAAACAGGCCTTATCTGATGACTATTCTTGGCTGTCAACTTGTCAACTACAATCCAGAAGGGGGGGGCATTTTTCTTTGCCCTTGCCTTGCTAACATCCATTCCTCCACTGGCTTGGAGCCTACTTCTTCAGGATTCCGGCAGATGCAGAAGACCAGCTGAGACATCCAGCCTTGTGGGACTGAACAAGAACTAGATTCTTGAACTTTCCATTCACAGCCATTGTTGAATTAGTTGAACTGCAATTTTTAAGTCATTCCAATAATATATAGAGAGAGAGAGGGGAGGGAGAGATAGATTCATTCTCTAAATTCTATGACTCTAGGGAACTCTGACTAATACACCTGACTGTATTCAGTTAATTGATCTTGTCAGTTGAAAGAAGTTATTTACTTAGGGCCTTCCACATCCCAGTGTTGCTAAATTTCTTTCTCTGTCCTTCTTCCTAAGATTCCAATTACAAACAGGCACCATTCCACCAAGGTTTACCTAGGAAACTAATGCATTTATTCGGCTTCTTCCCTAGCACTGTCGAGGAGTTATGGGTAGGAACACAGGGGACCTTAAAAGTCGCCACGCAGAAGGTCTACACCCAGCATGGACTCTCCCATGGTTGCACTGTTGGAGTCTCCTCCCCTAGACCATCCATGCTTATGTTATTTACTCCAGCTCCTCCTGGAGTCCAGGACTGCAAACAACTGACTGGCAGGGGTGGCTAGATACCTAGGTGGGAGCCCCATCCTTCCTGTCTCCTACGGGGGAACTTCAATGAGCTCAGCTGTGAGGACCTTTTACAAGCAAATAGAGCTTATCTGAGAAAGTGGTGGCCCCAAAGTTACAACATTGAGCTTTGGGTCCTCCTGCTTTCAGTCCCCAAGTGCTGGGATTGGAGTTGTATGCCACCACATCTGATTTTAGGTTGTGCTGGGAGTCAATCCCAGGGCTTCGTGCTTGCTCATCAACAACACTGCCCACGGGGCTGCATCCCCAGGGCCAGACGCAACTCAGCAGTTGAGAACACTGGCTGCTCATCCAGAGGCAAAGAGGTCAATTCCTAGCATTTGGCTGTGACTGGCTCTCTCAGGTACTCTCCATTGCACAGGATGCACAAACACACTCATACACATAAAATAAAGATAACTCAAATATTAAAAAGAAAAAGTCATGAAAATATAAAGTATCTGTTATCACTAAGCTGTAGTAAATTTCATTCCCATAACCACAATATAAACAGCCTCTCTGGCCCGCCTCTCCCCAGCTGCCTGCACCATCATCTATTTTTACAAGTTTGTTCTGAACTAGCCCGGATATACGGCTATCGGTTTAATATCTTCAGGAACACTGTTGCTAGAAATGTTGCTGCAAATGCCTGAAAATGCTTCCCTCCAAATACGAAGTGGCCAAGAGTGGAAACGCTGGTCATGAGTTCATCCGAGATAAGATAGCTGGTAATGCCACTGGTGCCTTATCAGGAAAAGGTACAGGCTGCCAATCTCCACTTATAAGACACTCAGGACGCATCACAGTCTGTCACCTAATAAAGAAAGCAAAGTTTAATTTCCCAATTTTTATTAAAAATGGGATAAGATATGTTTTTACAAAGATGAAATCTTACAACACAGCAGTAAAGTTTGCTGTAATAACAAGCTTTGAGCAAATAGCCAGTCTTTTGTAGTTATAAACTTCAGAAGTTTTTGTTAATAAAAATTGCTGTTTTCTTTATTCTGTGAGCCATGGACAAACATTTCCTGTTCATTGAAATGATATTTGTGGCAGGGTAGATAATTATACTCACAACCCTCAAGGTGCGGAGGCAGGAATATCAGGGGTTCAAAGCCAGCCTGGGCTACATAGAAAGGCTAGTCTCAGAAATATATGGAGATCCTGTTTCAACCAACCAACCAACCAACCAACCAGAAATATAATAGTGACTTTTAAGTTGTTAAGGAAAGACGAGATAGAGAAGAGATGGAGAAGTAGTGTTTGGATACTATTTGAAAAAATTAAAAAAAAAAAAGTTACAAGTCCACGTCTTAAAATCTTTATTGTTTGGTACTCGTTTGATGTAAAAGCTGCCATTTCTCACTGCCCAGACCCCCAGTACTCTGTATTTTGCTATTTAAATTAATGAAAAGCAACTTCCAAAGCAGCTATAATAGTCTCCTGTTATACAGAAAGCTCAAACTAAAATACATTCTATTATGTATTCTGGTACTTTTGGCTATGGCCATCATTATTGCATGCTATTTAGATAAAAATCTCTCTCTTTGGTAGGTAGCACTTTTGGCTTTAGGGAGCACTGGAGTGAGTATCTGGGAGCAGAATATATCTATGGGGCATTCTTTCCAGTTGAAAATATTTCATGGTTAACAGCACTGGACACAATCAACATATCCCAATACAGTACCAATCCTTAAAATTTCTCTCGGATTGATCTCTCTGAGGATATTGCATAAATAGAGGTGGTACTCTTCTTGGGCAATGGCGGTGTAATGGAACTATCTTGTCGCATGTTTAGCTCTATGAGAGTCAAACAAATGCTTATCCAGTGGTACAGGAGTTCAATGACAATGTTCCTGAATTTCCAGACTTCAGTTCGAGAATGGCCTGCATGAAGAAAAGGAAAAGGCAGTATAGATAATATTGTACTTTAATTATGAAGAAATAAATTTAAATATGATTAAAATTCATTAGCTATGTTGTGAATCAAAATGATAGCAGTATCTTGTTTACATATTTAATTCTAAAAGGTAGATAGAATTTGATATCATGTAATGGGATAATACATAATAATACTGAAAATATATATATGCATATAATATGTAGAATCTTGTATATATTTGGGTATAACTTTTAAAGGTTTAAAAACCTGTAAGGTATATTACTTCATAAAGATATAGTAAAAGGAAGTCAGGTAATGGTGGCACATGCCTTTAATCCCAGCACTCAAGAGGCAGAGGCAGGTAGATCTCTGAGTTCAAGGCCAGCCTGTTTCTGCAACGCGAGTTCCAGCTACACAGAGGAAACCCTATATCAAAAAACAAAAAGACAGGGCTGGAGAGATGGCTCATCAGTTACGAGCACTGACTGCTCTCCCAGAGGTCCTGAGTTCAATTCCCAGCAACCACATGGTGGTTCACAACCATCTGTAATGGAATCCGATGCCCTCTTCTAGTGTGTCTGAAGACAGCAACAGTGTGCTCATATAATAAATAAATAAACAAATAAATCTTTAAAAAGACAAGCAAGAGATACAGTAAAAGGAATGACTCAGGCATGAAAGTGATATGCCCAAAATTCATGATCACATTAGGAGAAAAAAAAGAAAATGGGATCAGAGGTGTAGAAAATCTTGACTGCTTCTATTTATTATAGTTTATATCTTAAAAGCAAAACAAAACAAAACATCAGACTCAGATGGGCATAGAGATACCCTGTAATCCCAGCTCCTTGGCAGGCTGAAGCAAGAAGTTTGCTAGTTTGATGTTAGTCTAAACTAGATAACAATTCTAAGCCACCCTTAGCAACTCAGTGAGACCCTGTTTGGCTGGAGATGTAGCTGAGTGGCAGAGTGCCTGCCTTGCACACACAAAACCCTAGGTCACTGCCCAGCATTATAAAGCAAAGTGAAATGAACCTCACTCAAACAAGGCATGTGAAGGTTGGGTATAGAATATTATTTTATAATGAATACATAGTGCTTATTATTTATACTATGATATTTGAAATAGTCTCTAGGTAAAAATTGTTTTGAGATACGTAGTTACTGCCAACTATTGAAAACTTTAGCTGCCTTTCCTATAGTCTCCCAGGATCCAATGACTAATATTTAGATAGACTGGTCCAATGGAAGGAGCACCTTCGAGTTGAATAGGTCTGGATTCTAATTTTGGCTCAATCCCAACTGATTTTGTGATCTTAAACAGATCATTTACTTGCTCTGAGCCTGCCTATCTTTTTGTAAAATAGGAACAATACTGCGGGGTTATTATGAGAACAAACGAGACAATATGCAAGAGGATCTGCCTCTTTCCTCCCAGCACGGAACAAGTTTTATTCATCACTGTGGCTCCTAGTCTAACGCAGCCTTGACCCGGATAAAGATCTGCTGATTTGTGTTGAACAAACCATTATGTATACACATGAAACTGAGCGAGAGTTTTAAGTATCACTAAGAGAAGCTTAACCAGAATCTCAACCATCTACTAGAATTTTAAAACAGAACACCTTTAATAAGTTTTATTTACTGATGGTAGTGTAGTGTGTGTGTGTGTGTGTGTGTGTGTGTGTGTGTGCGTGTGTGTGCAGATCAGAGGACCCACTTGGAGGAGTTCTCTCCCTCTAACATGTGGGCCCAGGGATCAAACTTGGGTTGTAAGGCTTGGCAACGTTGAGTCATCACACAGACCCCAGGACACATTTTACTTCCTGTCTTCTCCTACCAATACAACTAGCAAGTTTCCCTGAACTGGGCTTGGCTTTAGCCTGGTTTTGAAAGCATCCTTTGAGCTATGCTGTAGCATATAACAGGAAAGGCTCATACAATAAAAAAATCGTTACATCTCCATTTTTATTGGAAGCTGACTTTAAAACATGTGGGTGCAATTATTTTTCTAACATTCTCTCTTTTTACACACACACACACACACACACACACACACACACAGAGAGAGAGAGGGAGAGAGAGAGAGAAGCACTGTTTTTTCTCATTCAATTGTAAGTGTTCAATAAATGTTGAATTGAAACAACATTAAATTAAGGAATAATTTAATTTCTTTATTTCAAGTCCTAAAAGTTTTTCCAGATTACAGCTCAATAATATTAGTGACAATTATGAATAAAAACAAGAACAGATGTTAGTCACGAGAACACATTAGAAACATATGATTCATCTCACTTTATGGGTAACTCTAGACCAATAAAAATACCTACTTAAAACACAGAGGGCACATTTGTCACCATTGATCCCTCTTTGTGCTAATTAGCTTCCTGGAAGCTTTACAAAGAAATATTACAGATTTCCAAAGATTACTCTAATTATTGTAATGTTCCCATGTTATACATCTAAATTAAATAAACGCAAAGTTCGCCCCAGGACACTCCTAGTACCCGTCCCAACTAATTTTCTGAGATAAAACAGCTCCCCACAGATTGTTCTGTGTGTCCCAAATCTTCAGAGAGTGCTCCGGTCCATCAGTGGTTGTCTGTGCTCTTGGCTGAATATTCAGTATGGAGACCGCTATCTATACCAGTTACCATCTCCTTGGTGATTGAAGGACAGGACGGTGAAGAGAAGGGTCGTTCTCTCTCAAGACCCTTTTGCCTATTTCCTGTTTTATTGTTACCAAGGTCAAAAGCTCCGAACCGCCCAGGAAGTAGTTTCTGTTCCCCTTTCCTTTCCAGAGTCGATGAATTTACAAGGGCTTCTAAAGAGCCCTCTAAGGAAGCCTGTACTCGCTCAGAAACATTACTGTTGGCTGCTACTGCCCTCTTGCGGTAGACAGGTGACTGACCGTCCCTACCCCCTCTCATAGCAATTCTCAAGAGTATGTCTACTTTTCTTTCTTTCTTCCACGACTCTATGAAATTATGACCATTTTGACTTGCCTTAGCAATGCTTACAGCAATTTTCAGTTACATTTAAGCTATAAGGATTTCAGAGTAAGCCACCGAATAACCTTGAGGGGTGTATTCAGTAAGCTTTTAATAGGGTATTTTTAGGTCCCACTTTAATCAAACTTTGAATAACACAGGGAATTCATTATGCTGGAAATATCAGACTATAAAAAGCATGTTTTTAAATTAAACCTCAATTTGTAGATCTCTGCTTTGACACTGGATTAATTAAGCTAAATCCTCTGGGAAGCATAGACAATTAATAAAAACAGGCAGAGCAAAAAGACTGAAGTATTTAACTTCAAGTTCAAAAGCCAAAGTGTTTCCTTCCAGCCAACTAACCAAGGTCAGCAGTATCTCTTGAAAGCTTTCCTCTCCCATCCGCCGTGTTAGCGTTAACTCTACATTTCAATTGCTAGACACCCCTAAGTCATTTTAAAATGCAGTCAGTTAGCATTACTGCTGCACACAGTAAGCTGAAGGTCAGCCCAGCAGTGCACATCTGGAAGGAGATGGGCGTGTAAGTTCCAGCTAGGTTTTTACATAGGCAAGGGAACTCTGTGGTGATAGTGGGGTCCTAATGTGTCCCTGCTGATATGAATGTCACCCCAAAGTTACCGTCAGGCCCCTCCCAGGCCTATCAGGAAAGGATCCGTGTTGAGCAAGGACGACAGCTCGTTCTTTGAGTTACTCCAGCTGAGTGGGAGCTTGTTCCAGGATGAATCCCGAGTTCTTGCAGCACACAGCCCCTCCACTCCCACTGTGAGCACGATTGCTGTACAACAGCACACACTCTGGACTTCTCACAACGCGGCCATAAATCAAATGTGCGAGTTTACATAGTTCATGGTTCGGTGAAGCCACCTTCAGACTTCTGGTGGCTGTCAAACCTGCTGCTATGCTCGCTCTGCGCTAAGACATTCCAAGAACTGTCTCCTCTTCTCCCTTTGCAAATCACCAATTGGCCAACAAATCTCTACCTAGAGCTTTCTCCAAAATCCCCATTTCTTTTTCTAGCGACTTAATCAGTTCTCAGCTTGGATATTCAATAGGCACCTCTACCTCAGCTTGCTAAAGTGTGAACTCTTTTTTAAGAAAGAGTTATTTATTTATTTATTTATTTATTTAATGCATATGAGTACACTGTAGCTGTCTTCAGACACACCAGAAGAGGGCATCAAACTCTGTTACAGATGGTTGTGAACCACCATGTGGTTACTGGGAATTGAACTCAGGACCTCTGGAAGAACAGTCAGTGCTCTTAACCGCTGAGCCATCTCTCCAGCCTCAAAGTGTGACCTCTTTAAAAAGTATTTATCTTTTATTTATTTATTTATTTATTTATTTATTTATTTATTTATTTATGTATACATGCAGGTGTGTGTGTGTGTGCTGTGCACATGCCTGTGTGTGTGCATGAGAGTGCCCACAGAGGTCAGAAGGTGGCATTGGATTCCTTGGAACAGGAGTTACACAGGTGGCTGTGAGCCACTACGTGGGTGCTGGGAACTGAACTCCAGTCCTCTGCAAGAGCAGCCAGTCACTGAGCCACCCCCCCCATGTGAACTCTTCATCTTCCCCCACCAGAGCCCCCATCCTACAGCGCCCTCCAATTTTACTAATGGCCTCTCCATTCCTCCAAACCATAGCGTCAACCTTGGCTCTTGTTTTATTCCCATTTTGCACCCAAGCTGTGGAGTTATGTTCTGGTTCTCACCAAAATCTGTACTATATGCGCTATGACCGACCATGTTTCACCATTTCTGTTGGCACCACCCCCGCCTCAGTTCCTGGGGCAGCCCCGCTGACTGGTCTCTGACTCTCCCCTCCCCGCCCCTCACCCACCCCAAAGCCTTTCTAACAGAGGTAGAATGATCCTCTTATTTTCTCCTCCCCCCTTTCTGTCCCTTTTTTCTTCTTTCAACCGTGTCTAACTATATAGGCCCTGGCTGTCTTGAAACTCACTATGTAGACCAGGCTGGCCTTGAACTCACAGAGATCTGCTTCCCAAGTGCTGGAATTGAAAGTCAGCATGGCCCTGCCCAGTTCCTTATATTTCCTTATTTTATTTCTTAGGTGGAGTCTTGCCATGTAACTCCGGTTGACTTTTGAACTCACACTCCTTCTTCTGCCTTAGCCTTGGAGCACTAGGAGTAGGAGCTACTGTCCTGGCTGTCAGAGGGACTCTTTGAAAGCATACACCATGTCACGAAATTCTCCAGCTTAACCCTTTTCTCATAGTCTGTTACTATGGTGTGAGGCTCTGACTGATTCGGCCCACTGCCCCACCCATCACCCCCCTGACCTCATCTTCCATGTGTCTCTTGTTCTCTTGCTCTGATCCTGACACAGTGTCCTCCCTGTGTCACCACACCCCATATTCCTGCCTCAGAAGGCCTTTGCTTTGGTTCCTTGCCCTGCTTGAAGTACTCGTCACAGACGGATCCATATAGCTGAGTTCCCTGCTTAAATTTCACCATTTGACAAAGTCTCTCTTAACTATCTATATTTGAACTGCTTCACACAAGACCTTAGATGAGATCCACCTCATCACCCAAGAGAAAACAAAACTGCATTCCACATTTCTTCGCTGTCTCCCACCAATACAACCCAATCACCTTACCCTGCTTATTTATTTATTTATTTATTTATTTATTTATTTATTTATTTATTTATTTAATTGAGGGTATCAGATCCCATTACAGATGGTTGTGAACCACCATGTGGTTTCTGGGAATTGAACTCAGGACCTTTGGAAGAGCACTCAATGCTTTTAACCACTAAGTCATTTCTCCAACCCTGCTTATTTATTTTATCTTGCATTTTATAAAACAGTTTTATTATTTTTAAATGTACATCTGGTATTTGGTCTACACGTATGTCTGCGTGAGGGAGTCAGACCCACTAGAATTTGAGTTAGACAGTTGTGAGCTGCCATGTGGGTGCTGGGAATTGATCCCTGGTCCTCTGGAAGACCAGTCAGTGCTCTTGAACACTGAGCCATCTCTCCAGATCCTTAGCATTATTATTTTCTTAATTATCACATTATATATTTGTTATGTTTACTGTTCTCTGTGTGAGTGTGTGTGTGTGTGTGTGTGTGTGTGTGTGTGTGTGTGTGTGAGTATTGTGCTCTGCCACCGACTCCATCCCAGCCCTGCCTTGTTTATTCTCTGCTTTCCTCTGGACTCTAAGGTTTGCGGGGTTTGTTTTTGTCTTAGATAGGCTCTCACTGTAGCTCAGGTTGAGATGATTCTCCTGATAGCACGCGAGAGCCACCTTGGAGTTGTGAGCTTCTTGAGAGCAGGGACCTTAGTCAGCTTTATTCTCTGTTGGTCCCCAAAGTCCTAAGACAGAGCCTGGCACAGTGTCAACATTCCTTTAAAGTGGTTGAGTAAAGGATGAAGGAATAAAGTTTGAGGAGCAGACAGAGATAAAGGAAGGGCAAGGGGAACAGGAGAAAAGAGGATGCTTAAGCCAGCAATGGAGGAGGCCTACATCTACCTATGCCAGCAGCCTCACTGCATTCAGAAAGGTGTCTAGATGCATTTAGGAAAGAGTGAGAGACCTGGTAGCACTGGGTGATTTCCTCTCTCATTTCATCTGAGGATAACATTTCAGGAATTTTGGGAGTGGGGGCTGATACGGGGCTGAGAGTGCAGTTCCCCGATGAACATGGCAGGGAATTGGGAGATGTTCTAAATATGGAGGCCCGCAGACTTCCCCCTCAAACCCTAGGATTTGGGAAGAGAGGCTGTTTCCTGTCCAGACAGTAACAGAAGAATCCTGTCACACTGGAAGCCAACGGTCCAAGATAAAGAACTTAGAGAAGCACACACGCAGGAAGTCACTTTGTTCTTAAACACCAGCAAATCATCACACGGAGACACAGGTATTCAAACGCCAAAGGAGAAAGAGAGGGAGGAGAACACTTCAAGATGCAATCATCAGTGCCCTGGGAGACCCAAGATGAAATGTGAACAGAGGTGCAGGGGCTCTCAGAAGGGCAAACGGCTGGCACCTCCCCAATCCACATTTTTGCAAACACTGGGAACCACGCCTAGGGCTTTGTGCGAGCTAGGTCTACGACTTAAGCTGTACTACTCTACTCATTAAAAATAGGACTTTGAAGACTGAGTCTAGGAGACTCAATGTTACAAAGTTATAACAATGTTATAAAGTGTTACAAAGAAGGAACAGGAGAAAGGGAGAGGAGGGTCACCATCCGCCTCCAGGTCACCTGTGCTGGATACATGCACTAGCCTACAACTGGCTGAGCAGAGCTTTGTGAAGAAAAAGGTGCCCCCTTCCAAGCAGACACAGCGTCAAGTCAAGGCACAGCACTCAGTCAGTGGAATGGGTTAGATAGTGAGCTGACATTTGCCCACTCAGTGGGGGGCCTTTGTGCAGCGCACAGCTTGCACAGCTGTAATAGCACCCTTGATGCTTTGTATGTAGGTAACCAGGAGGTGAGGATTTCACAACTGAAGAGACCCAGCAAGAACCCAGACCAATGGGTGGAAACAGCCATGCCAAGGCTTCTCACCAGGAAATCTCACAGCTCTGCGGATAAAGGAATGACTCTATAGCTTCTTCTTCTGAGAAGCAAGACAAAGGTAACATCTGCAAAATCAGAAAACAAGGAAGATTTCCAACATCTCAATAGCAGCCTTGCAAGTCAAAAGGCCATAGAGACATTCCCACAAAAGTTAAACAGAGAGCCGCCATTGAGCTAACCACTTCGCCCATAAGGTCTGAGTCTAAGAGAACAGAATATGCATCTTCTTAAACAAAACAAAACAAAACAAAACAAACAAAAAAATCCATCACCACCGCCAGCAAAGCAACTGTAAGCAAACCAGTCCTGGCAACACAATCCCAAGAGTCAACAGCAAAAATCCCATAGGCCCATGAACCAAGTGAGCTATAGCATATCGACATATAGATAATTCAGGAATAAACACCTAACATTCACTAAAATGCAGATGAACCCTGCAAACACTAGGATGGGCGAACAAGACACCACCAATTGCATAATCCCATTTATACCAAAAGTCCGGACAGGCAAATCCAAACAGAAAGAAAGCAGATACACGGTTGCTGGGGAACAGAGTGAGAGAAGAGGGAGCCAGCACTAATGGGCTACAGCTTACTTTTGAAAATGCCATAAAATTAGATAGTGTTGGTGATTGGTGTATTATCTAACCCGAGTGGTTTAGAACGCAGAAGTGTATGTGACGTGATCTACGCTTCTCTTGCTTTCTTTCCAGACAGGATTTCACATACTCTGGGCTGGCTTGAACTTGTAATGTACCCGAGGATGGCCTCTTAAGTCTCTCAAGCTCTTAAGTGAGCTTAAGACCTCTCAGCCTCTACCTCCCAAGTGCTGGCATTGCAGGTCGGGGCCTCCATGCCTCCTTTTCTGTGGGATTGGGCATTGATCCCTCAGCTTTGCATAGGTGTGGCATGGACTCTTAACAAAACGACCTACGTCCCAAGCTTGGAACCTCATGTTTTTTAAAATGAGGAATGGGTCAATGTGTCTCTGGTTAACGAGTTTCCCCCACTCTGGTGACAGAGAGAGAGGAAGACAAACCTGAGTCCCCAACTCCTAAATGTCTTCAAAACTCTCTTCCCCAGCAAAGTTCAAGTATGAGTGACTAACTGAAAACATTATTCAGACATAAAATCTCTGGAAAAGCACTTTTTCCCAGAAAACCACTACTGGGGAAGGGCACAGAAGTCAGGGGCTTGCTTAGCTAAGTGTGGGACCCTTGGTCCTAGACCCAGCACTTAAGGAAAAGCCAGGAGAAAGGCAACTGATACTGGGCAAGGACAGCCAGTGAGAGGCTTTGGAGCCCTCAGTCCTGAATGGGACACTGCCATCAAACCCCTCCTCTCAAGGCTTAAGGTGTGGGAGAGGAGACAGACTGTAAGAGCCAGAGGTGGGGGATGATGCCAAGGAACAACGTCTTCTAGACCCGACAAGGTTGCTACAGGTATGAACTCACAGAGACTGTGACACGTTCAAGCTACACAAAAATCCCAGCACAGAGAAGGGGAAGTGGACGCAACATCCCATCCCTAACCAGAAGCTATTTGGAGATGGCTCCTGCTGGGAAAGCAACACTCAGTTTTCCCCGTGGGGTGTCTATCAACCACACTCCAGATCCTATGCTCTTCCCGGCAGGTCCAATCTCAGAGAGAACCTGCAGACATTGCCAGTGCCATCTCATACTGATCGGGCTTCCTGAATAAGAGTTTTTTTTTTTTTTTTTTTAAGCTGCAGGAAGGCCACACAAACTTTGAACTATAATAGATTGCCCCTGCCACAAGGGTCCTCTCCTGACACAAGATGCGCCCCAAAGAATGCTTTCTCTTCCCTCAAGCATGGAGCTTAGAATTTCTTGATAGAATTTTATCTAAATGAGGGAGGACTGATATATCCCGGTGACCTATGAGCTTTGTTGGTTGCTACTGAGACTGATAACACTAAAAGGGAAACCTGCCAATTGTTGGTTTCTGGCTGCGTCCTGGTCTATCACCTACAGTTTTGATTTCTGCCACACGAGGGCACTATCGGAAAGCAGAACGCAGTATTTCCGTGGTCAAGGATGCTGAAGGAAAGGCTAGAGTTCAAAGACTGGGCGAGTGGTGGAAATTTGCCTGTGTTCTGAGCAGAGCAGGTGGCTCTAACAGGCAAATCTGAGGCAGAGTCTAAAGAGATTCCTTTGAGGCATTGTGCCCTGCCACAGGAGCCTTTAGCCTCTCCCCAGATTGCCGGATGGGCTTATTAAGGACACACACCTGCAGGGTGTAAAATGGCAAGGTCGTCCCTCGTGCTTATTCCTTATGTCAGAGGGACTGGATTGAAGATCGGTGGGTGCCTATGTCCTTGTCCAAGAAGGGGAACATCACTCAGGAACACAAGGAATCCTGGCAGTAAGCTCGAGGGGCTGGCAAGTTGGCAGGGTCAAAGATGAGCAAGGCCACAGGGAGAATAAATACCAATGAGACAAACTGGCCTGCTGGAGTTCATGGCGGCTGTTAGTTCTCCCCCAAAGGAAGAACCAGAGACTAGAGGTGGGGGTGGGGCCAGGGAGACCGAGCCTGGAGCTAGGCATCCTGGGGGACAGATACAGGCTTCTCTGGACTCCAAAGTCCTCAGATATAGAGTAAGTTTATGAAAGTATACACCGGGCAGGTCTTAATGACACAGGTCTGTAACCCTAGCCACTTAGAAGACCCACAGCAGGAGGATCACAAGTTCAAGGCCTGCCTAGGCAATTTAGTGAGACTTTCAAAATAAAAAGTAAACAGCACATAGGAGGTCTAGCTTGGTGGTAGAGTGCTTGCCTAGCAAGTATTCAGTCACACACATACACACACACACACACACACACACACACACACACACACGGCAAACAGTAAACACTATCCAGTTGTTTTTATTGCTGATGTTACTGGTTCCCTTGAACGATCCTTAGAAGTCACATCTGTGGTGCCTGTGAATGTAGAGGCTCCCACGACTGAGCTCAGAGTCATGAGCTGTTGCTCATGTAGAATTCCAAATAGGAGTTTTAAACCAGATTCTCATTACTCATGGTGCACACTAATTCTCTGGGAGCCCAAGGCACTCTTAGGCTTCTGGGAGTGCCTTGCTGTCCTAGCAACATCCCGATGGCATCGCCACACCACAAGCTCAGTGCTCTGCTACCCGTGTCTACAGCCTGAAGGGCAAGGCTCCCATCCATGCCATTGCTTTTATCTTTTCCTTGCCCCTGGGGTTTCTCAGTTCTGAGCTTCGCAACCTAATATATGTACCACTGAAGCCCAGAAAGCCTCTGACTTGGTGGAGGGGAGAGAGAGAGAGAGAGAGAGAGAGAGAGAGAGAAGAGAGAGAGAGAGAGAGTGAGTAGGGGAGTCCGAAGAAGCCTGGATCTGTCCTCAGGGTGTTTAGCTCCAGGTTCGGTCTCCCCAACTGTACCCCAATGTCCAATTCTTCCTTCGGAGAGCGGTAACAGAGCCACGTCACTGTTGATGATAATAATGCTTTTGCTTGTTTTCTTTTGGAGACTGAGTCTTACATGCAGCACTGGCTGGCTGGCCACTGGTCTTGGGCTTGCAGATCCTTTTGATCCTGCCTTTCACACCAAGTCAGTGATTAGTTTTTCCTAAGTGGAACACGCAGTTTTTACTGCATTCACCTGCATGCCTGGCCTGAGGTGTCCGTCCGGTGGAGGACCCCACACCCGAGCAGGACTTTGCCTATGTGTGTTTGCTTTTGGGTATGGCTGGTTCTCTGGTAGGTTCCATTACCTCCAACCCAAGAGCCTCCTGGCTCTGCACTCTTGCCAACTCTCCTCTGAAGGAGGCCACACTATGAGACTTTACACACTAATGATCTTTTAACAAGTCTTTATTGGAGCTAAAAATAGAAGACTTTTTGTTCACTGCTCAGTTCTTACTGTAGTTCCCATCTGTTTGCTTTGAGATGAAGGTCTTGCAATGTCACCCTGGCTGGCCCTGAACTTCTGGACTGAAGAGATCCTCCTGACTCAGCTTCCTTAGTAGTGAGAGCTATTAAAAAGCTTTGAGTGAGTACAAGCAGGCACACCTGTTAATTCTTATGTGTGGCACGGACGCTTCAGGGAACAGAGCAAATTGTAGACTGTATCTTTTCTTTTAGAAACTCATGAACATTTTTACTTTCATGTAAACACAATTCAAGAGCCATCTTATTGTTGTTATTTTCGCTATGATAGAAATCTCTCACAGACTTTGGCTTTTAGTATATATTTAAATTATCAGGTAGACCCTTACCTTGGATATAGCTTGTAACGAGCTCTACATTAACCTCCACGTTGCTAGCGGTCGGATCAAGCCCACAAATCTCCTCCACTAAGTACTTGTTAACATGCTGTGGACAACGAACAAAAGATAAGCTCTGTGATCACTCAGTAGAAATGCAGTGCCTGGCTCACCAGCGTACACAACCCCAGACAGGTAAATTGTCAACCGGCAAATCTCTGGGGTCAGATGTCGAGATCACGGACAGCTTTGGGGTATATGGTTTGGGGTCTATAGGGATCATGAGAAAGGATAAAAGCTGGACTTTTATGATGTCATTGTGCATGCACACTTGTGTGTATGCACACTTGAGAGCTCAGGTGTGGGTTCTGAGGATGCTCCTGCTAGCTGCAGATTCTTGCATCCGCACGCCTTTGAGCTCCACCGTTACAATTTGCCCACTAGAAATCACCCCCAAACTCACAAACTTCCATCTTTCCCACTCTTCCAAGTCGCTTAAAGATTCTTTCTCCCGCTGAGAGAACAAAATAACTCCTTTCAGGATGTCGTGTACCAGGGCCACGTTGGCTTCCACCTCCTGGGGACTGATGTCCTGAAGAACCGAGTCGGCATGATATTTGTGCTCATAGAGCAGCAGAGACACAAAGTCCATGGAGTCAAGGAGGCGGAGGCATTCCTGAAGCTCCTGCAGCATGGTTCGGAAGAAAAGAATCCCTGCCCGCTTCACCTCTCCCGTGTTTTCCATCTCTGGAATGATACACATTCTAATTATGAACATAGCATACACAGCATTCTGAGCATGTTATAATAAACCTTTTTTCTCAGGCAAAAGAAAAGCATGTCCCGTGATTTTAAGCAACTTTAGTTTCTCTGATTATGAAAAAAGAAATGACAAAATAGAATTATATCTGATGTACCATTTAGGGATTAAAAACTGAAAAAACAAACAAACCTGAATCTGAGTTTTATAGTTAGGGCTTAGGCTGAAGGTTTCCTCCATTATTAATTATGATATATATATATATGTATATATATATGTGTGTGTGTGTGTGTGTGTGTGTGTTAAATTGTGGGGGAAAAAAACCAGGTGAAAAGTTCAGCTTTTTACCATCTGTGGTTTACCAAACCTCACTTTGCACACCTGTGAAATGGGCTATCCATTGCCCTCATGTGTTTCCCAGCAGATGGGCCATCTTGCCTCTTACTGGAAGGTCTAACTGAGATGACGACATGATTCCTTGTCCTTTGCTGGGTTACAGAGCAGACATACATGGCTAAGACTGCACAAGGAGATTCTCCTCACATGGAAAGATCGACATTCTGGAATGATTAGCTGGAAAATATACCCTGCCACCATATTCACAATACCTATAACCATAGTTCTCTCGATTTCTCCAGAGAATTCGCCCAATATTTCATAGGAGACGTTTTGGATCATCTTCGCCATTTTCTGGAGATCTTTATACTCTTGGTACACCAGCATCCTGGTCTGGCCAATGTTAACATCGAGGACGCCCATAGCCTCTTTGGTTCTCTGGCGAAGTGGAATGGCAATGTGGGTTTCTCCACCAGAAGAAGCCAAAATAACTTCCGAAGTGTCTGTGCATTTAAAGAGGAAGTCCCTGAAACCAAAACCAAATATGCATAAGTCTCTTACAGACCGGCCTGCTCACGGCACTCCAAATCCAAATATACTGAATTACCCTCTTCTGCTCATCTTGCCCCATCACCTGTCATGGTCCTCTCATCTTCCCAGAACGCACCAAGTTCACATGACTGTCCTTTGGCTCACCTCAGGTGGGTATGGTGCTGGTTGAGCAGCCCTTCAGCAGAGCGCCTTCCCTGATGAGCTTACTAAAGGCAGCAGTCCCAGGTTGCCCTGTACCACAAGGCTCTGCCTTGCTGCTGTCTAACATGGCCTAGTTACACTTATCTGAAAGGTGTTTTGTTTGTTTGTTTGTTTGTTTGTTTGTTTGTTTAAATGTGCCAACAGTCTAAAATGTGTTAGATGAATGCTGGAAGTTTCCCTAAAAGCAGAGCCCAGAACAAGGGTACTTCGTGCAAGTCACTTATGAGGAGGTGCTCCTAGGAGCCTGTGAGGGACTGAGGGAAGTGGCATCCTGTCTGCTCAGTTTAGTCCCAAGGAGATGTGGGATGTCAGTTATACCAAAGAATAAGTCTTATTCCAAGGCAAGGGAGGGTGTTTGCATTCCGGCATGTGTCTGTCACTGGTTGACAGCTGCTCTAGGTGTGTGGTGGGGGTCGGGGGATGGGGGGAGAGAATTTAGGGTAATCCTGGGAAACAGCTAAAGGGCTCTAACCATGGAAGGGCACTTCCTTAGAGAAAGTTTCCCTGCAGGAAACATGACGGGAGGCATTGTGGGGTCTGGGCAGGGTAGCTACCTACCTGCTTCAATGAGAGATTATTATTATTATTATTATTATTATTATTATTATTATTATTATTTTTAAATAGCGCCCCCTATCCTGTTTGTGCTGGTGATGGGAAGGACACGTGCATTCTAATGCTCATAGAATTGTGAGCAAAGCAAGTGTTGTTCGGTAAAGTTAAACAATAATAAATGAGCTATTAGAATGAGTGTGTGTAGCAATCAGGGCAGAAGTGTCTTCACATTCATGACCGTGCCAGTCAGATGAACCACATGTGCCTCATACCTAAAGATGCATGCGTTCCTCGTGATGGTCGGGGGATCTGTGTGGATTTCTGCTAGACCAAGACAATCTGTAACCATCATTTTGCGCAAAACATAGTCCTCCTGAAAAACAGGAAGAGATCTTGTTGGAAAGCAGTAATCAGACCTTTTGGGAATGCACAGAGAAAAATCAGGGAAATTTAAATAAATTTTAGCTTTTTTTTTTTTTTTTGTAAAGATTAATTTTATTTATATGAGTACACTGTAGCTGTCTTCAGACATATCAGAAGAGGGCATCAAACTCCATTACAGATGGTCGTGAGTCACCATGTGGGTGTTGGGAATTGAACTCAGGACCTTTGGAAGAGTAGTCAGTGCTCTTAACCGCTGAACCATCTCTCCAGCTTGAATTTTGCCTTTAAGGACATTGACACTGTATATATTCTGGGTCATTAAAAGAACCATATGCCCAAAGTGAAAGTGTTTTTCAAAGGAATAACATTATTTTAATACATAGGTTAAAAAAAAATCTGATAAAGCTACCTGCTTCTGTTTTGTTTTGTTTTGTTTTGTTTGCTTGTTTGTTTTGCCTTGAGATAGATAGGGCTTCACTATGTACCCCTGGTTGGCCTGGAACTCTCTATGTAAATGACTGGCCTCAGACTCATAAAGATCACCCACCTCTGCCTGCTTAGTACAGAGTTTAAAAGCATGTGCCACCACAGTTAGCTAAGCTATGTGCTTACTGTAGGCCTGCTATGGTAGCACATGCCTGTAAAACCAATGCTTGGAAGGTGGAGGTAGAAGGATCGTGAATTTAAGGTTCGTCTTGGTTATATAGTGAATTTCAAGCCATCCTATGTAAGATACCATCTCAATTAACAACAACAAAAAACACTTAGAAAATATATAAAAGCCTATGAAAAATGAGTATAATAAATATTTTTCAATGAAGTCATTTTCTCTACTACTTTACTACAACTATTCTTTTTTTTTAAGATAGTATTTTAAAAAAAGATTTATTTAATTTATGTATGAGTGCTCTATCTGCATGTACACCTGCTTGTCAGAACAGGGCACCAGTTCCCACTATAGATGGTCATGAGATATCATGTGGTTGCTGAGACTTGAACTCAGGACCAGGTGAGATGCAGGGTCCACACCTCAGGACCAGCTAATCCACCTGTTGTAAGTGGTAAGGGGCAAAGGGGGAGGTGTGTGTGTGCTTATCCCCTCTGCCCAAACCACCCCATGGCAGACAAGGGGCAGAGCCAGCTCTCCTGAGCGCTCACACTCTTGGGGCCAACTCTCCCCCAACCCCTGCCATCAGGGTCAGCCATATTGTGCTGCACAGGTGAGGGGTGGGGCTAGCTCAGCATTGTGCCTCCTACACAAACCAAGGACATCTGAATGGCCTTTGGTGGTAACATGGGCCTGGGACATCAACACAGACCTAGGCTGCTGTAGGACCCAGGCATGGTCCCCTGGCAGCAGCCTGGGCCCAGATGTCCCCATGGCCTCAGGTGGCAGTGTAGGCCACTTAGATCAGCATGTCCTCCTGTAGCAGCATGGTCTCCAGTGGCAGCCCAGACCACAGACATCTGGTTGGCCTTTGGTGGCAACTCCAGCCACAGATATCAATACAGACCCACAGCTGCAGCAGGACCACAGACACCCAAAATGGCCCTTGGTGGCAGCCCCTGGACCAGGACCTCATCCTTATATCTGCCTATTTATCACTGCCATTGAGTCTCCAGATCCACCTTTCTACTCTTGGACTTGCTTTCTCTTTCATCTCTTCACGGCATTTCCCATCTTTCTGTCACACATTCATCTGTGTGTGCGGTGGCATTGGAGGCAGGCACTTGTGTGTCTTTCTTCTGGATGCCACGGAGCCAGTGTGGCTGGGGCGGGGAAGCTTGTGTGTCTTTCTTTTGCTGCCATAGGCAGGCTGGCTTGGGGCAGGCACTAACACTTACTTCTTGATAAACTTTGCTTCCTGTGGGTTTTAGGACCGCGTTCTCCCCATTTATCTTCCTAGCACGCTGACATTCCTTTTTCATTCTCTTTGCTTCATCTCTATTTCCCTGACTTCTGATTAGATTTCAGCCTTTCTGACACTTCTTTGTAACGTCTATTCTTGTAAGTTGCAATACACTGAATGTAGGAGGCTACATAAAATTTATATCATTAAAGGTTTCTGGATGTGCGAGGACCAACAATTAATTCAAAATCAAAATGAACTGAGATGTTTCCTGCAGCCCTTGCTGGTGTTGCATCATGTGACACACGCAACATGCCCCAAGTCACCAAGGAATGCTGCTGAACCACCCCAGGTTCAAGACTGCTGTGTTAATACTCTGCTCTTACAGAAACATATGCGGGAAACAAAGACTTGTTTATTCTTCTCTCTTATGTTATATCTGGACCCTGGTTTCCCCTCCCTCCTCTTCCCTCAGTCTCCCCTCCTCCACCTAATGTTTGGCTCTGGGTCTCTGCATCTGTTTCCATCAGTTGCTGGGTGAAGCCTCTCTGATGACAACTGGGCTAGGCACCAATCTATGAGCATAGCAAAATATCATTACCCATTATCTCACTGGATTTTTTTTTTTCTTGTCAGTTATGTTTGATTCTATTCTAGGACTCTGGGCTACCCAGCCTCTGGTTCCTGACTCTCCTGGAGTGTTGGAATAAGCTTTCTCTCCTGGAGTGGGTCTCACACAAATTCTGTGCCACCATTATCCCAGCACAACTTATAGATAGGAAGGACAAATTGTAGATCAATGGTTTTGTGGCTGGGTTGGTGTCCCAGTCCCTTCACTGGAAGCCTTAGCTGGTTACGGAAGATGATCGGGTCAGGCTCTGTATCCTCATTGCTAGGAGTCTTAGAGAGGGTCATCCTCGCAGATTCCATCACACTAGGTTTCTACCTCACCCCCAAATGCTCCCCAATTCTAGTCGCCTCTCTCAGTACTTTCTCTCTTCATCCTCTCCTACCCCCTCCACTCAATCCCTCCTCTTTCTGCTCCCACCCACCCCTGGTCCTCCTTCAATGTCTATTCTATTTCTGCTTCCGAGGGAGATTCATGTGATCCCCTTTGAGTCCTTATTGCTTAGCCTCTCTGGGTCTGTGGATTGCAGCATGATTATTCTTTACTTTACAGCTAGTATCCACTTAATTGTTGACCTTAGTGCCTGAGCTATTGATGTTCAGTTCAGGAAGTTATCTCCTGCATCAATGCATTCAAGGCTGTTTCCCACTTTCTCTCCTATCAGTTTCAGAGTATCTGGTTTTACAGATCCATTTGGGCATGGATTTTCTGCACAGGTATATGTGCATTTTTCTACATGCAGACATTCAGTTAGACCAGCACCATTTGTTGAAGATCCTTTCTTTTTTCCGTTGTGTATTTCTGGCTTATTTATCAAAAAATCAGGTGTCCATAGGTGTGCAGATTTACATTCTGGGTTTTTTATTCTATTCCATTGATCAACTTGTCTTATTTTTCAAAGGGTTGTGGTGGAATTCTCTGCTTTTTTAAAAAAGATTTATTTATTTTATATATGTGAGTACACTGTAGCTGACTTCAGATGCACCAGAAGAGGGCATCGAATCCCATTACAGATGGTTGTGAGCCACCATGTGGTTGCTAGGAATTGAACTCAGGACCTCTGGAAGGGCAGTCAGTGCTCTTAACTGCTGAGCCATCTCTCCAGCCCTCAACCTGTTTTGTTTTTTTTTTTTATGCCAATACCATGCAGTTTTTATTTCTATAGCTCTCTAGTACAGCTTGAAATCAGGGATGGTGATACTCCTGGAAGTTCTTTTACTGTAGAGGAATGAAACAAAGACTTTTGCTATTTTCCCACCACTATTCCTTAGCATGTAAGGATCAAATTAGTATATCTTTGGATAATGTTGTATTAGAATATTTGATTTTAAAAATTGCTAACTTGAGATCATAAAAAATTGTTAAATTAATTTTCATTTGGGACTAGGATACAGTTCCTTACATACTTCTGCCTTTTGTATTATGGATCTATGTAAAGTTGTGTTCTTAGATTGGTGATTATAAAAACAGCACATCAATCAACCATGAAGACTGTTAGATATATACTTTGTGGCATAGCATCAAATGTTCAGCCAAGCTTTTAATCCATATCATAGGTTTCCAAACTTTCTTTTTTATGACCAAGCCACTGACAGAGGAAAATGGGCATCCTTCCTTCCTTTCCTTTCCTGACCAGGTCTCATTATGTAGTGCAGGCTGACTTTGAATTCACCTTTTTTTTTTTTTTTTTTTTGGTCTTAGTCTCTGAAGTTCTGGGATTTTGAGCATGAATGACCTTATCCGGCCTTATTTACCTTTAAAGAAGATAAAACGAACATGGAGCAAGTATCCATTATACAGACGGGTTAATGCCTTTAGCATTTTTTTTTTATTGCTATGAAGTAATTGTATCTTAAAACAGCAGCTGAGCCACTTCCTGCATCTCTCAGATGATTCTGGCATGTGCTACCTCTTGGGCTAACAGATGTATCCCAGGATGAATCGGAACAAGTTTTCTTTCATAGGTTTCAGAATTGGGACTAAAGATAAAAGTATAATTCGTGAATATGTATGTGTGCCTGCTTATCTATATGTGTACTTCATATGGGCAGGTGCTCATAGAAGACAATGGAGGGCGTTGGAACCCCCGGGAACTGGAGTTTCAGGTAGCTGTGAACCATCTGGTGTGGGTGCTGGGAACTGAATGTGGGTCCTCTGCAAGAGCAACCAACGCACTTAACCTCTGAGTAACTTCTCCAACCTCCCAAATTGGAATTCATTCAATCTATCTATCTATCTATCTATCTATCTATCTATCTATCTATCTATCTATCTATCATCTATCTAATATATCCAAGCGTATGTTTGAATGAGTTCATATGCATCATGTGCAGGCAGCAGCCTGTAAAGGTCAGAAGACAGCATTGTATCTCCTGGAACTGGAACGGCAAGTGGTTGTGAGTCACAATGTGGTTTCTGGGAATTGAACCCGGATCCTTCGCAAGAGCAGCTAGTGTTCGTAACTGCTGAGCCATGTCTCTATCCCCACCCTCTAAACACTGGAACTCTTTTTTGTTCTTTGTTTTTTTTTTTTTTTTTTTTTTTTTTTTTTTTTGTTTTTTTTTTTTTGTTTTTCGAGACAGGGTTTGGCTGTCCTGGAACTCACTCTGTAGACCAGGCTGGCCTCGAACTCAGAAATCCACCTGCCTCTGCCTCCCAAGTGCTGGGATTAAAGGCGTGTGCCACCACGCCCGGCAACACTAGAACTCTTAAACTCAATTGTTTTCTAAGTATCTCACTTGCCTGAGGGAGAAAGCCCATCTTCAGAAGATCCTGGATTTGCTCAGCTAAATCCTCACCCACTGTCTTTCTCACCTACACATGTGTATGCAGGTGTGTTTGCCACATTTGGGGAGGTCAGAAGACAACTCTCACTAGCTGATTCTCTCCTCGTGGGATCTGAGGATCAAAGTCATCAGACCTGCAAAGAAAGCGTCTGTATCCACTGAGCCATCTCCCTGACTGGCCATTGTTTCTTCTTCATTTTGCATAGACGATATTCCTTTTTGCCCAAGGCAATTTTTAATAGGTACTTGTTTTGAGTTGGGATCATAATTTTATTTATTTCTTTTGGTGTGTGTATGTGTGATTCTGGAATCAAACCCAGAGCCTTGAGCATGCTAGCAAGTGATCTGCCACTGAGCCACATCTCCAATACTATGACTCTTAAATATTAACAGGACATTAATATTTAATAACTGTATAATGTTGAAAAGGTGTAACATGGCCCGGCTTTACCTACCTGTTCTGAGCTAGGTTCGATGAAGCATGTAGTGATGGTGGTGATGCCAGATGTGATACCAAAGAGCCACCTGATGCCAGTCATCACGGTGTGCAGCACATGTTCCCTGCTGTGAACGTGGTGATAAGCCGTGCTGAAGGCATTGGCAACCCCCTGAGAAGACCGACAATTCCATTTGCATATTTTTGTCAGTTACACAGTGGTCAGCAATGATTGCCTCTTAACTTTATGATCAACAAATTAGTTAAAATCAGTTCTCCAAGAGGTACTCTTTGAGATTCTGCTATGCAAAAAGGATCATAAGACACCAAAAGTGTAAATAGAGGCCTACACATTTTTTTCTTTTTTTCTTTTTCTTTTTTTTCTTTTTTATTATTTTATTAGATATTTTCTTCCTTTACATTTCTTTTTTTCCCAAATAATTTTTTTATTATTATTATTTTCTTTATTTACATTTCAAATGCTATCCCGAAAGTTCCCTATACTCCCCCGCCCCTGCTCCTCTACCCACCCACTCCCACTACTTGGCCCAGGCCTTCCCTTGTGTTGGGTCATATAAAGTTCCTACACATTTTTTTGTGCTTTATGATATGTGCAGTCAGAAGAAGATAAACCTAGAAAGGAAAAGTAAATCCTTCAAAAGCCAAGATTCTAGTCACGAATGCTATGAATTGCCCTTATTTGATATCAATATTATTATTATTTGTTGAGATAGGTTCTCATTATATGTTCCAGGCCTGCCCAGCCTGGAACTTGCTATGTAGACCAGAGCAGAGATTCCAAGTCCTGGAATTAACCTGGCTCCATATATATATATATGGTATTATCCATGAATTTTACCCTCAGATCAACCAAACAAAATGTGTTTGGTTTCAAGACCTACGAATACCAGTTACACAGTCTTCCTATAAGCATGGGACTCTTCCACAGAGAGGAGACACATGGAAAGTCATAGATTTCAACTGTGGCCTTCTCAAAAAACTCTAAGAAGTACAAATTCTTCAAAATCTCTCTCTCTCTCTCTCTCTCTCTCACACACACACACACACACACACACAACACACACAACACACACAACACACACACACACACACACACACACGAGAGAGAGAGAGAGAGAGAGAGAGAGAGAGAGAGAGAGAGAGAGAGAGAGAGAGATTAAGATTGAGATTCAGGTCATGGAAGGGTAACCCAGGGTTCTAATTTCCAGGACTAGAGAGCTAATTTATCATCATTTGGCCATGTTCATGGATGAGTCTCTAAGCAGTTAGCTTACTGCCAGCTCTATACCATTTGTTTTCTCATACCTTTGTCCATATTAGACATGAGAATGAATCTTACTAAACAAGATGATCGGAGAAAGAACCCACCACTGTCCTTAGCTGTCTAGCCATAAGGTAAAGAGCAGGAGAAGCACAATGGTGAACGCACACAAAGAACAAGGGCTTACAGGGACAAAGACACCTGCGCAGTGAGCTCCTGACTGCCCCAGGCCACAGACCCTGGGCTCCACAGGCTTTAAATCGATCTTCATGGCAATTTCTATCCATAACATTAAATCAAAATGTTCTAGCTACTTCTCAGTCTGAAATGTGCCTGTCATTTTTATGGTCTAATTTGAAAACATGAATTCTCGAGAAATATTTGGGCTTCTTCATTTTCCTCAGAAATGATAACGCTAAGATCAAGCGGATGCAAACATATTTAGCATCCCTTGTGGAAAGAACAAAGAGATCGATAGCGAACATTATTAATAAAAATAAATATGTCCCTTTGTCTCAGCTTCATTTTTGTTGTGAAAAAAACAAAACAAAAACCCTGACACAGAACAACTCAGTGAAGACAGGATTGACTCTGGTCTGCCGTGCAGTATCTCCCACAAGTCAGGCAGGAATGTAAGCATAAGCCGGGTGAAGCATCACTTGCAGAGTGGAGAGAGGAGAGAGTAAACTTGCAGATGTCTCCTTGCTGACTGCTGTGTCTAGCTAGCATCTTCCTCACTTACACTACGCAGTAGCCCCTGCCTTTGAGGGTGCTGTCCACAAAGCCCCATCTTTGGAATAGTGTCGCCCACAATAGATCTGGCCTTCCTACATCAATTAATAATCAAGCTAGCCCCCCCTACAGCCATATCCACGGGCCAACCTAGTCTACGTAATTCCTCATTAAGAGTCTCTGCCCAGATTGTTTTGAGTTGTGACACGTTACCAGTATGAACTAGCCAGCACACCCTTTTCAGGTCCATTCCTATCTTGAGGGTCTCAGTCATTAGTTCTGTGACAAAGCATTCGTTTCTATTCCAGGCTTAGTGCTGGGGCACATATAAGCAACATTCCAGAGAGGCTCAGGCATACATGTGTACCCCAGTCCTTCTACAAATGATAAGGAGCATGTCAAAGGCTGGTACACACAGGAAGCAGAGCAAACACAACGAGACTGTCCACCTGCAGGGTCTTTCCTCTCCTCCGCTTGCAGGGTTGACGGTAGACTTCTGGCTCACCTGATAGAACCTGACCTCATGGGGTAAGAAGATGCTTATTTCATGGGGGTCTCGAAGCGTGTCAACTGCCAGGACCCCAAAGATCCTCATGTGTGCATCCTGAAGAGGCAAAGCCAGGAACGACCCGTTATGCTCATTCTTACTTCGGAAACTGTTCCAGAAGAAGATATTTCCATGGTGCTGAACTTGGGGGACATGGATTGGCTTGCCTTCATCCACTACTGTAAAGCTGTTGAAAAGGGACACAAGGATAGGGGGCAGTCACAGGCTTTAGACTAGGCCATAGAGAAAACAAACTCTAGTTTTCTATGGTTCTGAGCATTATATGTAGGAGAGGTGGATCACCTGTTTAAGGGTCTGACTTGAAAAGATTTAAAAAATAATCTTAGGGCTTGAAGTGTAGTTCAAAGGTGGAGTGATTTTCTGGCATGTGTGAGACATTCAGTTCAATACATACATATACATGCATATGTATATACATACATACATACATATACATGCATATGTATATACATACATACATACATACATACACACACATGTGTATATGTGTATTGGTATATGTACCAGATGATGGGGCTACAAATTATGGAGCCAGCTGTTGCAAGATTTTTCCCTGTCCAATTACATTAGTGCAGGGGAGGTCTGTGATTGGGCGGGGAAAAGGGAGATAGAGCTAAGAGTTGTAGAGACAGAGAGGTCTCAGGAGGAGAGAGAAGGAGAATGGAGGCCAACATGGTGTTATCAAAAGGTTAGAATAATTGGGTTAAAGCTTTATCATTATCAGTTGGCTCTGAGATTATTTATTGGCATCTAGTAATTTGTGATTTTATTAAATACATAAATCTAATTGGTTTTATCGGGTTACTGGGTACTGTGTTATCAAACCGTGAGGATGGCAGATCTATTCGGTTACTGGAGTGTGGAACCACTGGTTAAAGGGGATTATAGCAGAGAGGGATCTAGTGGCTTGCGGGACTAGTGAGGCAGATGATTCAGGGGGATAGCTCCAGAGAGTTGGCGGTGGCAGCAGGAGCAGTGTGGTCCCACCCCATGGGGAGTTGGCAGATTCATTTTAAAATATTTCCTGAAACAGCCAACCTTGTAAAGCCAAGCCCCTAAATGGTGAATCATTTCCAGGGTTAGTTTTAGAAATGATCTGGTAAAACCATTTGAAATCATGGGACTGGAGAGATGGTTCAGCAGTTAGGAACACTGCTTCTTTTGAAGAAGATCAGGGTTCAATTCCCAGACCCCACATGGTGGCTCTTAACTGACTCTAACTCCAGTTCTAGGGGCTCTGACACCCTCTCCTGGCTTCTGCAGGCACCAGGCATGTAAGTGGTGCACAGACATACATGCCAACAAAAGACCTAAACACACAAAATAAATTAATTAATAAAAACATAACAACAACAGAAACCATTGATAACTGAAAACACTTCAGGTCCCACCCTGGAAGCACTGGGCATTCAGAGACAGTTCTCTCTTCAGCAACTCACTAGGGTTCAAATACCAATTTACTTCAGAAGGCGAGAATACTGTCTTAAATAGGCCCAACCAAAGCCAGGCATGGTGGCACATACCTGAAACCCAGCACTTGGAGAGTAGAGGCAGGAGGATTAGGAGTTCAAGGGCAACCTTGATTACATATCGAATTGGAGGTCAGCCAGAGTACGTGAGATCTTGTCTTTAAAACATTAGACAGAAAGAAAGCGGCTCTTCAGCAAGCTCCTACCTGATTCCCTTCATGTCCCTGTAGAGCACTTTGTTCAGGACAAACGGAGCATCATCTAGAGTACAGGCCACATTCCTCAAGAGAACGTCCCCTCTCTCAGGCAGGAACACGTTTTCCTCCAGGAGGGAAATGTGAGCACTGATCTTCTTATTTCCGTGAGCCTCAGCGTCCTGTGACAAAAATACTTCTGACCATGGAGTTGTCACCAGCTTCAGAGGTCCCCCCAGTCCCTTTGTTAGTCTACTTGGGAATCTAGCACCGATGCCTTTATTGAATAAATGACGTAAAGATTACCAATCATGAACAGTGGGGAAAGGCTGACACCACGTTGCCCTTCAAACCTGAGTTTTAGTCAGCAGAGCGGCTGTCTTAAATGCAGTTAAATTGCTTTACTGAGAACAGACACACCCCGCTCCAAGCTAAAACCTCTTAGCTCTAATCAAATTCAAAGGTTCAAAACTTTGGAAGTGCCACCATGGCTGAAAGTGAGGGAGTTCAGTATAAGGTGCTGATCTGAGAGGCTGTGGCAAGGCAGTGCCTGTGTTTTCCTCCTGTTTCGCCATTGAAGCATGAATGAACCAACGCGTGCAAACAAAGCTCTTGAGGATCTGTCTTAAGTTTGAAAGAGATTTCTTTATTTTTATGTTATATGTTTGAGTGCTCTGTGTACATGCCTGTATCTGCTCCACGTGCACGCTTGGTGCCGGCAGAGGCAAGGAAAGGACATTGGATCTCCTGGAACTGGAGTTACAGGTGATTGTGAGACACCTTGTGGGTGCTGGGAGTCAAAACTGGGTCCTCTGCAAGTGCAATAAGTGTGCTTAACAGACAAGGCGTTTTTATAGCCTCAAGGAGTTCTTAACCATTTGGACTTGATCATGGACATTTCAGGAAAGAGTTTCTTAGAGATTAAGACTTCAGACTTTCTTTTTTAACATTAGCATGTAAAGACTAGGTTTCTTTGTGGCATTCATCAAACAAAATTTCCCCCACCCCAATAGCCTCCTTTCTGCCTTCAGGTCACACGTGACCCTTCCCTTCCCTCTCCCAATACCTCTGGTTCCCTTCTTATGGTCTCTTATCCAGCTTCATAGTCTGCTCTCATCCCTAGCCCCTGTGATGGCTATTCTTGGTTGTCAACTTGACTACATCTAAAATTATTTAAAACCTAAGCTGGGTACATCTGTGACAGATTTTTTTTCCTGATTGAATTATTTGAGGTGGGAAGACCCACCCTAAATTTGGATCTTTTGAGGTTGAAAGATCTAGCTTAAATCTGGGCCGCATCTTCTGATGGCAGCCTATCTATAAATGACATGGACAAAAAAAGCATTGGTCGTTGCCTGCTTGCCCTCTCACTGGTAAGTTCACTCCTTCACTGGTACTGGAGCACACTTCTTCAGGATTCTGGTGTATACTGAAGACCAGCTGGGATAGCCAGCCTTATGGACTACTGGATTCTTGGACCTTCTGTTGGTAGACATCCATTGTTGGACATGCTGGACCACAGCCTGTGAGTCGTTCTAATAATCTTTCCTATACACAACTATGTTTTGAAACAGACTCTTTCTATGTAGTTTTGAAGCTCAATGTATAGAGAAGGATTGCCTCAGTCACAAAGATCCTCCTGCTTCTGCCTCCTGAATACTGGGATTAAAGGTGTGTGCTATACCACTGAATGTGTGTATGTGTGTGTGTATTCACCCTATACATATCATCATATATGTATATTCAACATATACATATACTATCATTTCTGTGTTGAGAGAATCTCTTAGAAGCATCACTTGTCAAAAAAACCTATGGCCAGTGAGCTGAGGCAGGAAATAGCAGGTAGGACACTGACAGGAAGCGAGAGAGGATTCTGGGAAATAATGAGAGGCAAGTGAGATTTTGGCTGGGATGCAGAGAAAGCAGCAGGCGGGGCTTGAAGTAGAGCTAACTAACCAGCAGGTAGATGAACTCAGGATAGAACAAAGGGGAGATTCGCCCCAGACCTGGATGTAAGAAGATGAGGAGAGATACTAGCCGTGTGGAAGACAGAATAGTTTGAGTGGGTTAGATAAGTTACCAGCTAGCAGAGAATGAGCCAAGCTTGAGGCCTAGGCATGTGTTAATAAAGAATTCATCTCACAGCCAACATTCCAGGAGCAGAGGCTGGAAAGAGGAAAAAATGGATTTATTCATTACAGTTCTGTTTCTCTAGAGAACCCTGACTAACACATTCCCCTTATTTACATACAGACATCTTAAAAGTTAGGGTCTGCATATAAGAGAGAACGTGAGATTCTTGTCTTTATAATTTCATCTTTCTTTACAAGCTGAGCAATACTCCATTGTGTTTCCATGCCACATTTTCCTTATCCTTTTTCCTACTGAGGACCATCCAGGTCACTTCTACTCCTCTGCTGTTGTGAAAAGCGCAGCCGTGAATGCAGACGTACAAGTGAGGGTCTCTGTGGTAGGATAGGGAGGTCTTCGGTTTGTGCTCAGGAGTGGTATAGCTGAGCCACACGGCAGTTCTGTTTTTAGCTTTTTGAAGACCGTCCACACATTTTGACTAGGGTGAGATGAACTGTAAAACTAGTTTGAAGTTTTGTCTCCCCAATGGCTAAGAATGTTGAAACTTTGACTTTCTTATTTGTTTGTTTGTTTGTTTACTTATTTATTATTTATTTATAGTCAAGCTCTCACTATGTAGCCTTGGCTGGCCTGAAAGTTCCCCTGAACCCCCACAAGTTGTCTTTTACACATGAACTTTACACCTCTACAATACACCCCAGTATGCCCCTCAGAAATAAAAATGAAACTTAAACAATTAAACATTCTTTTTTTTGACGTGTAAATTGTTCCCCAAGCACCATGCACAATAAAGGAAGCATGTACCAGTGCGCATCTCCTTACCGCCATTTCTTAGTATCATTCTATCACCTAGTCTTGGGATGATTTTAAAACTCTGGTCCTCTTGGCTCTGCCTTCTGAGATTGAGTGAGTGAGCTGGGGCTGAGCCCGAGCGTCATGGTCGCCAGGCTTTCTGTCAGTCGGACTACATCCCTAAGTTTGAGTTGCTTATAACATCTTATAATAAATAATAAATAAATCATCTGTAGCATCACTCGGTGACTTTTCTTTTGCAGCATCCAACGATTTTTTTAAAACAAATTTTGCTGGGTGTGATAGCGCACGCCTTTAGTCCCAGCACTTGGGAGGCAGAGGCAGGTGAATTTCTAAGTTCGAGGCCAACCTGGTCTACAGAGTGAGTTCCAGGACAGCCAGGGCTACACAGAGAAACCCTGTCTCAAACAAACAAACACCCCAAAAAACAAAAAACAACAAAAAAACCCCAAGATAAAAAACAAAAAACCCCAAAATAAATTTAAAAAAGAAACAAAAATAACCAACAAATTTTATGTGTTCCTCCTGAACCTGTGTGCAGCCACTGAACATCACATACTGCAAGTAAGCACTTTCTCTTACGTTACTTTAGGGAGCGTACCTGGGTGAGGGCCCTGAAGGTCTCAGAGTACACCGGCTCCAGGGACACCCCACTTGTCTCTGCAGCGTACTGGATCTTATGGAGCCATTTCCGCCTTGCACAGTTTCTTAGACCCTCAACTTGGCTCCTCTCTAAAGAACCCATCAGGAATTCCACAACGCTTTCCAGAACTTCGTCTTCATTGCCCCTGAGTTCAGATACGACCAGTTCTATGTACCTCTGAAATTGCTTTGAAGACAGTTTAACTTCGTGACTGGAACTTGGCTTTGGAAAATTTATGTGCAGTTTAGCTAAAAGACATAAGCGAGAAGCAAAGATCAGGCTGAAGGTTCACTCATCTGTGGGCAGTGTTTCCATTTTCCTCTTACAGCAAGTTAAAGCCTTTAACCTGCGTTCTCCGTGCGGAACCAAGTATAGTAAAGTTTTTCCTGAGCACGGTGACTGACCTCCATGCCAGCTATGGTTTTGTTTGAATTCTACTGCTCAGCCAGGTGAGATCCCAGGGCCCACTGTGACTCCCCCATTTGTCTTCCATGTCCTATTCTCTTCTCTTTGGCACTGTCTCTTGTGGCCACTTATTTCCACTCCTACATTTATAACCCCAGACAGATGTTATCACTTTACAGTGAACTTACCAGTAGTAAATACATATTTGTGAGACTAAAACGCAACTTGCTATGCTGGGAATATGGCTCAGTGGTAGTGCACTTGCTTAGCATTCAACACACACACACACACACACACACGGCTTATACTCATGCCTATACTTGATCATGAGTTTTTGGAAGCAGCCTGAACCACTGGGGCAATCTCTCAAAAGGACAAACTAAAGTAACCGCACAGTTTGCATTATGAGATTCCCTGGTTCAAGTCCCTGTTTGAATCTAGCCTAGTCTCAAAGCACAGTTGCCCTTGGTACCATTGAAGAATGGCTTGTTCCAGTATTCTCATGCACTCATAGTCTCTGACCATCGTTCGCGCACATCTGCATCTACATCTCTGCAGTGTTCAGGATTAAAGTCAGAGTCTCACATGTGCTCAAGAAGCACTCCACCAGTGAAGTAGGCCTCGGATCTTCTCTTTCATTTTCCCTTTTAGAAAAAAATTTTTTTTTTTAAATCATTTTATGTACATGGGAGTTTGCCTGTGTAAATGTCCCTGAATCACATTTATGCTTGGTGCCCTTGATGGCCTGAAGAGGGCACCAGATCCCACAGAACTAGAGTTACAGATGGTTGTGAGTCACTATGTGGGTACTGGAAATTGAACCCGGGTCTTTGGGAAGAGCAGCCAGGGCTCTAACCTCTGATCCATCTCTCCAGGCTTCTTTTAATTTTCTTTTGTACGACGATGAATCTACTATCAAACTTGAACAATATCAGCAACTTGGCTTCTGTGTCCTCTTCTCCTCTGTTCTATCCCCCATTTCCTTACATCTCTTACCTGAAATTTGTTATGTAATAGCAACTGTGCTGCATATGAATGCTGCATAGTTTAGTTTTACCTGTTTGTAAACATTACACAAAGACTATTGGGCTGGGGAGATGGCTCAGCAGTTAAGGGCACTGCTCTTCCAGAGGTCCTGAGTTCAATTCCCAGCAACCACATGGTGGCTCACAGCCATCTGTAATGGGATTCGATGACCTCTTCTGGTGTGTCTGAAGATAGCTACAGTGTACTCATACATAAAAAATGAATAAATAATTCTAAAAAAGAAAGAAAGAAAGAAAAAGACTATCAAACCATATGTAATTTTCTTGGACTTGCTTTTAATTTTTAATGTTTTAAATTTTCTTTTCTTTTATCCTAAAATGTAACTTAATTCTTATTCTTTATGTCTATGGTATTTTGCCTGTATATATGTCTGTATACCATATGTATGCCTGGTGCCCTTGGAGGCCAGGAAAGAGTGTCAAATCCCCTGAAACTGGAATTACAAATGGTTGTGAGCTGGCAGGTGTGTGCTGGGAAACAAACCTGGGTCCTCTGGGAATGTAGTCAGTGCTCTATTTTTTTTTTAAAGATTTATTTATTTATTATATGTAAGAACACTGTAGCTGTCTTCAGACACTCCAGAAGAGGGCATCAGATCTTGTTACAGATGGTTATGAGCCACCATGCTGGGATTTGAACTCCGGACCTTCGGAAGAGCAGTCGGGTGTTCTTACCTATTGAGCCATCTCACCAGCCCCTGTAGTCAGTGCTTTTAACTTCTGAGTTATCACTCCAGCCTCATGCTTAAAAGAAAATTATTTTGTGTTTATGTGTGTCTTCATGGCTGTATTCGTGTGTGTGTGTGTGTGTGTGTGTGTGTGTGTGTGCCCATGGTGACAAGAAGAGGATGTTGGATCCCCTGGAGCTGATGTTATAGGCAGTTGTAAGTCACCTGAAGTAGAAGCTGAGAACTTGGGTTCTCAAGGACTCTGAGCCATCTCCTCATCCCTAGAACTTGCTTTTTCACTCACCATTACACTGCCATGTTCATCAGGGTGTCCCAGTGGCTTTGACTCATTCATCTAAGCCACTGCATTTGTATAATAACATCACTGATTATTTGTTCTCCTGCATTTTGGGTAGCTTTAATACTTCACTCCTATGGCATCGTAGGGCATCAATGGGAGGAGAGGCCCTTGGTCCTGTGAAGGCTTGATGCCCCAGCATAGGGGAAACGCCAAGCAGGGAGGCAGGAGTGGGTGGGTGGGGGAACACCCTCATAGAATCAGGGGGAGGGATGATGGGATAGGTGGATTTCGGGGGGGGGGCAGGGAACAGGGAAAGGGGATAACATTTGAAATGTAAATAAAGGAAATACCTAATAAAAAGTATTTCACTCCTAGGAACTGCACTACAAGCCTTTTGGCACATGTCTCCTGGTACATGTAAAAAGTATTTTGACATTTATTATACATTAACAAGTCATAGGGTAGTGGGGCAGTCTTGGTGCATGCCTTTAACCCTAGCACTTGGGAGGCAGAGGCAGGTGGATTTCTGAGTTCAAGGCTAGCCTGGTCTACAGAGTGAGCTCCAGGATAGCCAGGGCTACACAGAGAAACCCTGTCCCAGGAAAAACAAAACAAAACAAAACAAAACAAAAAAAAACAAAACAAAAAAAAACAAGTCATAGAGTGTGATGGTTTATAATGATTGCCAACCTGATAGGATCAATCCTTACTTTGGTAGCAAGTCTCTGGGCATATCTATTGGGGAGATTTTAGATTGGGTTAACTGAGAGGGCATGATGCACCCTGAATATGGGTGGCATCATTCTGTGGGCGAGATTCCTTAAACTACATAAAAAGAGAGACAGGGAGCTGAGCGTCAGCACTCTCCCTGTTTGCGTCCTGTCCCGACTGTGGTTGCAGTACAGGAGGGGGCAGCTGCCTCCTTCCCCTGGCACCAGTCTTTCCTCACCACGATGAGCTGTGCTTCAACTGTGAGTCAGAATAAACCCCTCCTTCTCTAAGCTGCTCTGACCAGGCATTTTTGTCACAGCTGAGAGAGGTAACTAACAGATAGGGCCTGGTCCTTTCCTTGTAAAGTGGGTTCTAGCTCTCCTTTCAAATGTCTTCCACTGTAGTTTTTCCTTCCTTTTAGTGACCCACTCAAAGCCACTTATCTCACAATTAATGGCCACTACCTGAAACTTGTAGCCATCGTATCATGTGCAAACTCTTATTTCTGTAGTTAAACAGTCATTGCGTTTAGCTCCATGGACTTCCCTCCTACAGTTTGTAGTTATGATTTTGCCTTGGGGAAAACCACTACTCTCGTCGCAGAAATGAGTTTGAGTGGGATCCATTGTAGTTTTAGAGGTAGAGCATGTACTTCAGGGTCACTCAAAGGCACAGGACATTCTGTGCCTCTAATCAGAGTGGCTGGTTTAATATGGTATAATGCCAGGCCTTTTCTCTTTCCCTCCCTCCTTCCCTCCCTTCCTCTTCCTCCTCCTCCTCCTCCTCCTCCTCCTCCTCCTC
>NC_034603.1:44843671-44853934 GCF_900095145.1 Mus pahari
CAGAGATCCACCTGTCTCTGCTTCCTGAGTGCCAGATTTCTTCATGTTTACCACCATGCCTGAATGCCAGACTTTTTGCTGCAGTGATTAGGTGGAGGAAAGTTTCTGTTTTATTCCTCTTGACTTGCATGACCCTGAGATATTATGAATTTGAATCTGCTTACCACTAGGGAAAGGGCTGCATGACAATCCAGTCAAAACAGAGCAGAGAAAGAGGCACCCACTAATTTCATATTTGAACCCCCAAAACCCTAGTGCTCTTAACCAGCCTGGATGTTCTGAGTGAATGGGTCCCTTTCTTTTCTAACTGCTTTGAATTGTGTCTTCTACTGTTTGAACCAAAAGTATACTAAGTGTTTCACTCTCTAAACAGATTAAGAGTGCTTCATGAAGCTGGGTGGACAGTTCACACCTTTAATCCCAGAATTTAGGAGGGAGGCAAAAAATCTCCTTGAGTTCAAGGTCAGCCTGGTCTACAGAGTCAGTTCCTGGACAGCCAGGGCTACACAGTGAGACCCTGTCTCAAAAAAACAAACCAAACCAAAAAAAAAAAAAATGCTTCATGGGTTCTTCTTCTTGTTCTTTGTCTGCTCTTGGTTCCTGCCTTTCCTTGGGCAGTGTTGTCCTAAAGCCATTATCTTGGGCAGAACAAGGAGAGTATCTACTTTTGGTTAGAGCTCACTGCTGAGAAGGGAGTCCTTTGGGGAGAGTGTGCATGGGTTATTAGAGTCTGAGCTCTATGATTAGGCTAAGTTCAGGTGTCAAAGCCCTAATTAGATTCCGAATACTGAATGGAGTGAAAAGGGTATTCAAATGGAGGGATGCTCTGGTCTGAGGAGTCACAACCTATACACGACAAAGAATATTTATAGCAAAGGGAAGCCCAATATGAGAAATCTGCCTTTGTAAGACTTCGTATAGCAGTCAGCTGAGCTTAGGCAGCAGGAGCCTGAATGGGCTAAGGAGGGTGTCTATGGGATTGAAGAGCCTTGGCATACATGGAACATTAGAGCAGAAGAAATATGCTAAGTACATCCATCTGTGGAGTTGATGTGGTGAGGAAAAGATCTATAAAGCTGGGAGAAAATAAAAATGGGTTCTGTTGGATTCATAGGAGCTCATGGAGACTGAAAGCACATATGGGATGGACCTAGGCCCTCTGCACATGTGTAATAGTTGTGCAGCTGGGTCTTGCTGTGGGCCTCCTAATGCTGGGGCAGAGGCTGTCTGAGGAAGAGGGGAGGAGGGATGGATGGAGAGAGAGGAAGTGAGGAGGAGGGACTGGGAGGAGAGGGGGGAGAGAAAGCTGCAATTGAGATGTAAAGTAAATAAATAACTGAAAAGAAGAACTGGCTTCTGTTGTTGGACGTGGAGGTATTGGTGTATATATAAAGATATATAGAGGTGTAAGTGTTTTATATTCACATAACAATGCCTGTGAATATTCAAATACACGTAAATCTTTGTCTCCAGAGAAAGAGAGCAGAGCCTTGGGAGAAACCAGCACATGTATAACTCAAATGTTGGCTCCTAAATACCGCCTTTCAGTAAAAGATATCAGGGTTCCCCAGGAAGTTGATTATTGCAGGATGGAAATGAGTGAAATGTAAGATTGAAACCAGAAGATCTCATATTAGGAAGCAAAGAAGAGCTCAAAGAACGATGGAGTCGTTAAAATGGCAGAGAACACTGTCTGAGTTTTTTTTTTTTTTTTTTTTTTTAAACTGAAAATACTCATCTGCCTGGTGGCTCCGAAATCCACGGCATTTCAGAATTTCAAGAAACATTATGCTGAGTGAAGGAAGCCTTTCCATAAGGAGATACATTGTGTGATTCTATTTTTGTGAGGTCTAGAGGAAAGAGATGATGGTGAAAAAACCCCTCTGTGGTTGCCTTGGAAATTGTGCTGTGGGGACTGCACAGGAAAGGGACACATGGAGCTTTTTGTTCTATTTCTCCCAAGAAGCATGGGCTACACTGCTCACGGGTTCATCACAACTCAGCAAATTTACCTTTAAAATTTGCACGCCTAATTTTGCACCAAAGAGGAAAAAAAAAACCTAAAAAAACCAAAACCAAACCAAACCAAACCAAAACAAAACAAAAAAAAAAACAGTTAACTAACGAGTGACCTCAATTTAATGATATTGAGGAAGAAGTATACGTTTTGCTTTTAAGATGTGTCAAAAATAACAGAAGTAGGTAGATGTCGGGAGCCATTTTGCCTGCCTCTGTGAAAGCCTGCCTGTCAGGCAGTCAAGTCAGGCCAGGGTCTACTGGCAGGTTTCCTGGTCTGATGAATAATAAGCATGGAATGATAAGAGGGGATGTACTTGAAGTTCAAGGCGAGGGGTTGAATGCTCTGTTAACCTTGGAGGAACAGGGAGGAACATGGAGGCCTCCGGATGGGTACAGATGCTGAAAGTATGCCAGCCATCATTTCTGCTGGCTTGTGCTTTGTTTCCCACGATGCTGTAAAAGTATATAAAGCCTATAAGAATTAAACTCGAGGCTGTTGCAGTACTGACTAGACAGCCCTCCCGATTTCTAACCGGTGTCTCTGAGTCTTCTTTTCTATAATTGTCACCCCTCCCCGCCATCCTCCCACCCCTAGAGGACTGCTCAGCTTTGAACCGTACAGGTAGAAGGATAAGGGGTGGCTAGAGCAGTAACAAGAAGCCATGGCAGTGTCACAGGCAGAGCATAGGCTGTGGCTGGGTAGCCAGATGCCTCATTAAGATGCTGTCAGAGTGGCTGTATGTCTGAAACATTTTCAGAATACAATGCTGAGGGTAAGGAAGATGTGAGACCACAGGAGCCAGACAGAAAGGACTAAATCTGGGGCAACGTGGGCATTAGAACAAATCGTGAAAATATCAGGTCACAATTCAATGACTTAAACAAGAAACGGTTATATGCTATTATACATGAAAAGTTTGGCAAAAGAGAAAAGCCTTCCTAAGTTTCCAGTACACCCACACAATACTATTCACAAAAAAAGTAACTTTAAAGTAGAAGGGCTGACAGAATTTTTTTTTTTTTTTTTTTTTTTTTTTATTGAGTTTTTTTTGGTTTTTCGAGACAGGGTTTCTCTCTATATGCTGGTTCTACAGATGTGTACTGTAACACCTGGTTTATGAAGTGCTGGGAATCAAACTCAAGGCTTCCGGCCTGTGATTCAAGGACTCTACCTACTGGACTCTATGCCCAGCCAGCCATCTTTTTAGTCAACCTATCAATGTTATTATCAGAGGATTTTGAATAGAATTCGTTATGAATTATTGATTATGTATTCTGATCCTGTCAAAGGATAAATAATCTGGATTTAATCACAAATCTGTGTGTAGATTATGCTACAGTCGGCCAGCTTGCAATCTTCAAATGCGTCAGGGGCATGGTGAGCGGGAACAGAATGAAGAGTTTCTTAGCCCTTCCTAATGTCCCAGTTTTCTAAGCCAAAGAAAGAGAAAAGTTTTACGTCAGCCAGGGAAGGTAAAAATATAAGAAAAAAAAAGAAGGAAAAAAAAACCATCACTAAAAAGAATAAAAACTGGGGCTGGACAGATGGTTCAGCGGTTAAGAGCACTGTTCTTCCAGAAGACCTAAGTTCAATTCCCAGCACCCACATGGAGGCTCACAAGCGTCTGTAACTCCAGTTGCAGAGGATCTGTTGCCCTCATACAGACATGCATGCAGACAAAACACCAACGCCCATAAAATAAATAAATAAATAAATAAATAATGATTAAAGATAAAAATAAAATTTTTCAAAAGAAAGAGATGAAAATTTAGTGTACTGAAGAGGAACTTTAGACTTAGCCAGACTTGAAAGCTTAGACCTTACAAAGGCAGAGAGAAGCTAAGAGTTCAGGCTGCATGGTTAGGGTTTGAACCCCAGAAGTGCTGGTGATCAGTTCCCAGAAAGACTCAGCCTGGGTTCCAGGGCTAGCGAAAACACTGTCAGGCCTCCGTTCTCCATGAAGAGGAACATGGGCTCCTAGTCACCTGCATGCTCTCTGACTCTCCCTATGTCCCATCTAACAACTCTAACTCCAGCCTCGAAGGCCTAATGAAACTATTTAAAAAAAATAAATAGAATTTAAAAAGTAAAATAAAAGGGGGGGTGGATAGAGAGATACAGCTCAGAGTGCTTGACCATCACACACAAGGGTGTAAATTTAATCCCAGGACTGAAAGAAGAAGAAAAAAATTAAATATACCAGCAGGCTTGGAAAGGTGTCTGATACATTTAGAATACCTAGTCTCCTCTCTCTCTCTCTCTCTCTCTCTCTCTCTCTCTCTCTCTCTCTCTCTCTCTCTGTGTGTGTGTGTGTGTGTGTGTGTGTGTGTGTGCGTGCACGTGCATGTGCACGCGTGTGTGTATGTTATTCCTGAGTGTGTGCACTTGTGTTGTTTCTCAATTATTCCCAATCTTCCTTTTTTTAGACAGGGTCCCTCACGAATCTGGAGCTCACTGGCTGACCAATATGCCCCAGGGATTCCCCGTGTCTCTGCTTCCCCAGGGCTGAGGTGCCTGACCTACCCCAGTGCCTGACTTTTAGGCAGGAGCTGGGGATTCAGATTCAGAGCCTATGATTACATATTGAGAGCTTGACCAACTGAGTCATCCCCCAGCCTCTACTGCTTGTTTTTGACTGCATGTGCATAGTGTTGAGAAACTGAAAGCCAGATTGCTGCCACATCTTCAACAGGAAGGCGCTCGTCCTTTACCTTTCTTCATAGATTCTCTTTCCATCCCCTCCTTATATGTATACAGGAGATCATCAACATCATTCAGATTCAGAAAGCCGGAGCCATCATTGTCCCACTTCTCAAAGATGGCTTGGAGGAGAATTCTCCGTCGGATGCGGGAGGAATTTTGTCTGGCCTAGGATACAGACAGGATAAAAAGCATATAGTCTTCCTTGTGCTAGTTGGCATTTTTTATTTAAAGAAACTGTAACATTTTTTCTTTCTTTCTTTTTTTCACCCCTAAACCATTTTGCTTTCTTTTTCTTCTTCTTCTTTATTAATAATTATGTATTTGTTCTGTTTGTGAGTACACTGTTAATGGCTATGCTGGGTTGCTTTTGTTTGTTTTGGGGACAGGGTTTCTCTGCATAGCCCTTGCTGACCTGGAACCCCCTGTGTAGATCATACTGCCCTTGAACTCACAGATCTGCCTGCCTCTGCCTCCCGAGTGCTAGGATGAAAGGTGTGTGGCACCATGTCTCGGCTTGGTTGTATGTTTCTAAAGAGACGGCACACTAGGAAGAACAAAGATTGGGGATTCACAGATAATAGTGACCTTACTTGTTGCATTGGTAAAAGTTACCGACCTGTTCTAAGGCTTTAATTTTCTCTTGCTTTGTTTCAGAATAGTTCTTCTGAAAAAAGGAGGTGAGGTTCTTGCTGAGACTGAAGGAGGTGTCTTCACCAACAAATGTCTCCAGGAGCTGTACGAACTGCAGCAAATCGAGGGAGACTCCATGGAAGGCACTCCTCCCTTTGATCCCCTTGTAAGTCTGGAAATTCCTAATAGTCGCATGTAGGTCTGTGAAGCAGGAAGATATAGCAGGCAGTAAAGTAATTGCTTCTCTCAAATCTTAGGGAAAAACCTAAGTACCTGTTATGACAGACGCCTCCCATCACAATGTCTGGGAGATTGAATACAAGGTTTTGCATATTCTAAACAAGGCCACTACCACAGAGCTAAAACCTGAGGCAAACATCCACTGATTTTTGCCTCTCGGGAATCCATGTTCTTTCTATGATGACAGCAACTGTAGTTGTCATTGGGAGAACAATTCTCTTCCACTGTCAGTTCAGAAGCAGAGCAAGACGGCACAGAGCCTTCCTACCCTTGCTGCTTGGATGGATGATGGAAGGGTTGGCCAAGAATTCATATGTAACAGCCATGCAACCTATTTAGGCCAATGAGTTAGCCTCAGCACTATTCTGAGAAGCACCAGGGTGGTTTGGGTTTGTACTCTGATTGCTGAGTTAGTAGCATGTAACACAGAGCCGGAAGCTCTTGTGGTTGTTTTTGAGACAATGTGAAGAAAACTGCCTAAAATCAAAAGTAGTGCAGAGGACATGGCTGAGAGAGCACCCTCTGTTGGAGCTGGTGTGCATAAAGCAGTTACCTCCAGGCTAACCAGTTAAAGGCTTTAGTAAATGCTACATACCAACTCCTCCCCCTAAGATTGTTGGCCACTGTGTTTGTCCTGAAGCTCAGTGTGACAACATTGTATTTCATAGCATTGTCATCCTACTGACTCGTGTTACACTCACTCATAGATCTAATCACTTGTGTCCCTGTGCCTCCTGTGAGGGATCTGATTAACTCAGAAACAATCATTTCTCATGAGATTCTAAAAATGTTGTCAATAAAAATTGACACAGATGGAGACCACGATCTCACCAGCCATGGAACTTGACAAATGTTATACATGTTCATTAAAATATTTTTGAGGACAGAAAGCGTTATTTGGGTTTTGGAAAATGACTCAGCGGGTAAAGTGCTTGCTGAGCAACCTTGAGGAGCCGGGGTTAGAGTCCTAGCAGCCATATAAAAGCTGGGTACAGTGCTTAAATCCCAGTGCTGTGGGGGGCAGACCCTGTCTACGAATGGTAAGGCATCAACAGCAGAAGAAGAAACACTGCCAACCTCTTGTTTCCACATGTAATGCATGGGTGTATACACACACACACACACACACACACAAATCACATGAACAAACACCAATCAACTAATTAGATTGAAAACAAAGTTTACTATTTGATTCAGGCTTAAATGAGAAAAGATTGCAGATAGAAAATAACCTTGCTTCAAACTATGATTAATTGTACCTCTTTTTTAGAAAGATTTTATCTTATTATATGAGTACACTGTACTCATATATACATACACTGTCATTCTCTTCAGTCACACCAGAAGAGGGCATCAGATCCCATTTACAGATGGTTATGAGCCACCATGTGGTTGCTGGGAATTGATCTTAGGACCTCTGGAAGAGCAGTCAGTGCTTGTAACTGCTGAGCCATCTCTCCAGCCCACAAGTTGTACTTCTTAAAGTGATGAGGAAAATATAATAAAATAGCATTTTAAAGAATCTGAGTATTACTGAAAATAATCATAGCTAAAAATGTGGCTCATCGGATAGCTAAGAACCTCCCTTCCATCTGTTCAACAGTTTCTTTCATTGTTAAACCTTCATAACCAAGTCAGACTCTCACCTGTCTAACATGTTTGGGATAACCTTCTAGGATATAAGTAGTCATTTTTATTGAGTTCTAATATCTAATATCTGTGTCCTTTCATATGCTTGAATCATGCCTTTCAAGCAATGTTAGGGCAATGCAGTAGTTAAAGTATAGCGCTGCTAGATATTTAATGTTAAATGTTCTAACTAAGAGCATTCACCAATGGTACCGTCACCAATAGTACCTGTCACCACCAATAGCATATGACCACCAAAAATACCCATCATGTTTCCATTTAGGTCTGTCAGTTTCCAGGGACAAGACAGTGTAAGGATTTCAGTGTGCTTTATAGTTAAGCTCCATCTTCAAGAGGTGCAGTGGTGAACTAAAGCCATGTAGTAGATGTCACCCGCCTCTCCTGGTTTGTTTATTAACATGTACCTGTGAATCTGGTGTCATCACAGATTAACTTGGTCTGTTCCTCCTCTTCAGATTTGACATGCTTTATCTTCCAGTCACAGATCAAAAATTCTCCTGTGAAAGACACATTACACAGCACAGACCGTTCTATTCCACTCCATTTTAACCAGCTCTTCCCTCTAAGGTACAGAGGAAAGGAAGGTCAAGCGAGGACTTACCTGACCATTTTTTTCCTTCTACATGTTGAGGCTTTGGTTCACAGGCTTTGTCTTTCTGAGAATCCTTTTTTGAAGTTCCTAAGGGGAAAACAAGAAAACAACAGAGCTGGTTTTATGATATGGAGGGTAAAAGTGTTTGCTGTCAAACCCAATGACCTGAATTTAATCCAGAGGATTCCATGACAGATGGAAATAACTGATGCCTGAGAGTTTTCCTTTGAACACACACATACACACACACACACACACACACACACACACACAGAGAGAGAGAGAGAGAGAGAGAGAGAGAGAGAGAGAGAGATTCTTATAGGTAGAAATAATTGATTAGACATTCTGAGTTTAATGATGAGGCAAATTCCTTGCAGACATAACAACCCGCACCCCAAGTCATAAACAACCATAATGAAATAACTTAATAACTTGAACTGTTGAGAGAGGCTCTGTGGCGAAAGTTGTTTGGCCACAAAAGTCAGGTTATATTTCCCAGTTTCTTTTATAACAAAGTGTTGCTAGATGTCTAAATTCTAACCAATGAGAAGAATACATATTGAAAGTCAGTGGCTTGGGGGATGGCTTAGCCATTTAAGAACGCTTGTGCTTGAAGAGGGTCTAGGCTCTCTTCTCAGCTCCTAGCTTCTGTCTGAGAGCTCCCAGCTCTCTCAGACCAGATGCTGAGTCACAACCATCTGTAACTCCAGTACCAGGGGATCTGTCGCCCTCTTCTGGCCTCCATGGGTACTGTACACATGGTACAGACACTAAAACACCCATACACATAAAATAAAATTAAAAAAAATAAAAATTCATAAAATAAAATTAAAAATTCAGAGTGCCTTCTGTCTGAAATACAGCTTTTGAAAAACTCTTCTAGAAAAGATTCAAAAATGAAAGAAGCAAAAGCCTGGTTTTGTTTGTTTGTTTGAAACATGTTTTCTCTATGTAGCCCTGGCTGGCCTGGAATTTACTATGTAGACCAGACTGGCCTACCAACTTGTAGCAATTCACTTTCCTCTGTCACCTCAGTGCAGAGATTAAAGGCATATGCCACTATTCCTGACCCATTTAATTGTTGAAATTAAGAAAAATGGAGTGACTTGCATTTAACACAGAAATGTGTCTGTCTTTAAAAAAAATTAACCCAATTAGAAGCTGGGTGGTAACATGCATTTAATTCCAGTATTCGGGAAGTAGAGGCAGGTGGATCTCTGAGTTCAAAGACAGCCTGGTATACAGAACAAGTTCCAGGCCAGCCAAGGCTACACAGAGAAACCCTGTCTCGAAAAAACAAATGACCAAATAAATAAATAAATAAATAAATGCAAACAAATAAAAACAAAACACAACCCCCCATTAAAACATTGCTAGATTTTTATTAATGTACTTTTGGTACAAACAAAACTCTAAGAAAATTAATAATAAGCATTCTGGTAAGCATTTAGTTGAGAGATCAATGTCTCATGTGTTGAACACCAAAACAGGCCTGTGGTTTCCATGGCATGACAGTCAGAAAAGATACTAAATTAAATGAGTATTTTCCAAAAAGACTTTTTAATAGCCACTCTAGAAAACAGAACATTTTATAAAATCATTTCAAAAATCTATAAAACAGATGATTTTATAGAACTAAATAACTACCTGAAAGGCATAAAACTACCTTTTTGGGGGCTGTCTGATGGACGTTCCTTTTTGCTAGATGTGGGAACTTCTGACTGTTTGGAATCCCTGGGGACTTGCTCTTTGTTGATGAGCAGCAAAGGCTTTTCTTCTTGAGTTTCTATTTTAGTGAGTTCCGAGGTTTTACTTTCTTTTAAGGCACCATCTTTTTCTAATTGTGGAGCTGCGTCTTCATCCTGTTCTTGAATAGCGTCTATTTGAGGTCCTGGTTCTGACTCATTGAGAGGCTCTTCTGTTATGGACTCTTGATGTGGTCCATACTCTGAAGCTGACATTTTGCGTTCTCCTGACCCTTTGTGCTGCCCTCCGGATCCACTACCGGCGTCGTCTGCAGATGACTTTCTGCGTTGTCCTGTTACTGATGCTCTGCGTTGCCCAGGTTCTGAAATTGACCCTCTGTGTGATCCTTCTGTGATGGACCCTCTGTGTGATTCTTGTTCTGGCAATGAATCTCTGTTTGGGTCTTGTGCTATTTGTGGCTCTTGTTCCATGGCTGAACTTCTTCCGGACCCTTGCTCTGCCACCGACCCTCTCTGCTGGGTTTGGTTCACTCCCGAGCTTCTTCGGGACCCTTGCTCTGCCACCGACCCTCTCTGCTGGGTTTGTTCTACTGCCGAGCTCCTTCGGGACCCTTGCTCTGCCACCGGCCCTCTCTGCTGGGTTTGTTCTACTGCCGAGCTCCTTCGGGACCCTTGCTCTGCCACCGACCCTCTCTGCTGGGTTTGTTCTACTGCCGAGCTCC
>NC_034603.1:44854014-44858898 GCF_900095145.1 Mus pahari
GCCACCGACCCTCTCTGCTGGGTTTGTTCTACTGCCGAGCTCCTTCGGGACCCTTGCTCTGCCACCGACCCTCTCTGCTGGGTTTGTTCTACTGCTGAGCTCCTTCGGGACCCTTGCTCTGCCACCGACCCTCTCCTTGCTCCTTGTTTTGAAGCAGATGTTTTGCGAGGCCCTTTGCCCTGTCCTTGTCCTGTAAGTGATACTCTGTGGGGTCTCTGTTGTGAGGTCAGTTGTGCGGCAGTTTCTGGCTCCTTTGTTGAGTCTGATGAAAGTTCTTGATCTCTCTGCCACTGTGGGAGATCCTTGTTTTCTGCGAGTTTGCCTGCAAGTTTTTCAGCAACTAACATATTCATCTTTAAGAGCAGTGCATCAAAGTCTTCATAAATGTGCTTCTTAATATCCATGTCTCCCCAGAACTCAGTCAACTCTATCTCTTCAAATTCAACAAAGGGCCCTAATGCAGACAACAAAGGATTTATCTAAATAATTGAGCTTACAGTACAGAATCAAAATTATAGAATTAATATAAAATGACATTGAGGACAGTGATTATTACATAAGCTTATTACTTTAAAAATAAATATCAGAGCTGGATGTAGTGACATATGCCTTTAACTTCAGCACTCAGGAGGTAGCAACAGACAGATCTTTGTGAGTTTGAATCTAGCCTCATCAACATAGCAAGTTCCATACATAAAGAGGTCTTGTCTTAAACAATGATAAAACAAAATATCAGGTACCTTTTGCTGCAACTAGATACTCAAGGGAACATAAGAAGTCTCACTACCCTAAATTAGTTATCCACTCTTCTTGGAAGGTGTGTCTTACAAAATGAACATCTCTCTTCTTTTGTTATTTGGACTGTTCCTTGGATGGCTAAAATCAAATGAAACTTGTCCCTTACCATTGTGGCCCTTTTCCTCTCAATAAGCACAGAATAGATATGGGGGCTGGAACTGTCTTTTCATCTCAAATATCTTTTAAAATATCTACAATACAGGCTGGAGAGTCATCCTTGCTGCATGCCACGGATGGCCTCAGTTTGATCCCTAGAGCCCACATAGAGGTTGAAGAAAAAAAAAAACGATTCCACAAAATTGTCCTCCAATTTCCACACGTGCTATATGGCATGTATGCACTCCCCAGCCCCACATCATGCTCACACTCAAATAATAACAAATTAAAATTTCTCCATTATACAAACAAATGCTAGCCTTATCTTTCATTCGGTTCACTTTCCATCCCTTTCTTTCCCTTCAATTCTTCATTCCTCAACTCTTCCTTCCAAGACTTAGGAGGCTGTAAGCTTTAGAATTTTATACAAAGTCAGGAGTGCAGTTCGGGGGTAGATTGAGTGTTTAATATAAGTTCAGTTTTTAGTACAGAAAAAATAGAAAGGGAGGGAGAAACAAAGGGAGAGATGGGGGAAGAAGAAAGGACTTTAAGAAAAGACTGGACAGTAGTCACTAGGATTTTGCTGTTAAAAAGCAACGAATGACATATGCTGGATATGACTACACCGGCCATGATGCTGGCATTCAGGTGAGACAGGGGGACCAAAAGTTCTCAAAACTAACTCTGAAGAAGCGTCCCCTACAGATAAAATTCCACAAAGTCCTGGAAATCCTGCCTGTACCCACTCTTCCCAGAGTATTTAATAATTAAGCTTTAACATTGTGGCTCCTACAGCTTTTAATACACTGCACTCACAGATTTTTAAGTCTCCAAATAACAAGTCTGCATACAGAAATAAGACAAACCAGCCATTAAAAGACATCCTCCTTAAGAAATAAAAGCAGAGCTGGAGGACACCTTGGGTAAAGGAGCTTGCTGCCAAGGCAGAGGGAGGATCTGAGTCGGATCCTCTGGACCCACATGGTGGAAGGAGAGAACTGGCACGGTGGCTTCTGATGTACACGGGGATGCTATGGCTCTCTCAGCCATAGTAAACAAGGGAACACAATAAAGAGAAACCAACAGCCCTGTAATCATATTTATTGATAAATATATAAAAGAATATTTCAACATGTAGGTAATATATGCATATTTTACCATAAAAGCATGGAGGTAAAGCTGCTTCGGCAAAGGACATATATTCTGTAGAAACCTTAGAATTCTAAATTGCAATTATGAATGGAATACTCATTCCTAACTTAGCTGTTAAAGCATTCAGATTATCACCAAAGCCTTCCTTCATTGAAACAAATGTAAAAGCTGGTCTAGTTGAGTTCTGCTGGGACACAGGTTTGACGAATGCACTTGGTGAAAACCCGGCTAGTTGCAAGCAAGAGTGCAATGCATTTTGTGGAAATAAGAACAAGTAGATCAGCTACGGCTGCCATGACTTGGGGAGATGCATGGGATCCCTCAGGAGTAAAATGATCCCACTGTCATTAGACTTCGAAACCCAGCTTCAGCTCCAGGACACTCCTTCTGAGAGACACTTACATTGTCGTGGATTTCGGAGTAAACTCCTGGTGGTGGAAGAGCATTGATCATAGAACGCTTCCAGCAAGGCCAGTGTCCTCTGTCGATCCAAGGCCATCACCTACATAGAAAGCTTGCAATTAGTAACTGTAGCACATTTCAAATCTTCATGATGCTACATCTTGATTTCCTGAATAGTCAGTCTATCAGTAAGACCACCACCACACCTCTATTATCATCATGAATATAAAGACTATGGCATCAAAATCTTGCCCATAGACTGATACTTAATTCTCCCATTTTGTCATATGCCACAATGCCTTGGGCTTAGCGGATATTTAAAAAAATACTTGTTGGGACTGGCATGACTTGTTGAACTCAATGCACAGTACTCAGCTCTCATATACCATGACCCGTGTGTGTCACATACAGTCAATTGCTCCTTATGTGTCCTTTCACACGCTATTCTGAGAACATCTTAATTATGGAGAAACGTAAAAAAGAAACGGCAAAGCTAACACTGCCTGTGACCTTAGGAGCTGGAAATAACAGTTGTTGAGAGTACACACAGGGGATGGGAGATGGCTCAGTTGGTGAAAAGTGCTTGCCTTCCAAGGACAAGGACCTGAGTTAGGTCTGCAGAACCCACATAAAAAAGCTGGGTGTGGTGATGAGTCCTTGTAATCCCAGTACTGGGGAGGTGGAGACAGGCGGAGCCCTGGGGTTCCCTGGCCATTTGGTCTAGTTGACTTGGGAAATTCCAGGCCAATGGGAGATTCTGTCTCAAAGAATTAAAAAAAGAACACCACCCAAGGTTATCCTTTGACCTCTACCTGTGCATGCATGCACACACACATAAAAAGCATGCACAAAGCTGTACTAGACTGATTTTATATATATATATATATATATATATATATATATATTCCTTTAAGTTGCATTTTGAAATTGTGGCTTTGGAAGGGAGTTAAGGCAAGCTCTTGCTATGTAGCCCAGTATGGCCTAAGACTTCGTCAGTAGCCCAGGCTGGCCTGGAACTCAGTGTTCTTCTGCTTTGGCTTCTCAAGTTCTGGGACTCCAGGTGTATGCTATCATGTCTAGCTTTAAGAATGGTTTGCTTAGGTTTACTCAACATTGGGATCTAATTTGTGCAAATAAAGAAATATGTCTTGCTGGGAGGTGGTGGCACACGCCTTTAATCCCATTACTTGGGAGGCAGAGGCAGGCAGATTTCTGAGTTGGAGGCCAGCCTGGTCTACCAAGTGAGTTCCAGGACAGCCAGGGCTATACAGAGAAACCCTGTCTCGAAAAAACCAAAACCAAACAAACAAACAAACAAAAAAGTCTTATTCATTGGAGGAGCTGGAGAAACGGCTCAGCAGTTAAGACCACTTGATGCTTTTGCAGAGGACTCAGGTTCAGTTCTCTGCACCCACATGGTAGTTTATGACCATCTATTGCTCCAGCTCCTGGGGATCCAACTTCCTCTTGTGGTATCTGTAAGCACCAGGCATGCATGTGGTGCTTCTACATAAAATAGACAAAATGTCCATACATGAAAAGTATAAACTAAATCAATCTTAGAAGAAAAAGTTGTGGGGCATGGTGGCACACACCTTTAATCCCAGCACTTGGGAGGCAGAGGCAGGCAGATTTCTGAGTTCGAGGGCAGCCTGGTCTACAGAGTGAGTTCCAGGACAGCCAGGACTATACAGAGAAACCCTGTCTCAAAAAAACAAAAAAAAACAACAAAAAAGTTTACTTTATTCATTTTAACTGCTATATAGTGTAATATTAGAACACTATAATTTCTTAGAATTCTTTTATTAATAGAAATTAGGTTGTTTCTAGTATTTTGAGAAAAATATGCTTCAATGAATAATCTTATTCACACATCCTGTGTACATTTAGATACATTTTTCTAAAGTAAATAAAGGGAATTAGTATTTACGTTTTCTAAAATAAATAAATGGAATAATTTTTGCTTGTAAACTGGGTCCTTCCTCACTCTCTTTGGAACTAATAATTACCTAATAGCAACCGAGCAGTAAAGGAGACTCTTTTTTTTTCTTTTTCTTTTTTTTTATTAGATATTTTCTTTATTTACATTTCAAATGCTATCCCAAAAGCTCCCTATACCCTCCCCCCTGCCCCTGCTCCCCTACCCACCCACTCCCACTTCATGGCCCTGGCATTCCCCTGTATTGGGGCATATAAAATTTGCAAGACCAAGGGGCCTCTCTTCCCAATGATGGCCGATTAGGCCATCTTCTGCTACATATGCAGCTAGAGACATGAGCTCAGGGGGTACTGGCTGTTCATATTGTTGTTCCACCTACAGGGTTGCATCCCCCTACAGCTCTTTGGATACTTTCTCTAGCTCCTCCATTGGGGGCCCTGTGTTCCATCCAATAGCTGACTGTGAGCATCCACTTCTGTGTTTGCCAGGCACTGGCA
>NC_034603.1:44858909-44860127 GCF_900095145.1 Mus pahari
GTGTTTGCCAGGCACTGGCATAGCCTCACAAGAGGCCACTATATCAGGGTCCCTTCAGCAGAATCTTGCTGGCATGTGCACTAGTGTCTGGGTTTGGCGGCTGGTGATGGGATGGATCCCCGGACGGGGCAGTCTCTGGATGGTCCATGTAAAGGAGACTCTTTTCCTAGTTCTGGGATGTGAATAGACTGAGACGCCCGCAGCTCCCACCAGCCTGTCATCCGGCATTTGATTTCCTTAGGGGCTTTTGCTTGGCTTAGTCCTTGGAAGATGAAGGTCTTCTTATTGGCCCTCTCCCCATCTTCCTGCCCAACTCTGACTCTAAAACAGTCGCCACAGAGCTTCTATGGAAGCTTCGAGCTGGTTCTGTATCTCATTCCCATAGACTCCTTTAGAATTTGGTCAGTTTCCCAGTTCTGGATTCTCAGGCCTCTTTGAAATTCTTTACTTCTTTAACCCCTGGTGGTTTTTCCTGTAACATAGATGCATGTGGTGTGTGTGTGCGTGTATGTGTGTGTGTGTGTGTGTGTGTGCATGCACACATACGCATGCCATGTGTACATGTGTTTACTTTGTGGTGTGTAACGTGTGGCATGAGAATTAACATTAACTGTTAGGATAGGAATAAATAACCTTGTGTTTGCCCCAGCCAGGGCTGTCAAGGAAAGCAGGAACATCTGTTAAAATGCTGCTGAAACTTCCATGCCTGGCGAATTTATTGTTCTTCAATAAATTCTGACATTGTGGAAAGACAAAAAAGAAAGAAAAGAACAGATGTGAGAGATACACTCTCAAATCAACTTCTCAACTTCTGGTTTTCAGGAGTTCACAAATACAGGGCAAAGAAAGGAGTGGAGAAGAGAGATGAGTAAAGGAGGGGACTTTCCCTGTCAGAAGGGCAGTGCAAGGGCAGCGATTTTCCTGGGAGCCAGACAGCCCTTCTCTTTTTTTGTGGCTCCTGCCATAGCGACTGTCAACTGCCATAGAGCAGGAATGTTACATGGCACGAAGATGCCGCTGTTATGATGAGGCTGTAGGCTGTTTGGTGGCCTCTCTAGGGCTGTCTTAGAGTCAATCCATCTCTATCTTCTTCCAGCCTTTCATTTTTAAGACGTGTCTTCACACCAGTTCTTGCTCCCAGCCTTTCATGTTTAAGACGTGTCTTCATACCAGTTCTTGCTCCCAGCCTTTCATGTTTAAGACGTGTCTTCATACCAG
>NC_034603.1:44860138-44886837 GCF_900095145.1 Mus pahari
CTTGCTCCCAGCCTTTCATGTTTAAGACGTGTCTTCATACCAGTTCTTGCTCCCAGCCTTTCATGTTTAAGACGTGTCTTCATACCAGTTCTTGCATTTTTCATTTGCTAATCTGCTTTTTCACTTTTGCCTTTTATGGTTTTTTTTTTTCTTCTTAGTTCTTGCATTTCTATCTAACTAGACAACATTTTTGATTGGACTGCTCAGGCCTATAAATGTGTTTTATCTTCATATCCCTTTTACTTGCATATATTAATTATACAAAAAGATAGCCTTTGTTATGACATTTTAATACTTTAATAAAATTTATTTTTTTACCTTATTTGTTACCCATTATCTTCTCTTGGCCTCCCACCTACCTCCCACTCATCTTTTTCTAACTTCTAAACAGTTCCCCCCCACCCCCATGCTTTTGTTAGAAAATGTATAATTGATGTAGTTGCTATGGTTACTATCTATCATCTTCTTACTTGCCTTTTCATTCATCTCACTTGTTCTTTTTTGTCTTCTTTATTTTTATTTTTTATGATTTTTTCAGAACATTGTATAATTACATCATTTCCTCCCTTTATTTTCTTCCCTCCAACTCTTTCCACAAACCTTTTCCTGCTCTCTTTCAAATTCATGGCCTCCTTTTCTCTAACTGTTGATATATATACACATATATATGTGTGTGTGTGTGTGTGTGTGTGTGTGTGTGTGTGTGTATGCGTGTGTGTGCATGTGTGTGGGTAGGTGCTCTCTTTCAAATTCATGGCCTCCTTTTCTCTGTTGATATATATATATATATATATATATATATACATGTGTGTGCATATACATATACATGTCTAATGCTATGCCTCTTTTTGTAATTGCTCTAGGACTCATAGTATATATAAAAGTCTACCTTGGAATGATATTATAACTCTGTGGCTAAGGTAAGGCTGGGTTTCCTTGTCTTCTACCCACCATTTTTGCTACTGTTGCCATGCATTCTACTTCTGTTTTGTTCTGCTTGGTTTTGGTTTTGGTTTTGGTTTTTTGAGACAGGGTTTCTCTGGTTTTGGAACTGGCTCTGTAGACCAGGCTGGCGTCTATCTCACAGAGACCACCTACCTCAGCCTCCCAAGGGTTGGGATCAAAGGCAGATGCCACCATTCCTCATCTTCTCCCCCACCTCCCTCAGTATCAGTCCAGGCAGCTCTACTGCTGATCTTCATGCTACTTCATTTTAAATTTTTCTTTCTCTCTATGTTTTAAAGATAGAATCGTATGGACTCTAAGCTGGACTTACTCTTCTATGCAATGAAAGTGATATTGACCTCCTGATCCTTCTGCTTCTACCTCTCAAATATTGGGATTGCAAGCTTGTGCCAGCACACCTGGTTTTCTGTGGTGCTGGGGACAGACTATAGTCATGTTAATCCTGCACTTTATTAACTAAGCCACATTCCAAGCTGAACCTTTTCCAGTTTTTTTTTTTTTACAGTGTCTATGTTTTGTAATCTCATGTAAGAAAAAAATAATTTCCTATATCTTTAACTTTATAAATATTTTAATCTTTATAAATTCTCTTTGAAACATGGTTAACCAAAATACAAACCTAGTAGAAGGCCCTGTGGATTTTAGCTTCTGTTTACCAGTTGGAATATCTCCATTCTCAAGTCAGCAAAGCAAGGCCCAGGATATATATATATATATCTTCAATTAAATAAGGATCTTAGAAAATACCATTTTAAAGTTTTTTTTTTTTCAAAACAGGGTTTCTCTGTATAGCCTTGGCTGTCCTGGAACTCACTTTGTAGACCAGGCTGGCCTTGAACTCAGAAATCTGCCTACCGAGTGCTGGGATTAAAGGCGTGTGCCACCATGCCTGGCAAAGTTTTTTTTTTTTTTTTTTAAATAAAGGCTTAAAATTGTGTGTGTGTGTGTGGGGGGTGGTTGTTCTGTTGAAACAGGGTCTCATATCTCTCTGGCTGGGCTTGAACTCACTGTGTAGCTGAGGCTGGCCTTGAGTTCCTGACCCTCTTTTCACTACCCCCCAGTGGCTGGGATTCCAGGTGAGCCACCATGCACAGCTCAGAAGAAACTTTGGGGGAGCTAGAAATGTAGTTCAGTTGGTAGAGTGTTTGTTTCGCATACATGAAGCCTTGGATTGACCCCAAAGATTAAGAGTTCAGCATCTCACTGTAACTTTGTTAATGGCATACTCTTCTTAATAGAGAGTTGGAACAACTGCCTCTGCCCAGTAACCACGTTCTACTTCTCAACAATCTTAATCTTCACTTCCTTTGTCTCCCTAAAGGGTTCCTTTCTTTGTTGTTGTTGTTGTTGTTTGTTGTGAGACATGATCTCTCTATGTAGCTCTTGCTGTCCTTGAACTCACTATGCACACCAGGCTGGCCTCCAACTCACGTAGATCCATGGTCTCTGCCTCCCGAGTGCTGGAGTTAAAGGTGCACACCAACCATGCCTGGTTTAGCTTTCTTACGTTCAACAGAGTGGTTTACTCAAACTTTTTTCTTCCGAGAGAGGCAGGGTACTTGGCTGGTAGTGCTGCCATCTCCATTTCCGGAGATCTTCTGCCAGCTCCTCCTTGTCTTCACGCAGTTCCTGAAGGGAGGTCCTTCTCCAGAGCAGCCCTTCCCTGAGAGCAGGTTCAGATTATTTAGCCAGATGTTATGGATCAGCTGACTTCTTCCCATAGCCAGTGGCTCTCATCTTGCTTCTCTGCATAGTTCTCTATGCTGGCTCGTCCATGGGTGCTTGTCTGTGTGATTGAGGACCCTGCTTTCTTTGTTTTTATTCAAGGGTCTTCCTTGTTTCCTCCCAAGTACTCCCAGTGATTTCCCAGACAGGATCCTACAGATCTTCTGGAATGTCTAGAAGGATGTACTGGACAACATGGGGCAGGGTTTAGCAGTGTGGGAAATCTGAGGATCAGATTTCCAGTCTTACAATACAGCAAATTTAGGTTTTCCGACAGTGACCTGAAATGAGAATCTGGGTCTTTCTAGAACTCTGCGAGTGATCACTGCTTCATGTTTAGCCACCACAGCCAATATATTTATCATTCTTAAAGCATTTTCTGTACAGATAAGCATTCCCTCAATATCTCTCTGGTTCTACCACGGATAGTTCTACAAGAAGCCTCATTCCACATAGAGTTTTATTTGCCAAGGATGTTATTTTTATGAGATAAAAAAAATTCTTTTTTTTTTTTTGTTGAGATAAAAAATTCTGGAATGGCTCAATTGTTTGAAGTATGTGTGTAATGTTTATTTATTTAAATAGATATATCTACATGGTTTTACAAAGTCACAATAGCTATTAAATTTTCATTCTGAATGTTTGAGTTCTTTGTCCATTCTTCACTGGGGTTATATGGTGTCCTGCTATTGGGAAGGGGGGATGTACTGCTTGCTGACAGTGTGGTGTGTGGACATCACATTGCTTACTCACTTGCAAGCTTTGTTATGGTTTTTACTTTCTGTGTCTTTGGTTCCTGACACGACCCTGGGTGTCTTTCTAGAGCTATTTCAGAATTTCTCTGCACAGGTGACCCCTTCACAGTGCCTATTTAGGAATGTTGATCACTTGCTGTCGTGGTGATGCAAAGTGTGGAAGGCCCACCTTCTGCTGTCTTTAAATGCCCCATCTTGCCGCCTACGTGGACTGTTCAAATATTTATGTTACCTTCAGCTTCCATCTCTGATTAGAGCCAAGGAATGGAGAACCAAGTTCTAACCTAACTTACAGGCCCAGACCACCTCTAAGCTCCCAACAGTTGGCTCCAGTTTTCTACTAAGACATAAACTGCTTTAATGCTATTTTTGATATTATTATTTATTCCTTGTTCTATAAGTCTCAAGATCCCAGTATTTTTTTTATCTTAAAATCCAGACTTTCTTTTTTTTTTCTTTTTTCGTTTTGTTTTTGTTTTTGTTTTTGTTTTTGTTTTTGTTTTTGTTTTTTGAGACAGGTTTTCTCTGTGTAGCCCTGGCTGTCCTGGAACTCATTCTGTAGACCAGGCTGGCCTCGAACTCAGAAATCTGCCTGCCTCTGCCTCCCGAGTGCTGGGATTAAAGGCGTGCACCACCACTGCCCAGTTAAATCCAGGCTTTCTTAAATGCTTGTTTCAGTCACTGCTGAAAAAAAAATTCACTCAGAAATTCAGTGGACTTTTGTATTCTAGATTCTACCTTCCTTCCAAGATCATCACATGACTGTTTAATGATGGGAAAAAAACAAAGAGCACAAGCAACCTCTACTAATTCCTTCAAATATTATCCCGTCATGTTGACCATGGCACTAGAGTTGCTGTTAAATTAATTGGCCAAAAGAGTAGTTGCCTTCTAGGCATTTTATCTGGAAATAAAATCATGATGCCAGAGTCACCCGGCAAGTTCTGTCAAAGAGGCACTGTTCAGAGAAGTGTATGAAAGATAAATAAACATTGTGGACTTCAAAGACTTTATTCCTGTTGAGTTAAATTAGCGGGGATCTGAGAAACTAGCTTGCAACATGTCAATTCATTTTTGAGAATTACTTTTGTTCTCAGGTGGTTGTGGTGATCCATACTTGCAGTCTCAATACACAGGAGGTGGGGGTGGGAGGATCACAAGTTCAAGTCCTGCTATGACTGTACAGCAAATGCCAGTACAACCTGGCCCATAATAATGAGACTTTGTATAGAAAGAAAGAAACAGATAGATAGATTTTTAATTTTTGGTCATGCCTGGTATCATATATGTTCTTTAAAGAGCCTATAAAGCTGAATATGTTGGTACATGCCTCTAATCCCAGCACTCAAGGAGGCAGAGGCAGGTAGATTTCTGAGTTTGAGGTCAGCCTGGCCTACAGAGTGAGTTCCAGGAAATCTGGAGCTATAGAAAAAACAGTCTTGAAAAGCATAAATAAATAAATACATAAATAAATAAGCAAGCAAGCAAGCTATAGTGGTCAGCAGGATGTCTCAATGCGTTAAGGCACTTGTTACCAAGGCTACCAACCTGAGCTCAATTCCTGGATCTACATGGTGGAAGAGGAGAGATGACTCCTATACATTCTCCTCTGACCTCCACATGTTCACCAAGGAGTGTGCATGCGTACTTCCACACAGCCATCACAGACACATAAATTATTACATGTGCCCTCAGAAAAGCGATTGGCTCCTTTATTAGGAGTACATCACAAAAGTGTATCACATAGCTTCTCTTTCATGGCTACCCTCAGGAGAAATGCTTGGTTGTATTTCAAACTCCAATCTGTATCTATCTCCTACTCTCTCCCTCTCTCTGTCTCTCTGTCTCTTTTTATCTCTCTTTTGTGTCTGCAGGCATACATGCATATATGTGGAGGCCAGAAGAAAATCTAGTCTTCTGCCACTGGTCTGGAACTCGGAGTAGACTAGGCTCCTGTCTAGAACACCCCAGGACCCGCCTGTGCAACTTGCCCAACTCCTCAGACACAGCACACATGTGGTGCACATGCAAGCATATTCCACCATGATTGGCTTCTTTTTTTTTTTTTAAGATTTATTTATTTATTTTATGTATATGAGTACACTACAGCTGTTTTCAGACACACCAGAAGAGGGCGTCGAATCCAGTTACAGATGGTTGTGAGCCACCATGTGGTTGCTGTGATTTGAACTCAGGACTTTTGGAAGAGCAGTCAGTGCTCTTAACCGCTGAGCCATCTCTCCAGCCCCCTCTTTTTTTTTTTTAATTTTTTTTTTTTTCAAGACAGAGTTTCTCAGTATAGCCTTGGCTGTCCTAGAACATGCTCTATAGCCCAGGCTGGCCCTGCACTCAGATTAAAGGTGTGCTACCACACCCAGATTTGACATATCTCTTTTGAATTCTGACCACTGCTTTCATTCGCTTTAATTATAAAATTGCATCCTGTTCATACTATAGTTCCTCAAGGTGTTAGTGGTTTACATCTGTCCAAAGTAGGCAGCCTTTGGATACCTTGAAGCTGAATAAGTTGTACATATTAACATTTTAAAATGAAAAGTAGAAGGCTGGAGAGATGGGTCAGGGGTTAGAAGTGTATGTCAGTGACTTTTCTGCTGCTGCTGTGCTAAAACACCAGGATGAAGCAGCTCTAGAAGGGTTTACTTTGGCTGATGTTCTAGAGAGTTAGAATCCACAATGGTGCAAACAACATGGTTGCCGGTGGTAGGCATGATACCTAGCGTAAGGTAGCTTATGCTCAGAGTTCATGAAGCTGAGAAGTGACACCTCAGCCACCCATGAATCTAAGAGATCAAGCTGGGAGGAGAGGCTTTTTCATCTCAAAGCCTGCCCATGACATATTTCCTGCAGCAAGGCTGCAACCTCCCCAAACAGCACCACCAACTGGAATCAAGTATTGAAATGCCCAGATTCAAATGTCTCTTTCAAACTGTCACAGAATACTTGTTGCTCTAGTAGAGGACTTGGGTTCAGGTTCAGTTCCTAGCATCCACATAGGGGCTCACAACGTCATGTAATTCCAATTGGAGAAATTCCAGCACCCTCTTCTGGCCTCCTCAGGCACTGCACACATGTAGTGCACATGTACACATGCAGACAAAAACAAGCATGCATATAAAATGAAATAAAGTTTTAAAATAAATGAAGTCAACAAAAAGGCATTTTATGTTCTTATACCACAGTTGGCTTTTGGTGTGAGAAGGTACCGAAAACTGTCCTTGGCATTTTGTTTTCAGTCTGTAAAATGTAAGGTCAATGCCAACAGCATATATCTAAGGTTTGTAAAGATGCTCTTTTCTTGATGTGGGGGCTGTGAGGGAAGATCTGTAGAGGAGTTGTAGTTCAGGGGATACCCTGAGAGGCTGGACCTACTGACATTACAGCTGGCATCCACTTAGCTTTGAGTTGTCGTTGCTTTTTATATAGTAACATGACATTCTGTTTAACTCCCAGTGTAGAGGAGGGGGATGGTGACCAGTGGGTATGAGAACATTTGGAAATGTTTTAAAGTTAGACATTATTGTATTAAAAAGATACTTATGGAGCATGGGTACAAATAAACAAACAGAAGGCTTATTAAAGGTATTTCGGTTACATTTGAATCTACTGTGGCAGGTCCATTTGATACCCTGGCTCGCAACCCTCCTCCAAACATCATTCTTAGAAACACTATTGATCTAGCATAAGGGGCTGGTTGAGTTCACTGGATGCTCAACCATGAGAACCAAAGTTCAGATCTTAGCACCCAAATAGAGTCCCAGATGCCTGCCACTCCAGCTCTAAGCACTAAGCCCTCTCTGGCCTCTGGTGGCACTCACACACACAAGAGATAGACCTACAACAAGTTGAAAATGCTGAAAAGCACCGTCACTCAAGGTGTGCACAGGGTGGGCCCATTCAATAAGAAGACAGGTACAAACAAAAGTTTTCTAGAATAGGAACTAGAAAACTTTCTAGCAATTTGAGAAAGTGGCTGGTAAGTCAGGTTTTAATCTTAGAGTTTAAAGGTGTAGACCATACGCTCTGTATTTCTTTTCCCCCTTAGTCACCAACTTCATTATCAAATAGTGGTTAGTAGACCACCATTATCAAACTCGATGTTTTTGAAATTTAGAACGTCACCAACAAGCACCACCTCAAGGCTGGTCCCTCATATCAACCTGTGAGGAGCAGAGGGAGTTCATGGAGTTTCACCTACCTTCCCACTGTCGCACTGTAGGAAGAGATCTACAAACATCTGCCTCCGCATGTCAGTTTGTATGATCTCCCGGAATTCTTCTGCGCTGTGGCACAGGTGTTTAAGGAATTCCTCAAATACTTCACTTTTCAAATCCGTAACGTATGAAGAAATGTACTGCAGAGGAAGGCAGGGTAAACGATAACTTAGAACCACGCTCTTATTTTGACCTTTCCTACGGTTTCCTGTTCATGGATATGAATGATATCAGCTGCAAAATGGTTCCACATGGTTTGCTCACCAAAGTGCTTCCATGTGCATGGCCCTCAGCAGGCTCACCCTAGTTCCTTCTCTAGTGTCTAAAAAGACACCATGAAATTAAACTTAAAGAGATTTAAAATTAAAAGAGAGCACAGAGAGAAACAACCTGGATGTTCTGGTCTGTTCCTAAAGCCCTTAGATCACGCACATTTCATTTTCAGTCCTAACAAAGTTGATTTCTAGTTCTTGCAATTGTTACATAATGAATATGGATGTGAAGAAAGTTCCATTTTCGTAATTTGCTACTGAAAACTAGTCATTTGTTTTAAATAGAACATGTTTTTGCATGTTCATGGGCATGTTTAAATTTTTTTCTTTCCAAATTATTTTTATATTGTGTGTGTAAATGTCTTGCCTGCACACATATCTGTGTACCACATGGATGCCTGATGCCCTTGGAGGTCAGAAGAGAACATCAGATCACCTGGAACTGGAGTTACAGATAGTTGTGAGCCACCATGTAGAAGCTTGGGATCAAACAAATATCCTTAAACTCTGAGCCATCTCTCCAGTCCAATACAAGCACTCATGTAAGGTGATAGTTCATCTTCTCCTTAATGTAGTATGCAAAAGACATGTTTGGAGCAGGACAGATAGCTCAGCATTCAAGTACATTTGCTGCCTAATTACGAGGACAAGAGTTTGAACCCCAGAAGCCACATCAGATGGCTCATAAATGCCTGTAACTCCAGTTCCAAGGGATCTGATACCCTCTTCTGACATCTGAGGGAACCCACACACATGTGTGTTTATAGTCACACAGATGGAGACACCAGCACATATACACGTTAACTTTTTAAAAAGATATATTTGTAGCCACGTGAACATATCATAAGCTATTATTCAGCTTGCAAAAAAGGTTGCTTGTGTGTTTAGAGGCAAGGTCTCATCTTCAGCCTGGCCTCAGACTCCAATGAGGACAAGAATAGTCTTAAGCTTCTGGAGCTCTTTCCTCCTCTTCTTGACTGCTAAGATTACAGTTGCCATGTCCTTCCATGCCTGGATTATGCTATGCTGGGGCATGGTAGGCAACCATTCTACCAACTGAGATACATCCTTAGCCACCAGTTATCACTATTCCTGGTGGAGCAATGAGCACAGTTAAGTTCCTATTTGATACCCAGAGAAACAGAGCAGCATAAAGGGTTAAAATTTTGTCTTTGTTCTGAGCTTAGTTTCCCTGCTATTTCACTTGCAAAATGGGTGTCTGGTAACAGCTATCTCAGAGGGACATGGTGAGGTCACAGGAATATATATACAGTGTGCACAGAATCTGGGTATTCTCTGTCATAACTTTATAGCCATTTTTCTTAGTTACTCTTCAGGTGGTTAAGAAATCAGTGAATAGCATTTTCCTTATAGAACAGGAAGTCAGTCCTTTCAATTGACAAAAATATATATACTTAAGAGAGCTGAATGAAATCAGTGATTTTCAAAGTATGGCCCATACACCAACAGCATTGCCTGAGAGTGTGTTGGGAATACAGTTTGGAGCTCTGCCCTTGACTTACTGCATCAGAAATCCTGGGGTTGAGATCACTCTGTGTTTTAACAAACCCTAGAAGGGATATAGGTTTGCTAACGTTTGAGAATCACTGAGCTGGATGATGTGGGGGTAACTGGTCATAATTAGTTCAGTAGTCTAAGATTTTATCCCTTAGCACTAATGACTTTTTTCTTAATTATTAGGCATTTTTCTAAATTACTCATACTGTAAAATTATTATATGATTCAAATTTTTATATTGTGGATCAATCCTTTAATATTGAAAAAATATTGGTTCGTGATAAAAGTATCACTCTATATTCTATTTAGCTTTTGGGAATTAATACTAAAGCCATGTGAATTTTTTTGGTGTGGGGTTTCTACTGAATCAAGAATTAAACCTGGATTTATGACCTATGGTTTTCTGAGTGAGCATATTCTAATTGTGATATATGTCAGTCATATAAACAAAGATTACCAACCAGTCACACACTTAACTACAAATTCACCTCTAAATAGAATAATCACAGAGAATTGACCATGTCTTATAAGAACGGAAGAAAAGCATATGCACACAGTCATGTAACTGCACACACAAGAGGCATAAACTCACACTTGTACATACAAATATTCTTATTTTGTTATGACAGAACATTCTCATAATGCATTTCTGTGCTGCACCTAACAGCCATGGAACAAGAAGAAAATATTCTCAAATGGTTGTTTTGAACTGTTATTTACTAGAACAAACAGGACTAAAAAGTAAGTAGATTGTACTCAGTGAAGAGACCATTACTGCTTATTTATCCATCAGAGAGCAGACGCATAGGAGAATGGGAGAGACAGAGAAGCATCTGCCAGCTCTAGGCTCCCCCTTTCTGTGATCTCTCATCTTACGACTCAGTACGGCATTTTCTCCAAATGTATTCCGTGATCACAGGGCAGTCGGATGGCATGGTGCCTCCATTAGGCCACACTCGTAGCTGCTATCTTGTCTTTAAGCCCAATATTAATATATTTTCTTCCACTTTCCTAAGTGGGTGCTAATAAGATAGCTGTAAAGGAAACCTCTTGAAAAGCACATGATGTTAACCAGGTGCAGTGGCATGTGCCTAGAAAGCCCACGAACATAGGAAGCTGCGGTAAGAGGATCGAGTTCAAGGAGAGCTTGGGTTGTCTGGTGAGACCTCATGTCAAAAGCAAGACACAAATGCTCAGGATGCGATCTCTGTGCCCAGTGATTTGTTGATGAAGATATTAAATATTTCATGCAAGTTTTTCTTTGTTGAGATAGGGTCTCACTTTGTGGTCTGGGTTGGCTTAGCTTAAAAAACATTTTCTTGGGGGGCTGGTGAGATGGCTCAGTGGGTAAGAGCACCCGACTGCTCTTCCTAAGGTCCGGAGGTCAAATCCCAGCAACCACATGGTGGCTCATAACCATCCGTAACAAGATCTGACGGCCTCTTCTGGGGTGTCTGAAGACAGCTACAGTGTACTTACATAAAATAAATAAATAAATCTTAAAAAAATTTTTTTTCTTGGGTTTGACCCAGGTAAGTGTTTTCTATAATTAACGTGTCTGATTGTGTATGTTTGAGTTTAGGAAGAGATGTTCAGACATGTTAGAAAAACTAATGTTAACAGGCTAACCCAGTAAAAAAGGAGACGATGATGTAAGGCTGATGAATGCCTCATAAACTCATTAGCATTCTGCAGAGCTTTGTAGTTGGTGGGGCCCCAGCTACTGCTTCCCTCTCATCATTCATCTCTGAATCTTATCCTTATATATTTATAAGTAAATACCTCATGCCATGTAGAAAAAAATGTGGATTTGATTTAATACTTGCATTCTGGGTTCCCAAATTACACAAGAGTTTGTATGTAAGATGCTTCGAGTCCCTGCCCCCAGTTGATCTAATTGGTCAATAAAAGTTGTCAGTGGTCAATGGTTGGGCAGGGAGAGAGAGGTGGAACTTTGAGGTTCCCAGGCAAGGAACACGAGGGAGGAGGAGAATTCCCACTGTTGGGGAAAGATAAGGTCCTGGCCTGGGAACTGCAGAACAGAGTCAGAAATCATGGCCAGGAGGGCTGCAGGCCTGGACCTGTGGTGGCCAAAGTGGAATATAGATTTTATTAAGTTATAATTCAGGAATATCAGAGGGGACAGAGTGTTAGCTGTGGGGAGGTTTGGAAGTGCTCAGTCATTCTTTAAGGCATATTAAAATAAAAGGCTGTGTGTGTGTGTGTGTGTGTGTGTGTGTGTGTGTGTGTGCCTTTCATTCATGAATCCATAACACTGGGGTAGTAGCAAAAAGTGCATGTGCACCTGCTGGGGAGTTCAGAACAGGTTAAAATATTACCACTACAAATAAAATTATGATAATTATGTAAATTATAAGATATGATATATACTTATAATGTCCAGTCCATTATATTTGGCATTTTAGAGAAAGTATTTCATCATCTATCTTAATTAACTTAATGAGTTTACAATTCTGTTCCTAAATCATCTTTGGTTTTAACTTGTATTATCATCCAAAATCTATCTTTTAAAATTTAGAACACCTTCTTTAATGCTAAACAATTTAAGTTTAATTGTGAGACTGTCTAGTCTTCAATCCCATCAGAGATTAATATTTGTGTATGCAAGAAGTGCAGGAACACAGCTTTCAAAACTTAGAACAATTGGCAGAGACAGCTGACTGCCTGAACAGTTCCCAACATTCCTTTCAATGTTGGAGCATCTATCTTCAGCCCTCTGGCCCAGAACATCTGACAGACCTTAATTGAAGCAGGAATTATGAAGGACAAGCTTACTCTGTATTGGCAGACTATTGACTATCCTGTGCCCACTTGTCCTTTTCGGACAGCAGTCTATCTACAGATAAAATTAGGGCATTTCTTGCCCCATGGCTAACTTACCACAATTGAAATAACTGCACATGGAGGGATTGATGCTTGTCGCCTTCTTTGAAGTAGAAGCAGGGTACTGTCAGGGGCAGACATGCCTTGCAATCACAAGATCTTTTAATAATTACCTTAAAGGCCCATTGCTCCCCTCTCACCCTTTATCTCTGAGTCTTAACTTTATATATTTATAAAACAAATAGCTCATGACATATAGAAAAAATGTATTTTCCAGACTTCTCTACCTTTGTGACTTTTCTGCAACTCTAATCCATGAAAACAGCACATAGAATAATGCCTGAAGTGTGGCAAGAAATCAACAAAATAGCTGGATATCTCATCTTATAATTTCTCATCTGAGTACACATTTTCCAGTACTCCATAAAATTAGACATAAGGAGTTGAGGACATGGTTCAGTTCATAACATGCTTGTTGCCTAACGATAAGGAGCTCTGACACCTCCCTCCCTCCATTACTCACACGCAAAAAGCTGAGTGTGATGGTGGCATGTGCCTGCAACCTTAGTGCTGGGGAGGCAGAAACAGGCTATGGAGCTGGATGGCCTAGCCAATCAGTGAGCTCCAGGTTCAGTCATAGAAAATAAGGTGGGCAGGGCCTGGTGGTGCAGGTCTTTAATCCCAGCACTCGGGAGGCAGAGACAGGCAAGAAGTGCAGGAACACAGCTTTCAAAACTTAGAACAATTGGCAGAGACAGCTGACTGCCTGAGTTCGAGGCCAGCCTGGTCTACTAAGTGAGTTCCAGGACANCCAGGACTATACAGAGAAACCCTGTCTCGAAAAAAACAAAACAAAACAATAAAACAAAAAAAAAAGAAAAGAAGGTGGACAGAGTCCAGGGAAGACACTCAATGTTGACCTCTGCCCTCCACACATGTGCTGGGGCACAAAAACAGATAAATGTAGTAACAAGTTTTAAAGACTAACAATAGCAAATATTAGCAAGGATGTGGAGCACTGGGAGACATCTTGCTGCTGCTGGGAATGGAAAGTGGGAAACAGTCTGGAAGCTTCTAGAAACAACTGACTATGTAGCCCAGAAATTCCTCTGTAGATGGACACTCAAGAAAAATGAAAACATGTGCCGGTGTAAAAATGTATACACAAATGTTAATGGGAGAATTTATTCACGGTGATCAAAAAGTGAGACCAACCCAAATGTTCAGCAACTGCTGACTGGAGAAATAAAAGGTGTATGCCCACACAGAGGAATGTCATTGGCAATAATAATAATAAAAAAAAAGCAGCATGCTGAAATGGGTGAACCTACAGGACATCATAAGTGTAAGAAGCCAAAAATCACATTGGGTGTTTCCATTTATAGACTATATCCCAAAGAGTCAAAACTACTAAGACAGAAAGTACCTTAGTGGCAGCCGATGGCCTGCGGTTTGGAAGACAAGGGGGAGTGACCATAACCCGGCATGGGGCTTCTTTATTCAGTGAAGAAATTATTCTAACGTGGATTTTTAGGACAGTTACTCTATTTTGAGAATATATTAAGATACATTCAATTGTATACCTTTAAAGGGGAATAAGGTACTGTATGGTGGGCTGGATAATGGCCTGAAATAACCATTAGGACCCAGAGTCTGTAAATGATACCTTACACAGAAAAGGAATACTTGTATAAGTGATTAAACTAAGGTTTGGGGGCAGGAAAACTACCCTGAATTATGCAGGTAAACCCTAAACGCAATCACACGTGTCTGCATGAGAGGGGGTTTCTCAGCCAGGGAAGAGGAGAAGGCAACACTGCTACAGAGGCAGAGGTTGGTAATGCTGTAAGGATAACACCCACTAGTGACCAGAAGCTGGAGGCAACCCTCTCTGGGACTTCAGCCCTGTGACTGGAAGGGGCAGATGACCCACCAGAGGGGCTGCAGCCCTGCCAACACCTGATTGTGACCCATGTTGTTGATCTTGGATTTCTGGTCTCCAAGTCTGTGGGAGAATAAATGTGTGTTGTTTTCAGAAACTAACTTCATAGTAATTTGTTGTAGCAACAATAAGAAAGAAATAATGTGTGAATTAAATCCTAACAAAGTTCTTACCACTGAAGTTTTTAATAGCTCCATAATTATTGTGTGATTTTACTCATTTATCTTTATATTTCTAATATATTTCTCTTTTATATAGTCTCTTGCAATGTGCTGCCATAAGATTTAAGAGAGCGCTATCATCTTCATAAATTGTAAACTTTAAAAATGTTATATTTTATCATCTAGACATATGAAAAATAATTTTGATCTGGCTTTTTAATGTTTAATGTTGAAACCTGCCCAGTTTCGTTCACTTACTTCATTTATCTGCTCTTCCTTTATCAATCCTCTTAATAGTTTTGTCATTCTACATTAGATGATTTGTTTATAAAACAGATATAGCGCCCTGACCTGTCTATGAAAAGACACAGACCCTGAAATGGACAAGGTTCTGATTTTAAAACACTTTGGGAATTAGAAAGGGGGTTTAATCAAAAGCACACAATGAGTGTCAGGTATGTCTTATTTTTAAAATGCGAAAGGACTAGTCATCTTAAAATTGGAAAGACTGGTTGTTTGGACTCTTTTTTTTTTTTTTTCTTAAATACATGGTCTTACTCCATAGCCCCGACTGGTCTCTAATTCACAATTCTTCTGCTTCAGCCTCTCAAATACCAAGATTCAAGATTGCAGGCATGTACCACCATGCTCAGCTGAGAGGCTACATTTAAGAGGACATTGTTAAATTCTTTCCCTCTCCCTCTCAAGTAAGTAGGAGTCATATTTACAATATTGTTTTGATGATAGTGTTTTCAATTTTATTTTTGAGGGGTTGGCGGAAACCTTAGTGGCTCTGAGCACTTGCTCTCTTGCAGAGGACTGGGTTTCCTGTTCTTAGCTCCCACATGGCACCTCACAGCCTTCTGGGACTCTCGTTTCATAGGATCTGTCACCCTCTTCTGGCCTCTAGGGCATCAGGCACACATACAAGCAGGCAAACATTCATACATAAAAATAATAAATATTATTTTAAAAATTCCAATAATGCTACTTTGGCAATGGTAAAATAGGGGCCTTAGAATAAATTCACTCTCCAGTGAACAAGAATTAACTAGTCATGCAAAGCTTCAGGTTCTCATTTCAGTTTGAAAGGTTAAATTTCATCGACAAAGAGTTAAAAAGATGAGAAGGTAGTTATCACTACCAGACCAACACACACACACACACACACACACACACACACACACACACACACACGGACACACACACACACACACAGTCTTACTGCCTCCACCCAAATCCTTATTCATTTGATTCTCTAGTAATTCTGGGAGTGATTAGAAATTTTTATTCCCAAATTGCCATGTGCTATTTCTAGCCGAGATGTTAAAATAGAAAAGATTTGTTGTTGTTGTTGTTGTTGTTGTTTATTGTGCTGCCTTCCTGCTTTTACTTGTCTAATAGTAAAGGAAGACAAGGTGATGTATTAAAAACCACATATTCTTAGGGAGTTTCACGTCAGAGAACACTCCTGTTTCTGGAAAACGTGAATTTATGTGGGTGTTAAACATTTCTATCAAATTCTGTAAAATGTTTCCTTTTCCTCTGGAGACAAACCATGATTCAGATTTTTTATTCTTATTTGGAAAATTGGCTACTTGTAACAGAAAAGTTTGTTCGATAAAGAGCTGTATATTTGGCTATCGTTTTAGAAGGAAAACCAAGTTATATTCTTTATGTTATTTGTCAAAATTATTTTCAAGCTCATCATAAAGATAACACCTGAGAGCGACGACTGCGCAGATCTTGAGAGTGCCCTGTGAGCGCAGGAGCAACAGGAAGCACCTTTAAATGACCTCCTGATTCGTTTGCACAAAAATTAACACAAATGTTTCTAAGGTGGAGACTAGTTTTACTTTTTTTTTTAATTGAGGAAATTTGAGCTGGTCATGGTGGCACACACTTTTAATCCCAGAATTTGGGAAGCAGAGGCAAGTGGATCTCTGAGGCCAGCCTGGTCATCAGGGTGAATTCCGGGACACCCAGGACTACACAGAGAACCCCTGTCTCAAATAAAACAAAACAACACCAAAAATAATAATAAAAGACAAAAAAGTTGAGGAAATTTGAAAAGCACTTAGACTTGGCGATCATACACAATGCCAACAATACATAGTGAGCACTTATAGTTCTAACTTAAAGTAAACATCAAAAGGTAGGGTAGGACAAATATGGAGACTGGGCTCATGTCCATATTTGTTTCTACTTGTTTCAAGTTGGGGCTTGTCCTAAGCGATCCCATTTTTTAAAAGAGCAGCTTCCTCTGTCTTCAGCGCAAATGCTGAGGTAGAATGACTCACGTCTTGTTTGTGCAAGTGAACAACTATAGCACAAACCACAAGGCACAGCCTGCTAAGCAACCTCTTTATACAATAAAGTATAACAACCTCTTAAGTTCAAGTTTAAGTCAGGAACACCTGAACACATGGGGATATCAAAACCATATCAGAAACACAGACTTATGCACTTATTAAATATGTCACACCAAAGAATGATGCAACCACCCCCCTTGGTACTATAAAAGTCATTTTTCCCATCTGGAAAAATGGCCACAGCAGTGTGTTTACCTGTGACCTGGGCTCCAGCTCAAGTGAAGTTTCTCCTGCTAGGGATAAGCAGATTGGTTCCAACTGACCCTAAAACTGCCCTCCCTTCCCCCACCCTGCAGCATTTGACAACTCTGCACCTGCAGTTCATGAAGCTTATCTGACCTCTCCAAAGACAGTTCCTGGAGTCTGAATCAGATGCCTTCAGTATGGTCTCTCTGTGGACTCTTTACCCATTTGAAGCCTCCTATAATGCTTCTCCTCTGTCTCTCTGTCTCTCGCTCTGCCTCTGTCTCTCTGTCTCTGTCTCTGCCTTTTTCTCTCATGTAAAGAACATTTACTTTAATACTCTTAAAAACTGTTAATACTGTTTAACTACTATTAGCAATAGTAATTAAGATTGGAATAAAAGAATCTACTATTGCCAATGACTGTGTCTACCAAGAGAAAACAGTAATATCTGGTGAATTAAGGTAAAAGAAATAGAAGTGTCTTTGAATTCATGGCATCACATATTAAATATGGAAAGACACAAATGTGTCCATATTGCTGACATAGCTTGCTCATATTAGAAAAAATACAAATGACTTGGTCACACAATAAAGTGTTTTAACATAAAAATATTTAACCTCTGTTTAAAAAAAAGTGAGGTTCAGGGAACATAGCTCAGAAGCAGTGACTGCCCAGCATGTGCAATCTCAAGCACGGAAAGAAGAAAAATAATCAAATTGTAGGTTTCTCATTCCTAGCAGCGCTGAGTGGGCTCAAGTAGGAGGAGAGCTCTTGTGCATTGCTGGTGGGAGAATAAACCAAAGCAATCAACAGCACAATGTGACAGCTGGTACCCAAAGCTTTCAGCTCTTCTTTCTTTGACTTAGCCAGTTCCACTTCTGGGAATCCATACTAAACAAATGACTGGTGCTCTGTCAAGCTGATGTAACAGTTAGACTAGACGTGTCTGGCTACTGAATGGATGTCCTCCTAGTTCTAGAGACTGCTCTGTCTGAATTGAAGGTTCAAAGAGTTGACATGGGATAATGTCTCTTCCGTGGGTTGCAGATGGCCACCTTCTTGCTCTGTCCTCACATTGACTTTCCATAGTGTGCATGCCCACAACCACACGTGTGTGCCTCTTTTCCAGAGAGAGGGGAGAGAGAGAGGGCACACACACAGAGAGAGAGAGAGAGAGAGAGAGAGAGAGAGAGAGAGAGAGAGAGAGAGAGAGAGAATATGAGAGAACTTGTTATAAAGTACTGGTCCTACTAGTCCTATTCACTCCTAGCTCTGAATATTTTTTTAATACACCCACTTTAGGCCCTAAACTTTAGGAGTCAGGGACTTAACATATGCCCTGAGAGGATGAGAGACAGTTTTAAACTGTAAATACAGATTTAGATGCAGGCATTGTATAGTTTTATTAGGAGTATGAGAAAGTAACTGTCCATCAATAAAGATATGACTAAGTAATAACATAACCACGTAGCAAAGCACTACACTGCCATTAAGATGGTTTAGGTACCAGGATGTGAAGGAGCGCTTTTCCCTGTTTCTCTAACTTACAACTAAAACCTCTAGATCCGTGGTTTACAACAAGCTTTAGTCCTGACCATGAAAGCGGAAAGGAAGGTGGCAGGCTGCCTGGGGACCTCAGGACCTCAGTGCCTGCATGGTGCTGACTGCTTTAGGTTTCTTTTTGCCTCCCAATGGCCTTCCAAAAGGCCAGTAAGAACAGAATGAAGCAAGGATTTAAAACCAAGAAAGGTTTGGACTAGCCAAAGAAGTAAAAATGTGACTCGATATTATGATCTGAGGAACACATCACGGTGTTAACAGTGGATATAAGCTGGTAATAGAATTACAGACTTAACATTTTTCTCTTTACCTTTTTGTTTGTAATGTTCTATAATAAGCCCATATTACTTTCTTAGTTAGATATACTTCATATATGGTTAAAATTCATATTACTTTTATAATTAAAAATAAGAGCATCTTCTAAATTGCTTATCTGTAGAGAAACTACTAAGACAAATAGGTAAGCAGCACTGAGAATCAATTTGTGCAAAGAAATGTAAGTTATATCTATAATTACGCTAAAGAGAAAAGGCCTTCCCTTTTCTGAGCTTTCCCCCCCTCAGGCATGCAAGTGTGTAGAGGGCAGAGAATCATTCTCAGAAGTAGGTCCTTTCCTGCCATCTTCTGGGTTCCTGGGGTCAGCCTCAGGTCTTCAGGCTTGCCTTCCCCTGACTCGCTGAGTCATTTCTTCTGGCTTCTCCAAACTACCCAATACTGTTCTCTGGGTTTTTGAGTAGTGTATCTCATTGGTATATGATCTAGACAAGAACTATTCCAGAAAGGATGTAAGAGATCCTTCACACAAAAACTTTACTGCATGGTTGTCACCTTCAGTGGAGGAAAAGTGTGTGAAAGGAAACAAGAAAGCTAAACCGACTCCTGGACTCGTTACAGAAAAACTGGAGGAAGAGAAGAAACGACACACAAAAGCAGGCTGTAGCAGACATGATACCTGCCTAACATAATGGCTTCTCTCATTATTCCATTACAGTAGAATCATACTTCCTCAGGTTTGATAATACCATATAGACCTTGATTGAGTCTTAGATCTCACTGTATTTTTACAATCAGATTTCACTGAACTTAAAATGATGAGGTTTTTTCTTGACCTTATCAGAAGGTGCCAGTAGAAGTTTTTCATATTTTTGTATCACGAATGTCATGAATTTAAAGAAAATAAAGGAGCTATTTGAAAATTGTAGCCCAATTTCAGAGTGGTTAAATATTTTGAAGTATGTATCTTAGAAATGATAAGGGTTTATTCTTTAATTTGATTTAATCCTCAGATGCTGTATATGTGACATCTACCCAAGGCCGATTGAAACTGGCAGAATAATTTGATACAAACATTAATAACATAGCTCCTTACTTGTACAAACTGCTGTTGGTTCAATCCTAGATCCACCGATTTTATGATAACCAGATCTTTGCAACGCGATTCTAATTTTAGAATAAAAGTTATTTGCAAATTAGTCTGGATGTAATAAATTCATATTTTATACTTATAACATAGAACTTAAAATTATTCCCAACTAGTATCTAGCCATAGTTATGGTGAATAATTTATAGCTGGGTGACATCCCAGCTGGTACCAAGGGTTTTTTCCTGGCTTTATTTAACCAATAAACCTCTATATTAAAAAGAATGAACCTAAAATTTTAATTACTAGGTTGAAATAAAGTACAAAAGATATGCATAATAACATAAATGACCAAAAACTAAGACCATTGTAGGTTTATGAGAGTATTTATACCAGGAGATCTAAACCAATGCCTCTCTGTAAACTTCCCTTTAAAATGTGTCATTTTTTTGTTAAGAGATAGATTACTTTTTACTTTATTTTTAAAGATGGGTCTCTCTACATATCCCTAACTGGCCTAAAACCCACAGAGATCTACCTGCCTCTGCCCACTGAGTGCTGGGATCAGAGGTGTGCCCCCACCCCCACATCCAGCTTAAAGTTTCTTTGTCTTTAATGTCTCCAAAATTAACAAACACCATGTGGATATAGTCTTTTAGTAAAAGATGTAAATAATATGAAGGCTATTCACCATCTCAGAAAACTGTTATGTGGGGTGACATCATAAATCATGTGTGGATATGAGCATCTTCCCCCTGACTCCAGAGCTTGTAATCTTTTCTGGAACCTTCCCATGCATTTCCTAATACACATATAAGTGCTGACACATAGGTCATTTGTTTTGTCGTAATAATTATCATCATTTTCATCAGCAACTTTCCTTTCTTACCAATCATTTCAGGCTTTTCATGGAGGATGGGGAGCTCAGGAGGACAGGTTGGAATTGAGAGTTGTCAACTAGAGTCATGGGTTAGAATAAGAAAATCCAGGGTATGTGAGCAGTGTGTCAGGAGATGAGAAATCCAAAAGGCAAACACAGAAAACAACACTAAATGTGCACAAGAACCAAGAAATGAAGATGCCAAGAGTCCATCAGTCTCCTGGATAAGGGTGCGTAGCATCGGGAAATGTTTAACCCTCCGCTTTAGAGGCTAGGGACTCAGCACAGTGGTAGAATTCCTGTCTAGCGAGCACAGGGCCCTGGGTTTGGTCCTCAACTCCAGAAAAAAACGAACCCAAAAAGTTCCATTTATATTATAATTACATAGTTTATGTTGATCTCGCCAGGAGACAGACACAGTTTTTATGCTGAAAGAACTAAGGCACTAGCTCCCTCTCCTGCTTCATGCAGCAGTTCCACCTACCATGGACTGGGACAAGGGCATAGTGAAGATTCTTCAGGCGCTCTTGTATTATGTAACTGGCAGTAGGAGGTACCACTTATGATCACAAGACCTTCAACTTCTGGGAAATTGTGCAGACTAGACTGGCTTCTACCAGCAATGGCTGGACACTGAACAACTTAAGGGGAAGGATCCCATCATGATTTCCTTTGTGTTTTTTTACTGCTCATGGTGTCTGGAACCAAGAAAGGGCTCAACAGATGCTGAATGATATAGACAATAAATACTGTAGAAAAGGGAATGCGGGGAAAACTCATCTGTGGAGAGCCTTTGAGGGGTTCTTGGCAGGAATCTGACACTGGCCAAGAACAAGAAAATGGGCTTCAGGCAGGAATTTGACCATAGGGGATGACGGGATGACAAGGAGGTAAGTTCAGGCAAGAATCTGATTTTAGGGTAGAACAAAGAAGTAGGCTGCTAGGACTGGGAAGTAGGCTCAGATATCTTGGTCATCCTGATGGGCCCTGTACTGGCTAGCTTTGTGTCAACTTGACACAGCTGGAGTTATCACAGAGAAAGGAGCTTTAGTTGGGGAAATGCCCCCATGAGATCCAGCTGTGGGGCATTTCCTCAATTAGTGATCAAGGGGAAGAGGCCCCTTGTGGGTGGGACCATCTCTGGACTGGTAGTCTTGGATTCTATAAGAAAGCAGGCTGAGCAAGCCAGGGGAAGCAATCCAGTAAAGAACATCCCTCCATGGCTTCTGCATCAGCTTCTGCTTTCTGACCTGCTTGAGTTCCAGTCCTGCATCCTTTGGTGATCAAAAGCAGTATGGAAATGTAAGCCAAATAAACCCTTTCCTCCCCAACTTGCTTCTTGGTCATGATGTTTGTGCAGGAATAGAAACCCTGACTAAGACAGGCCCTTAGTTATAGTGATCACAGAAGTGATCACGGGACTTTGTTTATTGTCCTGCTTGTTCCTTGACTACTTGTATTTATTGTCTTGCTTGTTCCTCATTGTACTACTTGCCCTTATTACTTGCATGTAATTAAAATGGTATAAAAGCGGACTGGGAAAAATAAACCTGCCTCAGCCTCCGGAACTGGCTGGGGTCATGCTACAATTGTCTAATTGTCTCTTTTCTTTTTAATCCTCACTCCTGTGCTGGAGAACCTGTTGACTGACTGAGTGGGCTTGGTCACTCATTTATCTGGGAGGTAACGGATTAGAATTTCTCTAATTATTATCAGTTTCTTAAGTTTCTTAACTCACCCCTTACTCACTCTCACCCAAACAAAGGAGTAAGTCATTGCAAAGGAGTAAGTCATTGGAAACAAAGTGGGGGCGGAGTTGAGGGGAAAGCTCAGTGTTTAACCAGGTTGAGTGAGGGCAGGCGGAAGATGTTGTCAGGAAGGCCCAAATCGTGTTCAGGAAGGAGCAAAGAGGATGCTAAGAAGCATACCTTATTTTAAAAAGCAAGGAAAGGGCTGGACGTGGTGGCAGCTCACACCTTTAATCCCAATACTCAGGAGGCAGAGGCAGGTGTATCTCTGTGAGTTTGAGGCTAGCCTGGTCTACAGAGTGAGCTCCAGGACAGTCAGAGATAGCTATGCAGAGGGATGGTCTCAAAAAAACTGGGAGGGGGGAGCAAGGAAAGAATTAAAAATATTCTCACTAAACACAAATGATAAAAGAACAAAACCAAAAACCAGGGTGTTAAGCTGGGAGGCAGAGACAGGAGGATCTCTGTGAGTGCCAGGCAAGCAGGGTGGTTTACACAGAGAATGCCAGGCCAGCAGTAGTAGCTACCATAGTGAGACCCTGCCTCAAAGTGACAAAATAAAGCAAACATGATTACATGAATCCCAGGATTGAGACTCTATGCTCTACTTCTTATGTCACAGGTTAGAATTTTCTTGGCTGAGTCTCAAATAAATGCACCAAAGCCTATGGTTTCCCATAGGGATGGAGCTGTTCTCTCGTCCTGGTGTGCACAGTAGAAATCTGTGGGAGAGCTTTTGTTGTTTAAGTGTGTGTGGGAGCTGGTGCAGAGAGAGAATTCCCACAATTTCTATGCAAGAAAGGCTCCCCCCTCCTGTCAGACATTGAAGAAAGTGAAAAGTCTACAAATAATAATTTTGAATTTAGAGCTTATTTTATATGTAATTACAGAGAACAGTTTGCTATTGTCTGTTGTCCTTGCTGAGCTTTGAGCCCAGGTCTTTGTGCACGCTTAGGGAGTGCATGGTCTACAACTGAGCTAGACAGCTGGCCCCTCATTTTGCTATTGAATTTTTCTGAGAATATACCTACTGTGAAATCTTTGAGTGAGGGTTGAATGTAAAATTTATTCTGGCACTTAACCAGTGGTTGTCCACCATTTCAGAAATTGTATTATATATAGAAAATGACATTGCAATTTTAATGTGAACCTGTATGCAGCACATATATGTAAGTCTGCATTTGTAATACCCCTAGTCTTGAGAATAGCATCTATCTATCTATCTATCTATCTATCTATCTATCTATCTATCTATCTATCTATGAATATCAATGTATATGTAGATACACATATGAATATATAAATTCTTTTTTCCTTTATTTTAAAATGTCAAATACAAGGAAGATAGTTACATAGATATAATCTTACTTTTCTTATATCCAACTATTCATTAAAAGTAGGTTAAAAAGGTCTGAATATTCGTTATTTCTTCTAGTGACATTATAACCAAACATTTATATATTTATATACAGTACATATAACTTTTAAAAGATCTATTTGTTTATCTATTTATTTGTCTCTGTGAGTACATGGGGTGGGGGAATATGCTTTGGAGGCCAGAAAAGGGTGTTGGACCCCCTCAGACCTAGAGTTACAGCCGTTTTCACGTCAGCAGGCTTGCTACCTGGGTGCTAGGAGCTGAACTACAAGCCTTACAATTTTCCAGCAATCACACTTAACCACTGAGACATCTCTCTGGCAATAGCTACATAAAATTTTAATTATATGCCTCTCTTTGCATGTCTTCTTATCTTTTTCCTCCCTTCTTCACTCCCTCCCTTCCTTTCTTTCTTTCTTTCTTTCTTTCTTTCTTTCTTTCTTTCTTTCTTTCTTTCTTTCTTTTATTCTTTTTTTGTTTTTGTTTTTCGAGACAGGGTTTCTCTGTGTAGCCCCAGCTGTCCTGGAACTCACTTTGTAGACCAGGCTGGCCTCGAACTCAGAAATCCACCTGCCTCTGCCTCCCGAGTGCTGGGATTAAAGGCATGCGCCACCACACCTGGCTTCTTTCTTTCTTTCTAAGACATATTTTCTCTGTGTAGTCCTGGCTGTCCTGGAACTTGCTCTGTAGACCAGGCTGGCCTCAAATTCAGAGATTTGCCTGCCTCAGCCTCCAAATTTCTGCTGGGATTAAAGGCGTGTGCCACCACTGCCTAGCAATGTTTCCTTTATTTTAATTATGGCATTATATTTTTCTTCTAAATTCTGAAATTATTTTTTTCTGGGAATGTCATAGGATAGTAAAAAGTGATAATCACAATATTTGTAATATAAGGGAGCACAGGACTAAAGAAACAGGATGGTTGATGACTTCTGTGGTTTTTTGACATTCTGTCTCTGGAAAGCACCGGGGAGGCTAAATTATCTTTAAATGGTTCCAACAACATAAGTCTTAATAATGACTATATGTGGAGGTTTGAATATACTTAGCCCAGGGAGTAGTACTATTAGGAGGTGTGAACTTGTTGGAGGAAGTGTATCACTGTGGGGGTGGGCTTTGAGAGTCCTCTCATGACTGCAGTTGGATCAAGATGTAGAACTCTCAGCTCCTCCAGCATGATGCCTGCCTGGATGCTGCCATGTTCCCAACTTGATGATAATTGACTGAACCTCTGAAACTTTAAGCAGCCCCAATTAAATGTCCTTATAAAAGTAGACTTGGTCATGGTGTCTGTTCACAGCAAGGAAACCCTAACTAAGACAGAAGTTTACATGGAAACCCTAACTAAGACACTATATGACTTCAGCCTCCTTCCTGAAAAATAAAAATGCTACACAAATAGGTATATTTACCAAGATGCAGCTCTGGCTTCTGAAAAAAATCATAAAGGACATTCTGAATCTGCAGAGAAAGGAGGGAAGAGAACATATTACTCCTCAATTACCACATATTTAGTTTTTTAGGTTAAAAGCCATGTATAGTCTTTCTAAGTAGCAGGTGATCTAACCTGTTTAATTTAGTATTGTACTTTCTCATGTGTGCCCTCACTGATTTCTGTTCTTATTGCATGAGGACCGAGACACTGGGAATAGTCCCATTTTTTCTCCTCCAGGGAACTTAGCTGGCAACCTTTGATGGTGGGTGTGATGGAGATAAGGCACCTTTGCAACTACCTAGGCGATCCTGAGAATTCTCTTTTCTTCCTTAGCCTCTAATTACTAAACACAAATTTGCAGAGTTCTTTTTGGCCACTTTAAAAAAATAGATTTTAAGCTTCCTCTTTCTGTTCCCAGGTGGTCCTGGACAGACTCTCTCTCCCCACCCCTTTCTGTCCTTCTCTAGCTCCCCCCTCTGCCCTCATGGCTCTATGCCAGAATGTCTGTCTCTACCCCTTCTTTAGGCCATCACTCCCTTCCCTTCCCCCCAAATAAACCCCCTTTATACCAGGAAAAAATCGATTATAATTTCTATGGAGAAATTTTAGATTTAAGTTAAACTAAACAGACAATACCAAGTACTCCTGCCACAGGCATGTGTAATGCATACATGCATGCATGCATGCACACACACCACTCACTCCCTGACTACTAATATCTGGTGCTATAGAGTTATAGATCTGTTACAAATGATGGGCCTGTTACAAATAATGCATCATTTCTTCTAAAGCCCACAGTTCATAGCTGGGGTAACTTTTGGTACTGTATGTTCTAGGGGTTTGACAAACATATAACGGTGGCATTTATCACTATAGTATTATATAGGCTTGTTTCACTACCTTCAAATATTTCATATTTTAATAGCTATGAAATATAACCAGCTTCGAAGCTCAACAACATAGGAATGGATAAAGAGAGTGTTGAGCATGTACACAATAGGATTCTATTCAGCAGTACAGAGTCATTAAATCACATTGCAGGAAAATGAGAACTCAAGATGGTTCTGAGTACTGAGTGTTCCCTCTCACATGAGGAGCCTTGATTTCAAGTATATATGTATAGGTCATTGAAGTAGAGTGGGGACCACAAGGGATGAACAAGAGATCTAAAGGTCTCAACAGATTCAAAAATATTGAAATTGTCCCATGCATCCTATCAGACCACCATGGTCTAAGGCTGATCTTCAATAACAACATAAATAATATAAAGCCAACATTCACTTGGGAAACTGACCAACACTCTCCTCAATGATACCTTGGTCAAGGAAGAAATAAAGAAATTAAAGACTTTTTAGAGTTTAATGA
>NC_034603.1:44886848-44906162 GCF_900095145.1 Mus pahari
AAAGAAAAGAAAAGAAAAGAAAAGAAAAGAAAAGAAAAGAAAAGAAAAAGAGGGCCGGGCATGGTGGCACACACCTTTAATCCCAGCACTGGGGGGGGGGGAGAGGGAGGAAAGAGAGAGAGAGATCTAAAGGGAGGAGAGATAGTGTAGAAGGATGTAATGGGCACATAGGACTTGAAAGCAGAAAGGGAGACTAGGTGAGAGGAAGGAGAGGACCTGAGGGAGGGCTTTGGGAAAGGAGGATGAATTAAGAACAAAGCATAAATATATATTACATGCATTTTATATTATACATATAATATATCTTATATAACATTTATATTATAATATTTATTTTATGTATAATTTTATATTTGTATCATATATTTCACATATATGAAAATGCCATGAAAACATTTTACTTAAATGTTAACTTAAAAATAAAAGTCCTGTGTTCTACCTTTTCATTTTTCTTTCTCTGATGGCAACCTCATCTTTTTACTTTTTCCATACTTTTTTCCTGTTCTAGAATGTCATGCAATAGGAATCACATAATATTCAGTCTTTTCTGCTTGGATCCTCCAACTTTGTAGCATGCACTTAAGTCTCCTCCATCTCTCTCATGGCTTGATCCCCCTCCCTTTAAGCACTGACATTCTACTGCTTGACACACCAATTGATTTGTAGCCATTTAATGCAAGATATCCAAGTCACCTCCTTGTGTGGTCAACTACAAGTACGCTGCTACACACATCAATACCCAGGAGTTGGCGTGGACAGGGAACTAAGTAATTCGGGCAAATAAAAAAGATTGCTATCATTGAATAGTACATTATAAAAGTATGTTCAGTTTGTGTGTTTAAAAGGAACACAAAAATTACCAACTTAATTGTTTTTGTTTAGAAAGAGTGGATTTTTTTCATGTGTGTGTGTGTTTTGCCTGCATGTATGTCTATGTATCACATGTGCACCTGATGCCCTCAGAGGCTAGAAGAGGGCATCATATCCCCTGGAATTGGAGCTACAGACAGTTGTGAGGCATCATTGAGTGCAGGGAGCTGAATCAGGGTTCCCTGAAGAGCAGCCAGTGAGCACTTTTGGATGCTGTGCCATCTCTCCAGCCCTACAGACAAGAGTTTTATAATGTAGCCCAGGCTGGTCTCAAACCTATAGTAATCTTCCCGCCTCAGTCTCCTACGTTCTGAGATTTAGTTGTTTTTAAGCAGTGTGTGTGGGTGTGCGTGCGCGCATGCATGCGCGCCCAGTACATTTACATATACTTAGAATTTTTCTTTTCACAAATTTAAAATCCTATACCCACTGAAGACTGACTCCTCTTCTTCTCCCTCTTTTCCCTTGTAGCTGCAGTCCTGCTTGCTTCTCTGATATAACTCGTTTAGAAACCTCACGTATGTTACCCACAGCTGGACTTACGGATCTTATTTCTTCCAAGAGTTTGTTCAGTTTCGTAAGAAACAGTCTTTCACAGTGGTTGTGCTTCTTTGAATCCCAGTTGCAATGACTGATTGTTCCCACCATTCTAGCTCTTCAAGGCCCTGGCTGTTAGTGCTCTGGACTGTAACCAGTATCAGAAGTGGGGAGTAGTGTTTCATTTCTAGTTTAATTCACAAAATTCCTAAGCCTGGTCTGATGGCTCAGTGGGTAAGGATGCTTGCCACCAAGCCTGATGACATGAGTTTGATTCCTAGGACCCACACGGTGGAAGGGGAGAAGTGACTCCTGCAAACTGTTCTCTGACCTCCACTGGAGCGTGCATACACCCCCATCCCCATACCAAATGAATAAATAAAAGTAGTAAAATTTGATCTATGATCCTTTAATAGCAGGCAATGTTGGCATTGTCTCACAGGTTGATTTTCCATTTGCAAATTATATATCATGGGTGAAGTGTTTGTCACGTATTTTGTTCAGTGTGTGTCTGTGTGACAGAGACAGATAGAGAAAGACAGAGTGTTGTGTATATGTTGTTCAGGTAGAGTCTCACTACATAGATCAAGCTGGTATTGAACTTGAAGTTTGTTTACCTACCTGATTATGTTAGAAACCTTTATCAGAATCAAGATTGCTAGAAATCTTGCCAGATTTGTATTTTGTTTTTCATATCCAAGAGAAAAATTTGAAGAAATCAATAAACTTCTATGGAGTAAACAGGTCAAGAATTGCTTAGTTCGGTGTTGGTGAGGAATTTCAGGGGAAGCCTCTGACATTCTACTTAATGTGCTAGCAACTTCCCTCTTAGCACGCACCCCACAGACCCTGCACGTGTGCTCTCCCTCTTACCACGACTATTGGAATCATCCCTTTGGGGTTGAGAATCCATTCACTGAACTGTTCCTCCAGAGCCTGCTTCCTCATGCCGGCCACCTTGACTTTGACAGTGCTTATGTACTCTCTTTGTTCTCTCTTCTCTTTCACTTTCTCCTTCATCTTGGATATTCTGGAGTATGAGAACACAGAATGCATGCTAAGAACCCTTGGTTTGGTTCAGATAGTTCAATGGCAGATCCAGGGCCTCACTTGAACCCTGGAGCTGCCTTTCTTCCTCCAGCACTTAACTGTGTTCAGCACTCATCTTAGGCTAATCTCTACTATTATTTCTCTTTTTACCTAAGTAAACAATATACTTAAGAATTATTGGTGGGGATGTTAATTAACACAATAATTATAAAAGTCTGTGGAGACATCTGAAAAGCATAGACGTGTAACTACCAAAAAGATGCAACAATCTTACTTTTGGATCTTTTCCCAGAAGACTTGAAATAGGTTTGTTAAAAGAAGTTTGCATTCATGTATTGATGCACACAATTCATGGTAGCCAAATACAGAATCACTTCTGAATTAATAAGGAAAATATGGCCTATAAGCACAATAGGTTATTATGCATCTTAAAAAAAAAACAACCCAGAATTCCACTCTTTGTGAAGCATGGATAGAACTGGAGAATTAGGCAAAGTGAAATAAACCTGGCACACGAAAACAGATACCACCAGTTATTAGTTACATAGTAAAGTATAAAAGAACCAAACTTACAGAAACCAAGAGTTCCATGGTGGTGACAGAGGCAATAATGGCCAAAGGGAACAAAAGACATTAATTAGAAGAAAGAATAGGTTTTTTTTGGGGGGGGGGTTGTTGTTGTTGGGTTTTTTTTTTTTTTTTTTTTGAGACAGGGTTTCTCTGTATAGCCCTGGCTGTCCTGGAACTTACTCTGTAGACCAGGCTGGCCTTGAACTCAGAAATCCGCCTGCCTCTGTCTCCCAAGTGCTGGGATTAAAGGCGTGCGCCACCATGCCCAGCTAAGAATAGGTTTTTAAAAGCTCCCATTGCACAACAGTATAGTTTATAATAGAATATTACATATTTTAAAATTGCTAAGAGTATAACTTTCTAATGTTCTCCCTATAAAGATTGATGATTATTTGAGGTGAAAGATGTTAATTAGCTTGATTTAATTATACTACCTATTTATAAATCTTAACTTCACATTGTACCCTATAAATATATACAACTATAATTAGTCAATTTATAGGTTCTTGGCCTTTTGGTTTATAGGCTTTGTTTTGTCTTTGTCTTTTACAAGAAGAAGTAATAAGAATACACATCAAGGCCTCCCTATACATCTGCTCTGAAGCCTGAAGCTTTAGCCTTCTTCTTCCCTGGACAAATTAGTTATCCAGAGTTACTCTGATCCCAAGACTACGAGAGAAGCCTGGGAGGTGCTCTTATAAGAAGTGCATCAGGTCATTCCAATGCTCTGGACCAAACTGGAGGAATATCCCTGGGAGTGTATCTCAGCCTGTTGCTGCAATCTAACTGGAGTCAAATGCTTCTGCAGCCCTGCTGAAGTCTTGAGTACAAGAGTAACTATTGTCCTCTGCCAGAGATGCATCACCAGGCTGAGAACAGAGAGAATGGAGGCTACAATTGTCCCTATGTTAATCATCACTGTTAGAACTTTTAAAAACCAAACAAACAAACCCCAAACTGTGTTGATTGAAATCAAATCACATGACTCAGAATAATAAAAACAGCTGTGTGAAGTGAATTTTTCTTTGCAAGTCCAACATTTGGAATAGGTTTTCATCTTTCAATGAAGAAAGAATGAAGCAGTTTTGCAGATTTGAGATTGAAAAAAACAAAACCCTTTCACTGGGAATGTGGACAGCAGATCCCTCTAACAGTCCAAAAGAAAGTACTGAACAGAAGATGTGCTTTATGCCCATGTAAAACCTCTGTAAATCTCTAGGAATATAAGCCATCAAAAATAAGCTTTCAGGTTTGAAAACAGAAGCAGGGAAGCAGGTTAGCAGTGCAGAAGAGGAGTCTTGCATGAACTTCTCAAAGAGTAATAAGTGTTTTGTAGGAAGGGCTTAGTTCCTCTAAAGTGCCCACCACGCAGCCAACCCTCCTGGGTCTTTCAGCTGTTCCTCACCCACCTCTTCCCATACTGTCTTTCTCTCTTTTCTTCCATTACAGCACGTCTCCAGTTTCCATCTACATTCCAGCATGGCTTTCTATTCTACCCCAGTGTCTTATAGCTGGCATTCTCTCATTATACATCCACTCATTCACTTTGTCAGCCGAGCTCACTTATTACACAAGCATTTATTGGGCATGTATTATGTGTTCTGCTATTATAAAGCTTAGCATCTGACAGCAGAACACACAAGTGATTGGAACAGTATCGTAAGTACTGAGTGTCTTCAGATTCCCATAAAACACAAAAATAGATGCACAAAGCTACTCTCCTGTCACATTTTCATCTGCTCAAAATGTTTTCCCCTCGTTTTGCCTGACTAGGTCTGCCACATGCTTTGGGTCTCAGCTGAGACATCACATTCTCCTACATCATGATGCCCATATTTAGAAAGAAAATCTAGCTTTGTGCTTCAGGGACACTGTGTATGAGCTTCCAAATATAATCCAAATGCATTTTAAATTGAACATGTCATTCTTTCAGGGAATGGATAACATTTATGTTACATATATTATTTTATGAGAATGCTTACACCAACCAACAGAATTCTATACCATCCAACACTGTAACTTTGGGCAGTATAGAGTAGATGTAACCTACAAATGGATTCTAAGTTTAACTCCCAGGATGGGAAGATAGCTCAGTTGGCAAAAAGCTTGCCTTACAAGCTTGATGATCTGAGTTAGAACAGAGGAAAAGGAAGAAGAGGAAGAGGAGGAGCAGGAGGAAGGGAAGGAAAAAGACAAGGAAGAAAAGACCAGCTCAGGTGAGCACTGTAGGAATGCCCTTGTGATCCTGGCACTGGGGAGGTGGCAGAAGCAGGTGGATCCCAGGGTTTTGCTAGCCAGCTAGCCTCACCTACTTGGTGAGTTTCTAGTCAGTGAAAGACTCTGTCTGAAAAAGGTGGGCAAGGCCTAAGAAATACAACCTGAGATTGACTTTTGGCCTCTGCATTCGTGCATGTACATATGCACCCACACTCTTGCACACACAGACACACACACACACACATTGGTACACATAAAAGCTAAATAATAAAGTCAGGTACGATTGTAGTACCCAGAACTAGGGAGGCTGAGGCAGGAGGATTGCTGTGAGTTTGCAGCCAGCCTAGGCTTTGTAGCAAGACCCTGCCTCAAACAAAGAAAAGAACTAAATACTCAAACATTTCCTTCATGTGAAGAAGTGTTCTGAATTAACAGTACAAACTTGATTAGAGAGTATAAATAAAGACTAGGGATGACTAAGGATGCAGTGATGTTGGTAGAGTGCTTGTCCAGCACGCACAAAGCCCTGCACTTGATCCTATCTAGCACCAGCACTACACAAAACCCCCATCAATCACTAATTAAGAAAATACCCTACAGCTGGATCTTATGGAGGCGTTTTATCAATTGCGGTTCTCTCCTTTTAGCTTGTGTCAAAATGACACAAAACAAAAGAAAAAAATGACACAAAACTAACCAGAACAATCTAAATGAAGATTCTTCCTTGACCATTAAAATACCACCTTTGTGGGAATGGCACAGACCTATGTATTCCATGTGTGCCCACCCAGTGTGGCAGTTTTCATTCTTACCAGTATAACCATCACAATGGAGGTGAGTTTTTGCTTTCCTAGCAACTAATAACCAAACCTTCCAGTAAGCCATCCATGCATACTTCACAGCATGTAATCCCTTGTTTGCAAGTGATAGTTTAGGGCTTGTCATTTTTCAGGCTCTGTGATCATAATTTCCTAAAGCTAAACCAGACTTTTGCCATTCCTTAAGCATGTTTCTATTATCCCTGTCATGGGTACTTTACAAAATGCACCTGTGACATGTGTCTAAGTTATTATAATTACCTAATTCTTAGTTTCTCTTGTTTGATTCAGCATATATCTAACTATAAAAATTAAGCTCCTGGCATAACATATAGTGACTTAAAACCTTAAGTAACTGGCTAGTCAGTGACAGATTTTTAAAAATTTTTATTAGTATTTTATGTGTATTTTATAGTATTTTTTTGCTTGCTTATATAGGTCTATGCCTGCAGAGGGCATGGAATTGAAGTTACAGATAGTTATGAACCACTGGGTAGGTGCTAGGAACTGAACTTCAGTCCTCTGTAAGAGCAATAAATAATCTTAACCACTGAGCCATTTCTCTGTCCCATCAGTGGCATTTGGATGTACTACTAATCAGGCCTATTTGGAATTTTTACAAGATAACAAAACCTCTATCATAATATTCTCATGAAATCTTCTCATTTAATATTAAATATCAATGATTAAATTCTAGGGATTTCAAATTTTAACTATTCAGTACTCCAAAGTAAAGGTAAATATGAAAATAAGATGACCCTCTCTCTTACAGTTATCAAGCATGAAGACTTACTTCCTAATAATCTTACGCATCTAAAAAAAAATATGAACACAAACTCATGGTGATTCTCCTGCCTCAGTCTCCCCTCCCCGGTTATAACTGTGATGATAACTGTGATCCACCATGCTTAGATCCATAAATAATTTAAAAAAGAAAGGAGCATTGTAAAAGCAGAAAACAATATGTAGAACTCTCAGGACCAAGTCTGCCTGTAGGTTGTTATGCTTTCCACTATGATAATGGACTAAACCTCTGAAATTGTAAGCAGCTCCAATTAAATGCTTCCCTTTATCAGAGCTGTCTTGGTCATGGTGTCCCTTCACAGCAATGAAACCCTAACTAAGACAGAAGTTGGAACCAAGAGTCAGGCAAGGGTTTTGTTTGTTTGTTTTGAGGAATGTAGATTTTGGGACTTTGGATTAAGAAAGTAATGGGATGCTTTAAGTGAAACTTATTGGGCTATACTAGTAGAAGCATGGAGGACAGTGGTGATGAGGGTGATTTGAACTCAAGAGGTTTCAGAGGAGAAGAATTTTAGTATGTTCCCTAGAGATTACTCTTATGATATTTTAATGAAGAATGTGGCTGCTTTTTGCCCTTGTCCAAAGAGTCTGCCTGAGGCTAAGGCGAAGAGATTTAGATTAATTACATTACCAAAGGAAATCTCAAAACAGCCTATCATAGACTCTGCCCTGCAGTTCACTCTTATGAAGAACATTTTGAACAAATGTAGCAAGCCGAGAAAGGAAAAATACAGGATGTATTGTCCAGGGTTAAAGGGGTACTGGGAAGTAGAAGAGAGTAAAATCCTGTGTTCAAGGAGATAACAAATTCAAGATATTAAGGGAGGGGTGACCTCTGGTCATCCCACCCAGCTAAGTTTCCATCTTGTGAAAAGGATGCTCCCCAAGGGACACAGCTACCTATTCTAAACTGACATTGCATTTATGGTTGTACAAGGGATAGTTATATCACGTTAGGCATTATCATGGCCTGGTTTTTGTTTTCATTTGGACATAAAGAGAAATGATTGTGTGACAAGTTGACAAGGGATAGACTGTGATGGTTATTCTCAGTTGTCAACTTGACTATATCGGGAATGAACTACAATCCAGAAATGGACAGCACACATGATCCAGATCTTAAGGCAGGAAGACAACATGCCTTTGATCCTGATCTTGAGGCTGGAAGCCACAGGTTTTCATCTGAATCTTGAGGTGTGATGACACAGGCTTTGGATCTAGAATGACACAGCCTTTAGTCCAGACTTTGAAATATAGTGGCCGTGCTTATAAAGATCTATAGTGAAAAGAAATTAAAGAAAAGTTTAGGTCCAGACATGGTAGTCCATGCCTTTAATTCTAGCATTTAGGAAACAGAGGCATTCAGATCTCTGAGTTCAAGGCCATCTTGGTCAACAGAGCAAGTTCAAGAACATCCAAGCTTAGGCAATAAAAACAGAAAGATGTAATTGAACAGAGGGCCTTGTTCCAGCCTCACCAAACAGCAGAACTTGGCAGCTTCTGCCACATGGTTCTGGCTTTAGAGTCACGAATAGAAGAAAGAGATTAAGGAATCTTCCTCCATGACTAAAAAAGTTGTTGAGGCCAGGCATGTGATATGAGTGTCCCTGCATGGAGGCCCAGATCACTGGATGAAGCTGTGAAGGTGAAGCTGTGAAGGCAAAGCCTGGATTGCCTTGGGGACCCTAAGAGGTTAGAGATACCTGCTGAGGAAAGCTGCTAACAGGGAGTGGAACCAGCCCAGGAGAAAGAAATGTGTTGCAGTCAACAAATCTGAAAGGAGTTGGAGATCTGCAGAACATTTTGACATTAGACATGGAGATGCAGAGTTTGGAATTTACTGAGCTGTTTTTTGGTCTTGCTATGGTCCAGTATTTCCTCACTATCTTACCCTGCCTTTCCTCTACTGTGAAATAGTCATGTATATCTCATGCCAGTGTATGTGGGAAGTATGTGATCTCTTTTTTTAATTTTGATTTTATAAGGGATTACAGTTAAGAGATTGTGTAAATTTCAGGAGAGACTGAACTTTGGATTGTTAGACAAGTTTGAGACTTATAGGCTATGGAAGAGTTTGAAGTTGGACTGACACATTTTTGCATTATGTTATGGCTATAAGCTTATGGAGGCCAGGGAGTAGAATGTGGTGGTTTGAATAGATATGGCTCCAAAGACTCATGTATTTGAGTACTTAGCCTTAGGGAGTGGCACTCTTAGGAGGAGTGGCCTTGTAAGAGTAGGTGTGACCTTGTTGGAGGAAGTGTGTCACTGTGGAGGTGGGCTCTGCCCAGTGTGAGACAGTCCCTTCTGTTGCCTGGGGATTAAAATGTGGAACTTGACACTATGTCTACCCATATGCTGCTATGCTTCCCATCATGACAATAATGGACTAAACCTCTGAAACTGTAAGCCAGCCCCAATGAAATGATTTCCTTTATAAGAGTTGCCTTGGTCACAGTGTCTCTTCACAGCAATAGAAACCCTAAGATAACCAGGCACATTCCTAATAAGTTTCTAATAATATTGTGATAATAAAAAAAATTGACTTGTCTTCAAAGAGTTTGTAAGGACATGAATAATTCAGAGTGCTTAAAGGTAACCTGAGCCTATAAGCACTTCCAAAATAGAAGCACGTGATCTAGACCAGGTATGACAGCAGGTATCCAGAATAAGTGGTACTAGAGGTCATTCCTGGAGGACAAGGCAAAATTAACCAGCTAGAGGAATGAGGACTAAGATAGTTAAATAATGAAAGCTGGCGCTCCATATTCCAGAAGAGGATTCTGAGCTAACATTTGTGAAATAGTGAGAGTGTGCAGAAAGAATGCAGCCTCTCTGGCTGGGCTGGACAGTACTATCATTGTGTGCTGGGTGCCTCCCACACACATTGGCTACGTTTTGAAGCTGGCATTGGTGGTAAGGATTTCCTATTTCTATATGAGGTGGTTGAGCCACTTTACTGGAGGAGTAATAGAGAGGCAGAGGACATCAGACAAAGAATGTTCTACACGGGGCTGGAGGGAGATAAGAAAGTATCTGGTTTGATGGTATAGGACCAAGCTAGGACAAAATATTTAAAAATCAAGACAATTGTATTTCTGGCCTTTATTCCTTAGAGGCCAGAGTGCCTGCTATAAATAAGCAAAGCTTATGTTCACTTGAGGATATCGCTGCTGGATAGTTTTAAAATGAATCAATGAAATAAAGTAGAAAAAAATCATAAGAGTTCCTATGATGGTCTTAGGTGCTCTTGGTGTTTCGGCTCCAAGATCATCTCACCCTATCAGTTATACAGCTCTGGCTGGAGAGGAATTGACTCTGGACTACTTCTGTCTCTAACAATTAGAATGTTCTATGCCAAAAATTCATTTAGCATCAGGTTGCAGGATGAGTTTTGGAGTAGTGGGATATCATTTAAGGAGACTACAATTTTACAGTCCATAAGTAGCTGCTCTTTTTGTATGTATTGTGAACAAAATACAAGCATTCTACCAATTGAAACGCAGCCCTATCCTATATGCAGCTGAATTTTTAAGTAATAATGGGATGTATTTTATAAATTCATGCTAAACCAACTATAGTTTTTAAGAGTTTATAAGTTAAAAAAAGAAGAAGAAGAAGAAGAAGAAGAAGAAGAAAAGGAATTGTTTGGATAAGACCTTTTGTAAATACCACTATAACAGAAATTCAAATACCATTAGGAGTATTATCTTTACTTTTGATAAAATATGCTTTACCAGATTGATAAGATCTGTTTTCCAGTATGTGTTGACAAACTGACTAATATTACTAACATCACCTGTGGAGAAGCACCTGCAGGATTTCCTCTCATTATGCGGTTTCGATTTGGCTCAGTAAAGAGGTGGCAGCTGGTGTGAAGTGTGAGCTGACAGCTGTTTGGGAAGCCAGTCTCCTGGCAACCGAGGAAAGTCTGTACCGAGGGTGAAACTCAGCCTTCCTCTTGCCAAGTCCTAGTGCTTGTAAAGATGTAAAGTTGTAAAGATGAATTGGAAGTTCTGAGGCATTTTGTTGTGTGAAAAGTAAAATATAAGTACAGTGAGGTAAATCTTAAGACTCCTTTCCACATACCACATTTCTACAGTAATCTGTAGAAAATTGTAATAAATAAAGATAAAGACCTGCATCTCTCTCCCTTTAAAATTATACTTGTTTTTTGTGTCTGTAATGTTTGAGCATTTGTACTGACTTGTTCTCCTCTCTCATGTAGCTGTAATAGAGAAAGCAATTATTTGGAATATCTTTTTAAGATTATTTCGTGGAATAAATGTTCTATCATTAATAAGTAATGCATAATTCACTGGAAGAACTCTCCCAAGATACCTTAGAGTACAGCAGGGATCCTTCAGACTATGAAATCATTAACAGATGCAAGGATAATGAAAAGACCCACGTGTTGGTTTTGTTTGCTCGGCCTCCCAAGTGCTGAGGTTACAGGTGTGAGCTGCACGCCCCGGCTCTCAGGACTCTTAAATCTAATTTCCTGATCACTTGGACTGGTGTCCTAGGATCGTTTATGTCTAGATTGATTGAGAAATAGGCCCTGCCTATTGGAAATAATCTGAGATTCTAATATTAATAAGCTTCCTTTTATTATTTAAATGTCTTCAGTTAAAAATGTTATACAATATAATTTACTGTGTTGGTGCCCAGTTTTACAAGTTCTAACACACTTAAAAATATGTATAAATCCCAAGCTACTAAAAACTGGTAATCTTATTTTAAGGGCAACTATTTTTCATTATCAAGTGTATGTGTGTATCTACATGTTTGTACATACACATGTGTTTGTACAACACAAAACAGTGGATGGAAACTTTCACATATAAATCCCCAAGTACTACAGGGATCAGAATCAGAAGGAAAAGATACAAGAAAAATAAAGCTATTAGAAGGGGGGTGGGGTGGGAGGAGTGAGCAGTGTGAGCCCAACCTGCTTTATGGCTTTGCAAATTTGCATGCAAGGCTTGAAGATTAAAGTCCACCAGGGCTCTAGATCTACCTTTCAGAAACTTGATAAAAAGCAGTAAATTATATTGTGTATGTAAAACCAACAGACAGTAGAGAGACTGTGTTTTTCAAGGGAATGGCTGCTACCATAAAAATTATTCTACAGAAATAAAGGACTGTTCAGTCTGTTGTTGTGAGACACACAGATGAGTAAATCTCCTCCCCTCCCACCCCCACCCCCGGGAAGGAGACAGATAAAAATTTTGATTTAAAGTCATTTAGGTGTTGTTAAACTCCTGACAAACCGACAATCATTTTACCTTCTTCTGATGAAGAAAAATAAGGAAAAAAATGTTCATTCCTAAAGTGAAGGGACTTTGTCAGGACTCTGTAATGGACCGAGGAAACGGAAGACAGAGGTCAAAGGATTTTAAAGCAGGACTAAACTTCATGAAGATTTCTGAGTACCAAGAGCTTTAATTTAAGTCAGTGGGCATTGGGAGGAGGATGTGTGGTTGAAAAGCATCCATGGGCTGTCTGAATAGGCTACAAATGCATGCCACTGGCCTTGTCAACATACAATAGATTTTGGACTTTTGTCAAAGGGAGATGAAGTTCTAATCCTAGTGATCCAGACAAAGCCTTTGATTACTTTAACTCTTGCATGGAATTCCTACAGTTTCTCCAGTAGAAATGAAGCAAGGCTGGAGTGATGACTTAGGAGTTAGCAGTGCTCGCTGCCCTTGCAGAAGGCTGGGGTTTGGTTCCCAGAACCTAGGCCAGGCAGCTCATACTTGCCTATAACGTCTAGTCCCATAGGATTCAACACTCTTCTAACCTCCAACCTGAACATACATAGTGTATGTATGTTTGTGTGTGCATACAGGAACACACATCCACACAAATAAAGAAACTAAGACTCTTTATTATTATACCTCAAGAAGGCCTGAAACATTCCCACCTCTAGAAACACCAGTGAAACAAACTTGTCTTCGCGTGCCATGCCATTGGCTGACAAAGGATCCTAGGCCAGGGTCTTGGTGTGTCTGTCCATTTTCTCTTAATCAGTATAGCTTCTGATAAATGGCAAGTGCCTAGTTTTATGTACTGCTTCAGGTTTACATTTGTCTCTGACAGGAGATAGGGCTTGTCAAGTTTTAACTTATAGCCTTAAACAGCAATTCCCAAATTGTAAGGTTTTTTTTTTTCCTTTTCAAATAGGAATAGAGTTAGATGCAACCCAGCACATTGCTCAATAAGAACAGATGGTGAAGAGAAGTGTTCTTTAAAGTACTTATTAAATCCAATGGCATCGCTTCCTGCATGCTGGTGGAACTTTTCACTAGTACTAAAGCTCCCTTCATTTGGTTTCTTCTTGCCTAATAACCTGCAGTGGGATTGATTTTTAAATACATGCCCAGAGGACCCGATTCAGAAAAACCTGAGGAACAATGCACGAATCCGAAAATTTGGGACATGTGGGTGTTGGGTGTGAAATCCAGGGCCTTGTGTATAGAGTCTTTACTTTTAACCAAGCACCCGCAATAATTTTGATGTCTTAAGTTAGCAAATCACACTTTCTAAACCATTCTTTCTATTGAAAAGAAGTTTCACTTCCACATTGTTGACATTAGTTGTCAACTTGACACAGCCTAGAATCATCTCAAAGAAGAAGCTTCAATTGAGGCATTGTCTACATCAGAGAGGTCGATGAGATTATTGTGCTTACTAAGTGATACAGGAGGACACAGCCCACTGAGGGTGGCACCATTCCTTAGGCAGGCTGTTTTGAGATGTATAAAAAAGGTAGCTAAGCATGAGCTAGTGAACAAACCAGACAGTGAGCAGTGCTCCTCTGTTGTTTCTGACAGCAAGTCACATTCCTCCATGGTGTGTGCTTTTGCTTTCTGTTTTCATCCCTGCTCTGACTTTCTTCAATTGCAGACTGTGATCCAGCAACAGAAGCCAAAGAAACCCTTTCTCCCACTAAGTTGATTTTGATTAGACAATTTTATCATAGCAACAGAAAGCAAACTAGAACACACATGTAAAACCTAGGAGTTCTCTTACACACAGCGATATATATATATATATATATATATATATATATATATATATATATCCATTTTTTAAAAATTATAAAATAATTTTATAATTAATAATTTTAAAAGAATTATTAGTGCTTAGGTGTATAGCTCAGTGGCAGTGGCAGAGTGCTTGTCCAGTATTCTTAAGGTACAGGGTTGGTTCCAACCTAACCACTACCAATAAATAAAATAATAAAATTTCATATACACACATGTAGTTAGTTGTTAACCCTATAGAGAAGACCTTGAATAAGACATAAATAATTTTAGTTTTTGTTTTTTTTTTTTTTAAGATTTAGTTATGTCATGTTTGTGAGTACACTGTTGCTGCCTTCAGACACACCAGAAGAGGGCATCGGACACCATTACAGATGTTTGTGAACCACCATGTGGTTGCTGGGAATTGAACTCAGGACCTCTGGAAGAGCAGTCAGTGTTCTTAACCACTGGGCCATCTCTCCAGCCTGAATTTTAGGTATCTTAATCAATTTTGGTTAGGTTTACATACCAGGAGACATTCAGAGGAAAATACGGAGGTTTGGCGAGAGGTTACGAGCTTTGAGGTATATTGTTCTTTAGGTCTTGGAGAGACCATAAAAATATTATTTATATTAGGGTTCAGTAAACCAAACCTAACCCACTCACAGGTTGGCTTTGTGTGGCTAGAAAGCTGGTAGATACATTTTGAAGAGGTTTTTTTTTTTTTTTAATCAAAAGAATACTAATATTTTGTGGCATGTGAAAATTATGTGAAATTTGGATTTCATGACCCATAAATAATTTCAAGGGCACACAGTCACGCTGACTCATTTCTCTGTTGTCTGTCACTGCTTTTGTACAAGAACAGCAACACTGAGCAGTCATGACTCAATTTGCCAAGCAGACATATTTCAATGTTTATGCAACCAACCGTGCCATTATTTTCATGATTTCGAGTAGTGGCTTAAAAAGGTTTTGTTTGTATCAGAGGAGGACTAGAAACAATGGGGAGGGAGAAGAAAGAGGAACAAGTAATGGGACGTGGGAATGGGTGAAAAGGTCACAGGGAAACTAACTACTGTGTACACTAATTAAAAATAAATTGTGAACAAAGTAAAAAGTCTTCCTTGGTGTAAATAAAAGATTTTAAATTCTGTTTTGCAGGGCTAGAAAAATGGTGCAGAGGTTAAGAACCCAGGTTTGATTTCTAGTATCCAAAATGGTGGCTCACAAACATCTGTAACTTCAGTTCCAGGGCATCTGACGTGCTCTTCTGACCTCTGTAGACCCCGGGCATACATGTAGTGCCCATATAGGCAAAATACTCATACACGTAAAACAAACAAACATACCCTAGTTTCTTCAGAGCTTGTTTTTGTTGATGTTTTGTTTGAGAAAAAGTTTTACTCTGTAGCCCAGGCTGTCCTTGCTAAAACAAGCTATGTACCTCAGGCTAGCCTCAGACTTGTGGTGATCCTACTGTCTTACTTTCTCAAATGCTGATTGCAAACATGCACCACCATGCCCAGCAGTCTTCTGTATTAGTATGGCCTCCTTTAATACACACACAGCTTTAGATAAATCTAAAAACTGATCTGGTTTTTATTCTCATAGGTTTGTGTCACTATTGTTTTGAAACTACACTATATAAATTATAGGATATAAAAATCAATAACTATGTCAATGTTACTGGGAGCCCAAATTTTCAGAGTTAAAAAAAAAATCCAAAATCTGGCACCAATGTGTACACCTATAATCCCAGTATCCAGGAGGTTGAGGCCCGGGTGTCCATATTAGACAAATGTTCTGCCCCTAAGCTAATCCCCAGCTCCTACATTATTATTAATATACTATTTTCATTAATTCTTCAAGAATTTCATACATGTACAAAATGTATTTTAATCACATTTATCCCTCACCTCACCAATTTTGTGTTCTTTATTCATATTTTTTAACAAAGCACATTGAGTCTAGTTTGTGCTACCCACATTCACAGGTGTACCACCACCCTGTGGCTAACCTGCCAGAGGCCACATCCTTAAGAGAACTGTTTCTCAGAGGCTGGAGAGGCAAGATGGCTCAGCAGTTAAAGGCACTGACTGCTCTTCCAGAGGGGCCGGTTCAAATCCCAGCACCCACGTGGCAACTCATAACTGTCTGTAACTCTAAGATCTGACACTCACATAGACATTCATGCAGGCAAAACACCAATTACATAAAATAAAGGTAAATAAATTAAAAGAAATTTCTCTCTCCTCCCCTGAGAATCCATCAACTGTTAGGGTTGAGAGCTCCTCAACGAGGAGCCCTACATACTATTTTTGTTGTAAGACAGTATTTGATTTCAGATACAAATTCAGTGAACAAGTGAAGTAAGTTGCTGGCGGTGAAGCAAGAGACGCAGTAATATATGACCTAGCACAAGGCAAGGCCTGGGCCAAGTAGTGGGAGTGGGTGGGTAGGGGAACAGAGGTGGGGGGAGGGGTATGGGAAACTTTCGGGATAGCATTTGAAATGTAAATAAAGAAAATAATAATAATAAAAAAAAAAGAGACGCAGTAATATAGAAGCATGTCTACTAAAGCAAGAAAAACAAGAATGAGTGAAAGCCGCCACGCTGTGCACCCCTGAATTAGAGGCGATAGTTAATGCAAGAAGGTAAGAGAAAGATGTCAGAAGCATAAAAACTGACAATGAAGAAGGAAGAGTAGTGTTTGAAAACTGCAAAGTTGTTTCCCCAGAAAAGCCAACACAGCAATTTCACTTTACAATAAGAGAACTCAATAAGACAACAGAGAACAAAAGTATATAGAAATCAATAGTTTTCATTTCTTCAGATTACTTACAGGATCCCCCCCCCCAAAATGTAATGAAAGAAGACTACCCCTTGTCATAAGAACGGAACTTATGTGATGACTTGTAGCAAATCAAAGAAGAAATGTGGCTCCCTATGCACATAAAAACTCTAAGGCCACAGTGATGGGTACAGAAGGCGGCAAGCAAATGTAGAGATGCCCATCCTTGTTAGAGACACTCCTCTGGGCATGGGGTTGTTGCAGTAGGTCTTAGTGGGATGGCGAAGAAGCCATTCATAAAAGAATAAAGTTGGATCTGCATCTTACATAATACACTAGTGTAAGTTACAAATGGATCAACATTTAAAATAAAAATTATCGTAAGTGGTGTGATGGTGCATGCCTTCAACTCCAGCCTTTGGAAGCAGAGACAGGTGGATCTCTATGAGTTCAAGGCTAGCTTGGCTTTACATGGCAAGTCCCAGGCTAAGCAGGACTGTATAGTGAGATTCTGTCTCAAAAAAAAAAAAAAATGAAATCACAATACCAGAAGAATATTTTAATAAGTAACTGACTCAAAATGGGAGGCCATAAAAGTTAAAATCTAGCTGTATAACAAAAAATAAGTGGAAATGTGGAGCTATTTCCAACTCACATGTTTTTAATAATAGAAACAAACTGATAATTCATATTTGTACTTGCAAATGTATACATAAAAATAATCTCTGCAAGGATTTATAAAATAGTCATTTACAGCAGTGATAGGTACTAGGTAGACAGAGGGACAAGAGAAAGAAAACTTTTCCACTATGCAACTTTTCTTTTGTTTTTTGAGACAGGGTCTCAGTATGTAGCCATGGCTATCCTAGAACTCACTCTGTAGTCCAGGCTGGCATGGAACTCACAGAGATCCACTTGCCTCTGCCTCCTAAGTGCTAGGACTAAAGGCGTGCTCACCATGTCTGGATTACTATACAACTTTTTAAAACATATATATTTAACTTTTGAATTAGATTTCTCTCTAGTGCAGAGAGTCTATAGATAAATATACACTTGAAGTCCTAAAATGACAATCATATCCAAGTAACTAGCTGGGTGTGGTGGCGTAGGCTATAATCCTAGCACTTGGGAAGCAGAGGCAAAAAGATTCCAGTGAGGCAAACCCGAACTACACAGTGGATTTAAGTCCAGATGCCAACTGCAAAACAAAACTCAGTCTCAATAAAACAAAACAAATATACTCATTTTAATTTGTTAGTCCTTGCAGTGCTTTGAAAAAATGTAAATCATAGTAGAAATTCAAAAACTACAGAGCCTTACTACGTAACCTTGAATTTGCTTGGAGCACATAGCCCAGCAACAGAAACCAAAGCTACTCTGGCTCGAAAAGGTGTGAACTGACTCCCCAAAGTTGTCCTCTGACCTCCAACACGTGCCACGAGTATTTGCACCCCCATACTAATTTCAAAAAAGAAAGATGCGTATTATGTAATTTTTCCACTCATTAGAATTATTAAAAGGAAACTGAATTAACCTCAGTTCTCAAGTGCCAGGATCACCAGTGCGAGCCACGCCCCCACCCCGCGCCCAGCCAACAAGTGCTTCTTGTCTAACTATAAAATCATTTTTTTTCAAGTCCTGTCTATATTCACATTGTTGTTCTACCACGTTTTCAGTGTAAGGAGAAAGATCATCAGTAGAGCGCACAGCAGACCGTACCTGTTGTTGATTGTATCAGGAACATGTATCTTCAGTTCTTCTGTGATCTCTTTCATCACCCTCTGGTAGCCAGACATTCCTGGGTCTTTGATATAATGAGTGTTGTGTCTCATTAAATATTCCCCCAAATAATTAATTGGATCAAACTTGGTTGGGATGTCAGCTTGGCTCAAAAGCTTCTTCTTCTCCACCTGCATCAGCATTTGTTCCACTCCAGGAACCAAGGTGGGTAGAAGCTTGTCCAGCAAGTAGGCCCGGGTATTCAGTGTCATGCTTTCAGGATTGAACCACTCTTTAGCCAAGTCATCCCTAGGGAGTTTTTTTGTAACCTTCTTTTCCTGTTCCTTCTTCAGTTTATCATTCTCTAATATTTTCTGCTGCATGGCCTGGGCTCTTTCCTCTATCCTCAAATTAAGATTTTTCTTCCACGGCAGCTGTACTTTGGACCTCAGATCACTCTCGTCCATACCAAGAATCACTTTTGCAGGCTTTTTAAGCACAACATTCCTGGAAAGTGCAGGGGAGTCCTTTGTTGAACCAGCTGAAGAGAAAAAACTTAAGTAAATAAATGTAAGAAGTACTAGGAGTGCCGTGCTGCAGAGATGATGGTTCTGTAGCTGAGCATTCGTTCATACTGTTCTTGCAGAGGACCCTGGAGGGTCCTCAGGACAAATTTCCCAGGGACCTGTAACTACTGCTCCAGAGGGATCAGATGTCTTAGGCACCTGTGGGCACCTACACTCATGTGCACATGTCCACACACAGATACACATACACATAATTTTTAATTAAAAAATACAAGAAATACTTGAAATAGAATTTAATTGGTGACTTTAGAATACAGTTTTTTGTTTTGTTTTGTTTTTGTTTTTCGTGACAGGGTTTCTCTGTGTAGCCCTG
>NC_034603.1:44906252-44908554 GCF_900095145.1 Mus pahari
GCCCTGACTGTCCTGGAACTCACTTTGTAGACCAGGCTGGCCTCGAACTCAGAAATCTGCCTGCCTCTGCCTCCTGAGTGCTGGGATTAAAGGCATGCACCACCATGCCTGGCTCTAGAATACAGTTAATAACAATAAATACCTCAAATGGTTTCACATCCTTTTACACGGCTTACCTGAACACCATCATCAAAACAAAAGCCAGAGGAAAATCATTTGAACCATAAAAGCACCTGCTATTGACACAATCAGGAGTCAGTTGAGCAACTCAGAGCCTTTATTAAATAATTCACTGTTGCTACTCGGTGCGCTCTTTATCTCTGAGACAAGGTGGACCTCCAACTCCATCCAGCTCCAGACCCTTTCTCCCATCCCCCTTCCTCCCTCATTTTCTCCTCCTGCTTCCTTCCTTCCTTTCTTCATATAACTATTTTAGAGATGAGAAGCAGGAGATAAAGTTGAAAGAAAAACAGAAGACACAGGAGGGAGATGAGATCCTGAGGGTCAGAGAGGTGGAATGAGCTAAGATATTTCAGAGGGCACAGTAAATGGAAGTCTAATTGAGAATGAAAGTAACCCATTTTTTCATGACATCAGTACATAGATTCGTAAGGTTTTTATTCTGGTGGAACTGCCTTGCCCCTGGGGGCCCAGGATATGGCTAGCTCACACTCTGAACAATAAACTACCAGATACTTTCTTCTGTTCCCATGATTGCTGAGCTGACTGGATTGGAAGAATTAAGAGTAATATTAAGGTGTGTTTTGTTTTGTTTTTCCTGACATAGCCATGGAGATAAAGTACTTTGGGATCTTTTCAGATATTAACCACTGAAGAATAATATAATTAGCCACTGAGCAGAATAGGATTTTTGTCTGTACACATTTCTATGCTACTTCATTTTGCTTCTGTTATTTTGTGGATGTAGACAAAAGTAGAATCATATCTGAATTTTTCTCTATATTAATTTTTAGAATGACTGAAAAGTAGCTATTGAGACATGTTTTAATTAGTAAGAACTCTCAATAAATACTATTGCTGAGATAAAAGGACAAGATACAGAGCCTCTATAAGTTCCTAGTAATGGCTAGTGTAAAAGCCGATTTTTATTATGAAATATTCAGGCCTGCAAGGATGATAATGATTTACTAAATAGATAGGTATCTAGTCTCAGCTTAAGAAAAAATTACCTATGCATTCTGCTTCTCATACTTTTTACTTTGAGAGAAATACTATTCTAAATTTTATGCTTATCATCTCCATGTATTTTAATATATTTTATTATATCTAACTGATATATATTGTTCACATTTTTAATTTTATATTATTATTTCATATCACCCCCTATCAAGCCTTTTTATGCTTGATGTCAAAATTAGAAAAGTTATCTACATTGATAGGTATAAGCGACTTCATTTGATTTTTCACTGTGGGACAACAATTTAGTATATGATTATATCACAGTATATTTATCCATTCTCACTTTGCTAGATATTGGGATGTTTCCAGTTTTTTTTTCTTGTAACAAATAATCCTATACAAAAATTATTGCATGTATTTCCCTTTCTACACACGTTTCTTTAAGGGATATCACCACGATTTTTTTTTTTACTTCTAAGCATTTATTTTGTGTTATGTGTGGAGGGTATTATGGTCATAGGATGGGTGTGGAGGTCAGAGAACAACTTTCAGTTCTTTCTTTCTATGGTTTGTATTCTATAGAAGTAATTCAGGTTATCAGGCTTAATGGCAAATGACTTTATCCTCTAAGCCTTCTCTCCAGCCTCTATTACAGATACTGTTATTCTAGGATGCTTTAGTATGAATGCTTGTGTCCCTGCAAAGTCTATAAAATGGAACGTAATATGATAGTATTATGAGGTAGGGTCTGTGGGAAGTCTCCTAGTGAAGACTTTGCCCTCAAGGACGAGTTAGTACCCTACAAAGAGGCTAGACTGGGGATGAACAGATGGCTCAGTCGTTAAGAGCATTTATTGTTCTTGCAAATGATTTAGGTTCAGTTCCCAGCATCCATATTGGAGAGCTCACACACTGTTGTCCCTAACCTCTGTCATTTGAGGACCCAGTGTGCTCATCTCCTGTGGAGGACACTGCATTCAAAGGACTGTGTTGGAAGCAAAGACTGAGGCCTCAAGCAGACATCAAATCTGTTTGTGTCTTGCTTGATCTTTTTTTTTTTTTTTTCCGAGACTGGGTTTCTCTGTGTAGCCCTGGCTGTCCTGGAACTCACTCTGTAGACCAGGCTGGCCTTGAACTCAGAAATCTGCCTGCCTCTGCCTCC
>NC_034603.1:44909719-44983996 GCF_900095145.1 Mus pahari
GGTGGTGCACGCCTTTAATCCCAGCACTTGGGAGGCAAAGGCAGGTGGATTTCTGAGTTCGAGGCCAGCCTGGTCTACAAAGTGAGTTCCAGGACAGCTAGGGCTACACAGAGAAACCCTGTCTCGAAAGAAAAACTGCAGAAAAGTCAATACTGAGGAGAATAAATTTTATCTTTTTTTCCCAAGGGAAAAATGAAACAGTCTGTGAGATAGCCCTGGCAAGCCCCTCTTGGGTCCAATGGTAGATGGTATTTATGAACCTTCTTTGGGCTTTTATTTCCTCTGTGGGCAAATCACTTATTCCAATCAGAGGAAGTTGTAGAGGGGTCACATATGGCTTTCTCATCTGTCAGTTGGATTTGCAAATAAAGTGGTCTCTGGGTGGGGGTGGGGGTGGGGGTGGGGGTATGCCTCCACTTTGTTTTGTCACGGTGATGGTAAATGTCCACTGCCAACCAGAGAAAATCTAGAACTGCTCTGACCCCTGGGCATGCCTGTGTGTGTGTGTGGGAGGGCGGTTATCTGGATTGTATAACTGAGGAAGGAAGACCTATTCACTACGGGTGGTTCATTCCTGATGGTGATCCCAGACTGTATGGGTGGAGAAGGCCAGATGAGTCCTGGAGCTCATGCATTAATTGCATTACTCTCTCTTTAGGGTAGATAGGATGGGACGGGCTGCTTCAAGTTCCTGCCACCACCTGGACATTTCTGCAGACTTGGAGACTGAGACACCAACCTCCCCCCACCCCGAGCTTCCTTCACAAGGGCATGCTTATCACAGCAACAGAAAACAAAACTAAAATACTCACAATACTTATTAGTATATAATCCTTTTATCTTTACTTTTTTTTTTTTTTTAGAAAAGTATGAAAGCAATTGTTTTAAGTCTGCAGACTTTAATGTACTTGCTTTTTTCTCTTGCTCGATTTTAGAGTCGTGTTACAGATATACAGCAACTCAATAGCTACCCATCTACAGTGGCTTGTTAATAAACCCACAAATAAGTTAGAATGTTCTCTCTACTCATTGCCGCCTGCTAGTGTGGTAGGCCACTCTAGGTTGCTAAGCAATAATCCTAGTTAAACACTTCTTTGGAGCCATAAAAATCAAAAAGGAAGGGAGGTGCAGCAGTGTGAGGGGCAGTAAGTCAGGAGTCTATCTGAAGCTGCCTTTTCCCTGAATGACTTTGGAATTCAAGGAATACAAGTTGTAAAAGTGCCCCAAGGGCAAGTTAGCGTAGAAGCTTAATTGAATATAGTTTAAATGGGGGTTTTCAGTAGTCTGTGCTTTGGCATTCATCAACCATTCCAGATAGACTGATTGTTTCACTTACGTGCCACTCAATAAGTGATGATTGATTTCTCACTATGTCCTGGATATTATTTGAAGTATTAGAGTGCTCTTACGCCAATGTTCAAACCTTCTTAGCCACTAGCCAACTTCTTTTTTAAAGCAATTTTAATGTTTTATTATTTTTGAAAATGAAGAATATTTCTATCTTATACATAGCTAGTATACTACACTCTCATCATTCTTTACAATTTGCAAAAGTCATTCATGTACATGAACTTGTTTAAGGTTAAAAAAAATATTTCTGGGTGTAGTAGCATGTCTTTAATCTGAGCATCCCATTTGTGAGGCAGAGGCAGGCAGATCTCTGTGTTCCAAGCTGACTCAGTCTACATTGTAAGTTTCAGGTCAGCCAGGGCTACATTGTAAGATCTTATCTCAAAAAACAAACAAACAAACAAATAAAAATTGAACTACATTGCTTAATTCAGTATTATGATATACTATTGGTGTCCTGCCCTGTAAAAGAAAGTACCAGGGAAGGAAGAGAAGAACTAAGAAATAGGGAAGTGGGGGGGGGGGGAATGATCAAGAGAAATATAGAAAAGGAAATGACTGCAAAAAATGGAAAACTAGAAGAAAAAAAAGAGTAAAGCTACCAAAATGACAGCATGAAGGCCACATTGTTAGATGAGTTTATTAGCATTAAGTTCTGCTCATAGCTTACTGAGCTCGGCACGAATACTTTCAAGTCTAGGAAGGCACATGGAAGAATCCCTTGTGCATAATTTGAAATGGCCGGACTTCAAACATAACAGATTGAATTTCCTGCACTTAATGCATGGCCCATTGTTGGGCATACTTTGTATGGAATCTAGTTAAGGATATAAGTGGGAATTAAGTAATCTCTATTATCATAAGCCTCAACAGATTCTTTTGGTAACTTAACATCCTTGGGGCTGGCTACTGGTTTGCTGAAACTGGCCTGGCAGTTGTTCGACAAGCTATGTGCTGTTCTTCAAACGCAGGCCCTTCTGTATCCCAGCCGCCCAGACCTTGCTATCAGCATTTCTCAACATGATGTGATTGCTTAAAAAGGACGAGCAAGCCCAGCAAACAGCACTGGAGCTGAAAGTCAGTAGAAGCAGGAACTTGAGTTTCCTGCTGAGCTTTGTTAATCTTTAGGCTTGTGGAGTAAGAACAGAGCTGGAGAATGACAGATTATGTTTAAGGATTTATCTCACAGCTCGAAAAAGACAATGACTGGTATAAAGAACTGACATAGTACTCAACCACAGGATTTTCTGTACATAGACAAAGAGTTTCAACTCATTTTGGAAGCTGGTTGGCGAGATAGCATAATTTTGACAAGTATATAACAAGGATGGTGACACTTCCTCTGACACGTTGAAGCTGTAATAACAGCTTCTCTTCACACTTCATGTGTGTATGTGTGTGTGTGTGTGTGTGTGTGTTTATAGTATTACATATACATATTTATGTTAAGAAAAATTCTAAATATAAGGATTATTATGCCTGAGTATCGAGTAAATGGAGCATCATGTCTTGTTTGATATCATACAGAGCAGCCATGATGTTTTCCATACATAAATGCTGAGAGAAACAGAGCAACAAATGGAACACACTTTCCTCCACTACACACAGAAAATAGAAAGTTCCAGAACAGGAAAGTACACAAAGGCTCAATTTATACTTTTTGGGGAGGGGGTAGAGAACAATAAATTTCTTGGCAGAATACACATATGAAGTCATGCAGGTACAATTTGTCCACAAACTAATTAAATACTTCATTGAATTTATAATCAAGTTCCTTGCTCACAATCCTGTCTGGCATGTTTTAAATGAAAAGTTAATGTTTAAAGCTGGCTCAAGTAATTAAGGGAAATACAAAGTGTACTTCTCGGTTATTGCTGGTGGAAGAAATGAGGAGGAAGTTAAAATCAGGCAGTGCAGGAGTTCTGTCAGGTAAAGAAGGACAGGTAAAGACTTGCCAGAGGCTTTCAAAGTTAGCCAAATAGAGGGACTGCTAAGACAGCTTCAGTGGGCAAAGGCAGTTGCAGGCAAGCCTAACAGCTGACAGCCTGAGGCCTACCGCTGGAGCCCACATGGTGAGAGGACAGAAGGAACACTTGCAAGTTGCCCTCTAACCTCCCCATGTGTACCATCAACACACACTACATAAAGAAGTAATAAATAAACCTGAAAACTGTAGAAACAACACTGAGGAAAGCAGGAGTGGAAGGGCCAGAGGTGATTGACAACTCCAAGGAAACAGCATCTTCCAGGCATAACAGGACTGACTGATGCCCATGTAAGCCCACAGAGGCAGTGGCAGCATGCACAGGTCCAGCATGGGTTCAAGCCAAACGAGGAGGTTGCAATACTGAGAGGGGGAAGTGGACACAGGGCCCCACCCATCAGAAAGAAGCTAACTGCAAATGATACCCACTGGCAAAAAGGAAGTGTGTTTCCTCCAGTGGACAGTCACTGGGCACATCACCCACATTGCAGGGCAGCCCCATGCCCAGGGACAGTTGCCAACACAACATGAACTTGATGGTGTTTTGGTGGACTTTTTGTTTGGCATTTTTTTCGTCTTATTGGTTTTTTGTTTACTTTTATTTTCATTGTATATGTGTGTGTGTTGTTCTGCTTTTGTTTCTTCTTTTTTGGCTTTTTTTTTGTTATTTTTTTGAGAGAGAGAGAACATAAAGTTGTGTGGGTTGTGTTGGTGGGTAGAATCTGTGGAAGAAAAGTATGATCAAAATATATTGTATAGAAAATTACATTAATTAAAATTTTAATAAAAAGAATAAAGAATATTGAGAATTACAGGGTTGAGAACAGATGGGGCCATGGGAATGGAGAAGAAGAGGGACTAATAAGTGTATTAATCAAAAGCAAGGATGTGTGAAAAAGCCTTATGAAAATCTGCCTGTTAGCAAGCTAATTTCAAAATATAACTTTAAAAAAGAGTTTTGTTTGAATGAAATTGCCCTGCATGGGTAGACAGTGTTGCTCCCAGGATACATGTGTTATTAAATAAAAATCACATTATAAGACATTAAAAAAAAAAAAAAGAGGTGGAAACTGGATAAGTGCTCAGTAGTAACTAAAGCTTGCTGCCCCTGCAGAGGACCAGACTCAGTTCCCACCACTCATATTGGGAGGCTCACAGTCACCTGTACCTCCAGCTGCAGAGGTTCCAACACCTTCTTGGTACCTGCTTGCATGTGCACCTATACACAGAGACGTAACTAAATAATGTAAACGCATATACATAAAAGTAAATAGAAGCCGGGCATGGTGATGCACGCCTTTAATCCCAGCACTCGGGAGGCAGAGGCAGGCGGATTTCTGAGTTCGAGGCCAGCCTGGTCTACANAGTGAGTTCCAGGACAGCCAGGGCTACACAGAGAAACCCTATCTCGAAAACAAAACAAAACAAAACACCAAACCAAAGCAAAGAAAATAATAAATAATTTCTCCTAGTTCATCTAAAGGAAAGATCAGAAAAGCATTTGGAAGTTATGACTGTCACCTACACAATTTTACAGATTAAAATTGCTTTGATAATTATTATTTTAATTCAACCTAAACAAGCTAAACACACTCAAACATACAAGTGTTTGGGTGGAACTGGAATTGATGGGATTTATAATGAAATTTCTAAATGTTAAATATTGTAAAATATTTCTGTTGGTACAGAATTTCACTTAGTATATGGATTTAGAAATGGCTATAGTGGAAGAAATGGATGTCTTCCATATTTTGATGTCTTTTTGATCCTGTAAACTTCCAATCTTTATAATTGTGTGAAATTTTGGTAAAGGATAGGGCTATGGGTGGCTTTGGGTTATAAAGAATAAATGTACCATCAAGCATAAACAAGATAAAAAAACAATAAGCAAACCAGATCATAGAAGTTTTCATTTTTATAGGTTGCCTGCTAGAAACCTTTTTAGCTCTTAGTTAAAAATTCTCTTTAATTAGCAGAGAATAAATAAGTCATGAAGATGCCTCAAAAGTATTTGTAGAGGGGGAGGAAATCATCTTTACCTACTGCCTAAATTGGATATACAAGATCCTCTCAGGATCCTTATTTATATAGCTGAGGACCGCTTCATCTGGCATCAGTGGGAGGGAAGGTGCTTGGTCCTGTGGAGCCTTGATGCCCCAGAGAAGGGGGATGCTAGAGGGGTGAAGCAGGGAGTGTGTGAGTGGGTCGGGGAGCATCCTCTTGGAGTCAAAGGGGAGGGGGAGGGGGCATTCTTGGAGGGAGACCGGTAAGGAGGATAACATTTGAAATGTAAACAAATAAAATGATTAATAAATAAAAAAAAAAAAACCCTTGAAGAATGCCTTCCTGTTTGTTACTTTAAGATTCAGCTGTGTCAGGAGAGAGGCTATTTCTGTACCTTGGAATTTCATATCAACCTTTGCCTTTTCTGTCACTTGGTTGATAGTTTCTGATTCAACTTCGCTTGGTGGATTTATTGATGTCTATGAAAGGAGAAAAGAAACAAAGTTTCAAAATGAATTGCTTATCCTTAAAGCTCCATTGGCTTTCCTTCACTAAACATTCCTTTGTACTCCTAAGAGGTAAACCACATGTCAGTTTCCTGCATTTACATTATCAAATCTATTAACTAAACACATCTTCTTATTGCCAATGAAATGATACGCTTGAGATACCATTCCAGTTGTACGCTGATTCCTGAATTAAGCAATACTTCCTATGAACATAATTTAGGCCATCTCATAGTTATATTTGACCTTTAAAAAGCCACCTTCCAAAAAGTGCTAGAATCATCTTCTTCACCTGAGTTAAAGCAAATTAAAGATTAACTTTATGAATAATGGTGGCATTGTGGGATTTAATACTTTTAATGTTCCTGTATGTAATAATAGGATCTTTTAAAAATTGTGTTAGTCAACTTAGTTTGAATCGCTGTAACTAACTAATCTCAGTTGCCTCCTTTTAAAAATGTATTCTTTGTCTTGTAACCTTGCATTTTTAAACGTAAAGCTAAATGATTAATGTAGAGATTATATTTTCAGCATGATAACGAAGTCACCCTAAAGGCTCCTTGCATCTATGAGGGGAGCAGCTGCTCTGATGTTAGCCAGCCACTGTAACAAACAGCTCTTCCCAGATAATTTACCTGCCTGTGTGAGTTTCCTGTAACTGAAAATCCATCAGCTTAATAATCAACCTGGATTTGCACTTTGCACTTGCCCTCTCATTTTGACCACTCACACTTTTCCTTTTTCATAAGAAGTTATGCAGTCAGCTTACTCGGTCATACTGGTATCTGATTACTCAGGGGGATCTACCTCCTTTTCATTCTCTTTGTCCTCTTCCTCCTCTTCCTCCTTTTCATCCTTTTTGTCCTTTTCCTCCCTTTTGTCCTTTGTTTCCTTTAAGTCCTTTTCATCCTTTTCATTCTTTTCGTCTTTTTTGTTCTTTTTGTCCTTTTTGTCCTTTGAGGAGTCCTGCTGCCGTTCCTTGTCTTCTTTTCCATTGTCCTGAAATTGGAACAGCATCCATAAATGTTATCAAGAAGGGTCTAGGAACCCAGCTAACACTGCAGGTTCTGATATATTAAATGTTTTCTATTTTAATTATATTATATATTTATAACTGTATTTATATATAAATATATTATATAACATAATATATAATTGTATTTTAATATAATTCACATGAGTAAATTTAATCCTCGGTAAGATGATAGAAAGTAGCTATATTTAAAAATTCGAACAGTTATAAAGACTTGTTAGCTGGGTAGGGTGGCATATGCATATCATCCTAGCACTTGGGATATTTCAGACTGTAGGATCATGCTAAGTTCTAAGCCAGCCTGGGCTACATAGCAAAACATTGTCTCAAATAATACAAAACAATAATAATACCCAAATAGCATTATAATTAAGAAGCACAACCAACTAGAAGCAGGTCACTATGATCCAACTGTTATTTTGAACCCTACATTTTCAAACCCCAAATTTCTATCAAAGTTTGCTATACAATATTTTAAGGAAAAATAAATATTAAATGTTGCAGTAAGACACTGTATCTTGGTCTTCTGAAGAACTGAGTTTCAAACCCTCTCATAAATGGCTAAGAACAAACATAGGACAGGAACCTGGTCAGGCTTGGACTGATCTTGAGATGTTGATTCACTCATTTGACCACAAAAAAAAAAGCACCAAATGATACTGAGAAGTAAACCTTACAATATTAACAACCAAAAGAGAGAAAGCAAATGTTAACAAGCAGCAGAGATACTCTGAATGATGATAGCCTCTGTCATCTCCTGCCCCACCACACCCTGGCATTCTACTGAATGCTCATACATTCTCAACTGCTGAACTGTCCAAGTGCACAGCTGTTATTACTGTTACTGACCAAAGGCCCTCCCCCCACGGGAAACAAGGCCACCATCACAGTCACCACCACTATTATCTGAAGTAATAATAATAATAATAACAATAATAATAATGTAACTGACTCTTTAAACATTGTCATCTTCATTAACTTTATCTTTGGAGACAAGGTCTTACTGTGTAGCACAGGCAGACTTTAACGTTTGATCCTCCTGCCTCAGCCTCCTAAGTGCTGGGATTACAGCCATGTGGTGCCATCTCCAACTTCTCCAGTAATTTTTTTTAAAATAGTAATTAAAGTAAGGCATAGAAGACCTTCGATGTCTCCCTAATTAATATGAGAAAGATAAATTAGAGTATGATAAACTTCCTAAAAAGCTTTTTAAACTCTTGGTGAGGGGAGAGTTCTTTGAGGAATATGATTTATCTGGCTTATTTATTCATACTGAGGAACTAAAATGACTTCCACTTCACTGAAAATGATTGCATTCCCAGTGACAAATTATAAAATCATTGCTGTGCCAAGTATCGTGTCATAGTTTGATTACATATGGGTGATGTTATGCAAAAAGTGAATTCTTGCTGGGTGTGGTGGAGGACTAGAATGACCCTTAGATGGCCCCTGTACCCCTGAACTCAAGAGGCTGAACAGGAGGATCACCAATGCCAGGCCAGCAGAGGCTACATTGTGCGATCTTGTCTCAAAAAGAAATTATATGCATGTGGTCTCTGCCTCCAGGGAAGTCACAATCCAGGAACTCCATGATTTTGTGTAATATGTGTATTATACTCTGGAGTATTCATTTTCCTTTCATCAACATAACATGAATTCCAGTGGAATAAACTAAAAGTACTGCCACTGGAGAGAATAGATTACAACATTAAATAAGCTGCCTCAAAGCCTTTAAAAATAACTTTTTTTTAAAAAAAATAGAAAACAGAATTCTGTGTTCAGTCCTAACTATATATTGCTTGCTTGTAATTGTCTATCTCCTGAAACTGATAAGAAGTCTTTTATTTCTTGTTAAAATCTATTTTGTTTAGAAGTACTCAGAAAAATCAGTTCAACTAGCTGCATTGAGAATCTTCCTCTCCGCGAGTGTTTCCTGAGGTTGAAAACAATGAGTGAGTTTCCAGTTTAGCAAGCAGAGAGGAATGCAATTCAGTCTGCAAAGTGTAAAGGTGGCGGTGCACACACACATTAGGGGATAAGTAGGGATTTTTTCCTGTGGCAAAGACACAGAATTCAAAGATTGATTTTTAAAGGACTAGTTTTTAAAAAAGTGTACAAAGGAGAGAGGAGGGTATTTGTAGCAGAAGAAACATAGATTCCAAAATAAATAAGACGAGGCTTGAAAAGTACCTGGACTCATATAAATAAAAATAAATACTATTTTTTAAAAAAGTACCTGGAGTTGTGGGCTGAAGAGATGGCTTAGCAATATAGAACATTGATCGTTCTTGCAGAAGACCTGGGTTTAGTCCTTAGTATCTAAATGGTGGCTCCTTTCTAGCTGTAAATTCACTTCCAGGGGACCTGATTCTTTCTTCTAACTTATTGGGGCACAAGATATGAAAACAGTGCCCATACATAATTATGGGAAAAACACTTATAAACAAACAAAAATAACCCATTAAGAATATAGTATGTACAGCCAAAATGTAAAGAATCATAATATATTGAGGCATTTGGACTTTATTATGTACTTTTAAAACAGAGGTACATGTTAATGAATTATTGTTTTAAAAAGTTAATTCTGCCAGCAACATTGAGTTTAGACTGTATTGTGAAAGACTTGAAAAAATGAAGGTATATCTTGCATCTTAAATATTGCACTACCCCTTGCTCTACTAGACATTGTTAGCATGCAGTCTTTCTAGCAGGCTTATATTAATAGCCCTATTTTAAAATGCAACAAAACAGAGATTTTGATTAATTTGCCCAAAGTCACATGTAAATTAGGTCAGAATTGCACACAGTATCTTGAAACTAGTCCTTGCAACACTAATTCAACTTTTGAGTATTTAATTACAGTAATCTATAGAGTTACTGAAAGAATAAGTTGATGAGTAGAAAATTAAATTGTTGAGACAGTTCCTAGGAAATAGGAACTTATTTATGAAAGTTGAAGTGGCAGCATTAATGTAAAATGCTCTAAAAGTTGGGACAATGCTCCCCAAATATTCTCAATAATTTGTTGAATTACTACATTGAGCAAAACATATACCATATTGGCTATGTACAAAATCACACACACACACATATGTACATATGTAAAATACATGTATTTCCTGCACAGACCTCCTAAGACCCTTGGAGTTTCCTGAGTGATTGGAACAGCTGGTTCTTTTTTGGGTAATGGGGGCATCTTTCATTATAAGGTGACTTTCTAATGTGATTTGCTGGGCTTCTGGGTTACTTTAGGATAGGGGATGATTTTTCTAAATGAGCCTAACTTGTTATTATAGTTTGGAACTTTTAGATGCATCTCCAATGTCAGGTAGAAAAGAAGAGGGAAAGGTTGAACTGATGCTAATGGCCAATGAGAATAACAATGACAGCTTAATAATTAAGCTCCCATGAAAAGCCATACAAGAGTTTGAAGAACTGGTTACTGAACACACCTTGCCTTAATCATGTCTTTGTCTGCCTATTCATTTGTCCTTTTGTGTGTCCTTTATATTAAACTAGTAAACGTAATTATTTCTATGAGTTGTAGGAACAAACTAATCATATCAAAGGTGGGACTGGTAGGAACAGGAAGTATGGCTTGCAGCCAGTTTAAGTATACTAGTTATAACTGGAGTGAAGAGGAGGTAGTCTTGAAGGACTAAATCCTCCACCTGTGAGCTATGAAAGGATAGTGTCAGGACAGAACCGAATTCTCTAGCTGGTGTCTGCTGGAGAATTGTTTGAGGAGAAAAAAAAAACCCTCAACTCATCTGGTCACAGAAGTGCTGGTGTTGAATTTTAGAAATGTGTGGTGGACCAAAGGTAACTATAACAACTCTTAGGTTTTACTGTCTAAACTAACTAAACTTTACACACTAATAGCCAGATAGAATAGTCCCACTTCTCAGGATAAGACTGTTTACCTCCTACTATTTGTTTACATATGATGTACAACATTCTAATAAAAGTAAGAGAGTTGTTAAAAAGCAAGAGAAAAAAATTTTCAAATATAAATTATTCATTAGAACTAGGTATAGAGCTAAAATATCAGAATATTTAAGACTTTAAATTACTATAGTTTATAGTTATGGTTAATAGTTAAACCAATTACATATGTTAAACAGATCATTATAATTATACAATACAATTACATTAATCCTAATGTTAATATAACTGATAAAATAATTACAAGCAAAAAGCCAAGTTTGCTTTTCTGTTGCTGTGATAAAACACTTACTAAAAGCAACTTAGCCATCATAATGGGAAATGAAGACATGAACTCAAGTAGAAGTCATGGATCAATCTCTGATTTGCTCACTGGCTTATACTCAGCTAGCCTTCTCATATATTCAGGCCCACATGCCTAGGGATGGTGCTGCCCACAATGGGTTGGGACCTCTCCCATTCATCATTAATCAAGACAATCTCTCACAGACATGCCATAGGCCAAATCTGATTTAGACAATCCTTCAGAAGATATTTCTTCTGATGATTCTAGACTGTGTCAAGTTGATAGTTGAAGCTGATTAAGACAAACATACGGAGAAGAGAGGGAGAGAATTCATAGTTAAATGTTTAGAGCAAAGACATGAAAACCATAAAGAAAATCCAAACTGAGATTGTAATGTGTTATGCAGTGTTGGGTGATATCACTCGGGTGCTTGCTCTTTTCTGAAGGAAAATGGAGGAGGGTTGGTCCTGGGTAGTTGTGGGAAATGGGGTGGCGTGAAGTGAAGTGAGGGGAAACCGATTTGGGGATGTAATGTAAGAGAGATGAACAAGTAATTTTTTTAAAAAATCATAATATCAGATATGAGAAATGCCTTTGATAGGTTTATTACTAATGTGGATTCAGCAGAAGAATCAATCAGTGTCCATGAAGTCAGGTCATTTGAACTCATCCATGTCTAACTTCCAAGTTGGGGGAGTGAGAAAAAAACCCAGAGCATTCAACAGCTGTGGGATAATACTAAATGGTTTGGTTTCTATGGAATTAGAATTCCAGAAAGAGGTAGAAGAAATCTGAAGAATAAATTTGCTGATAAATTTTCAATTTTTATGAATTATGATATATCAAAGATTCAAGAAATTTTAAAGTGGATAAGTACAGAGAAAAATCATATCTAGGCACAAATAAAGAAACTGGCTCTTTCCAGGTATGGTGGTGTACATCTTTAATCCCAGCACTAAGGAGGCAGAGGTAGGCAGATCCTCTGTGAGTTGGAGGCCAGCCTGATCTACACAGTGAGTTACAGATCAGCCAGGGCTACACAGTGAGATCCTGCTTCAAAAGAGATAGAGATACGTAGGTAGATGGATGGATGGATAGATAGATAGATAGATAGATAGATGCCGGGCAGTGGTGGCTCATGCCTCTAATCCTAGCACTCGGGAGGCAGAGACAGGCGGATTTCTGAGTTCGAGGCCAGCCTGGTCTACAAAGTGAGTTCCAAGACAGCCAGGACTATACAGAGAAACCCTGTCTCGAAAAACCAAATATAGATAGATATAGATATAGATATAGATATAGATACAGATACAGATACAGATACAGATACAGATATAGATATAGATATAGATATAGATATAGATATAGATATAGTTATAGATATAGATAGATAGAGGCCAAAATACAAAGACCAAAACAAATCTTGAAGATGGGCAAAGAAATAAGAAACATTATAGTAAGGCCAACTAATGTCCCATCAGAAACCACATAAGCCAAAAAACAAAACAAAAAACAATCGTGGCATCTGCTGTTGAGGTAGGTGAGAGAGCTGGCCCTACCCCTTATCAGGGCAGTGCTCAAGAGCTGGCGCCAATGTAAGCACCAGACAGCTGGTGGGCTAACCAACTCAGCTACAACCCAGATCCAGATCCAGGGCTTTGAGTTGGCCCAGCCCAATATCTACTCCATCTATGAACTGCTGAAGTGCACGAAGCTTTGATTCTCCAAAACCAAAGCTTCACTATCTCTAGGACACAGGACAACAGCAGGATATCCAAGAGGAGGCTGACAAGAGAATCCATTTAACACAGGTGTTTGAGGCTAGACAGGGCAACATGGTAAGATTCTTTCAGAAAGAAAGAGATAGAAATTGATGGAGATATATAGAGAAAGAGATTTAAAATAATCTTTTTATAAAAATATGCTTCAGGGATGGCAAGATTTCTCAGTGGGTACATCCACTTGTTGCCAAACCTAAAGAGCCGAGTTCAGTATCTGAACCCACAAGGGAGAAGGAGAGAACTAAATCCTGCCAGTTGTCCTCTGACCTACCAATGCATACTGCGGCATGCAAGTACCTGTCCACCCACTCCCACCTTTCCCACACAAATAAATCAATGCAAAATTTAAATTTATATGCATATTTTAAATATAAAGACATTAAAATGGGTGAAATGGATAATTATACTATGATGTAATCTTTGAATCAAAGGAAAGGAGAAATGATTATATTAAGACAACATCAATTTCAGAAGTTAGAACATTATTAGACAGCTTCCATGTGAGCTGAAAAACATTTTATTTCTAGTAGACACAGAACCAACACGGGTAAAATAACAATAATTATATTGATAAAACTTGACATAAATTTTAATTATATGGGCTACAGAATTATAATGTTAATTGAATTGACAGCTAAGACATATGGCACTGACTATAAAGGATCCTGAATTTAGAATGAGGACTTTAGAGCAATTGAAGAAAGAATTCAAAGCCCCTGGTTCAGCCTGAAATCCTTTTGCCAATTGAAAACATTTTGTCCTAAGTTTGATACTAGACACTGCTTAAACTAAAAATATTGTAAAAATTTCAATCTGCCTTTCAAGAAGCCAATTTTCCCTGTGGTGGCAAATGCCTTTAATCCCAGCACTTGGGAGGCAGAGGCAGGCAGATTTCTGAGTTTGAGGCCAGCCTGGTCTACAGAGTGAGTCCAGGACAGTCAGGGCTACACAGAGAAATCCTGTCTCGAAAAACCAAAAAAAAAAAAAAAAAAAAAAAAAAGAATTTTCCTTAAGACTGACCCCAACCACCTCTTCCATGCTAGCAAATCTGTAACTAAAGTGTATTTTAAACTGTTCCATTAGGACAAATGCAGAATGAGACCAGGAGATGATAGTCTTGACAGAAAAATAATTTTTCAATTTGCTTACATATTTGGAGGGAGATTGTGTGGGACCATATTAAAAGAGTTTAAAGCAAGGAAGACACTATAATGCTGGACACGACAGACTTATTGATATGAGTTCAATAATCAGCTACAGTAGACAATAGATTTAATGTGTTGACATAAGCAGCTAGAAGTGTCATTAACCATTTTCGTGGTTAGTTCACTGAAATTTGGAGTCCACAGTAGCCTATGTCTAAGGTGAGATACTGGACTCACCCTTGTATAATGTAGAGAAAGTCCAAAGGCTTGGGAGCATAGGTATGTTAAAATAGATTTATTGAATACGACCTGTACATCTCCCTCCCCCAACTCTGTACAGCAAGAGGATTCAGCAAGAGGATTCAGGGGCTACACCTTTATTAAAATGTTGTGTGTCTTTTCCTGGAAAGACATGAACAAAACATCTGTTCAACCGAGGTAGCATACTGATGACAGAACAACAACAACAACAACAAAGATTTCAAGTTGTGCTGGCTAGTTTTATGTCAACTTGACAGAAGCTAGAGTCATTTTGAAAGAGAGAACTTCAATTGAGAAAATGCCCTCACCAGATTGGCCTGTGGTACATATTCTTGATTGATGATTGATGTGGGAAGGCCCAGCTCACTGTGAGTGTTGCCACTTCTGGGTTGGTGGTTCTTGGTGCTATTAAAAAAAAAAAAAAAGCACAGGGCGTGGTGGCGCACACCTTTACTCAGGAGGCAGAGGCAGGCAGATTTTTGAGTTCGAGGCCAGCCTGGTCTACAAAGTGAGTTCCAGGACAGCCAGGGCTATACAGAGATACCCTGTCTCGGAAAATCAAAAAACAAAACAAAACAAAACAAAACAAAAAAACAAAAACAAAAAAACACTCTCAATGTAAACATGAGCACTCTACATTCATTTATTCAACAAATATTTATTATGTATGTATAATATATACCAGACATAATTGACAGCAGACTGAGCAAGCCACAAAGAACAAGCCAATAAGCAGCGCTCGTCTATGGCTTCTGCTTCAGTTCCTGTCCTGTCTTCTCTTAATAAAGGATTGAGATGAAGATGTAGAATCCAAGTAAATAAACCCTTTCCTATCCAACTTGCTATTGGCCATGGTGTTTATCACAAGACAAAATAAATAGAACAAACAACATGGATGGGAGATGCTAGCATGAATGGGAGATGCTAGCATGAATGGGAGATGCTAGCATGGATGGGAGATGCTAGCGTGGATGGGAGATGCTAGCGTGGATGGGAGATGCTAGCGTGGATGGGAGATGCTAGCGTGGATGGGAGATGCTAGCGTGGATGGGAGACGCTACCTCATTTAGTCCTTCATAATCCATAGCCATTTTCCAAGATTCTTCTGATCTCTGGATCCTGGGATGCTGTTGCTGATCAGGGATCAGGGATGCTGTGTATCTTTTTATCCCCAATAGTTTGACAGGACCAATTTATGCTGTTCAGGTCTGGCTCAGGTCCAACAAAGAGCTTGTCTGTGCTGTAGCCTTCTATGCCTGATACTTGAGCTGGCTCGATCCCTAGCTCTGATAGGCTTCATGTTGACACCATGGCTCTTGATTTCCCATTGGCCACACCCGAATGCCAAAAGGCTCTGAGGCTGGGAAAGCAATCTCCATCCAACTGTACTTTACACCACATAGTCTGTGGCAACAACTCTCCACCCCAAGGATTAGCTCTGTGATTTTTCTGTAAGTTACTGCTTAGGCTTTAAAGTCTTCCAAGAGCTCACCAGCAAGCAGTTTTTCTTACTATTAATTTTTTTTCCCTAGAAACTTCAGTGTGACACAAATTTGCCTTCAAGGGGCCTGAACATATCCTTTTGTCTGCTTCTTACCCACTTCTAAATCCCATTTTGATTGCTTTTGTACTTTACATACTCAATTTATAGTTGGTTAAATTCATTCAAATCTTCCACAACTTCTACCTCATAAAGATCATGTCTCACTCTGACACTCAATAAAGTCACCAACGGTCCACATCAGTCCCAAGGTCCTTGCTATCATGTCCAGTGAACTAGGCATCACATATCTCTCATGCTGAGTTCCCTCAGTAGCAATTATCCTTCCTTCTGTTATCCAGTTCTTGATAATGATGGGGACTTCACCTGGCAACAAGTGTCTATAATAGCTAGTATCTATCAGGGACTGTTTACCTCATATTGTCTTAGGTTAGACCGCCTTTGTCTTAAAGAGAGATTGGTATTTTGCTCAGTTCTCTGTTTAAACATACTCTTTCATTGCTCATTTAAAAATCTTTACCTGCTGGGCAGTGGTGGTGCACGCCTTTGATCCCAGCACTTGGGAGGCAGAGGCAGGCGGATTTCTGAGTTCCAGGCCAGCCTGGTTTACTAAATGAGTTCCAGGAAACATACATACATACATACATACATACATACATACATACATACATACATACATACATAAATTCTTTCCCCATCTAAATAGATCAGATATTGAGATTCCCTTTGCATTAATAATTTCCTGTTCTGGGTCACTAGTTGGGCTCTGTCTGCATGCTGAATCACAGACTTCCCTTCCTCTGTATTGAAGGTTGACCCTCAGAAGCATCTTCTATCACTTCACTCTCATTTCCTTCCTTTTTACTGAAAGAGTGTGCCAATGGGTTTTAAGGTTTTTGTTTTTGTTTTTGAGACAGGGTTTCTCTGTATAGCTCTGGCTGTCCTAGAACTCACTCTGTAGACCAGGCTGGCCTCGAACTCAGGAATCCACCTGCCTCTGCCTCCCAAGTGCTGGGATTAAAGGCCTGCACCACCAGGTTCTAAGGTTTTGGATCCCAGGAAGGGTTGTTTAACAGATATCTAATTTGCCCCCTCTCTCCTTTGCATCTAGCCAGCTGTGAGGATTAGCAAATGATCACTTCTATTTCACCATCACTTTGTTCCACTTTTCTTGCAGGGCAGAAGCTAATACAGCTCATAGCATTTGTGTCTTTTCCCATGTAATTCCTCTTAAGGTAGGTAAGTTCTTTCCAGGAAGATAGCTGAGCCCCAATAGCATGTCTTTTCAGCCACAACAATGGCCACACAATTGATACCATAGTCTGCTTATGATCCCATCCTATATGGTTACTTTCGGGCAGTATATCCTCTAGTACATCGGTTGTTTTTGGGGACATTTGCATTCTCATGTAATGGGCCTCACTCGTCAAAGAGACATGCCTTCCCTGGGGGTCAAGTAGAGGAAGATGGCCTCCCTGGGATTCTCCACAAAGACTCTCAGATGGCTTGGCCTGGTTGTGAGTTCTATCATCCACTGTAGAGAGCACAATATCATTACTATAGCAAGGAGCAAACCATCCCATAACACATGGGGAAAGTGGCCATTCTGAAGACACTCTACCCCCACACAGATGAGCATCAGTTGCTGTGTCATCACCTGTTGTCAGGGTCATGCAGCCACTTCTCTCCAACCCATCTTTGTGCCTGATATCCCTGCTCAAGTGCCAACTGTGTTGTGTGACTTTTTTGAGGGAGACATGAACAAATGTCTATTCATCCCAGATGGGGCACTAATAATAAACCAACTACTTCACAGGTCAGGATCAGTGAACCAATAAGCTTGTCAGGGTTATGTTGAGAAGTATGGGTGAGGGACTACATACAAGTGACTCAAAAGAATCTATATAGCAAAAAGCCCACTGCCCCATGAGTATCACCTCACAAAAGATGCATCCCTGGAGTTTCCTGCACACCTTATTGGCAGTTCAGCTGACCAGAGACTTTCTCTTCCTCAGCATATATAACCTTGAGGAGGAGCCTTGTGAATTATGTAACATTCAAGGGGTTCCTGAGACTTTTAAGTTCAATTACTTCCTGGGCTCTGTGTTTTCTTTTCTTCTTAGCTCTTATTACTTTCTTCTTTCTGCAGGAGAGAATATTTCAACTTGGAGGAAATAGCTACACAAGTAATAGGCGTTCCTGTATCAGCATCAGCAAGTAGGAGTACCTGCATTATTTGTGTGTGCCAGAAATACGACTTTTTATCCAGAATAATATTACAACCTCTTATCTACTCTCTTTTCTTTAGACTTATTTGGTGTACAAGTGTTCTACTTGCATGTATGCATGCCACATGAAAGTCTGATGCCCATGGTGGTCAGAAAAGGGTGTGAGATCCCCTGAAAATGGAGTTAAAGATGGTTGTAAGCTATCATGTGGGTGTTGGGAATCGAAGCCATGTACTCAGTAAGAGGAAGTGCTCATAATGGCTGTGCCATCTCTCCAGTCCTCATTCCTCTCTCTTTCTTTTCTTTTCTTTTCTTTTCTTTTTTTTTTTTTTTTCGAGACAGGGTTTCTCTGTGTAGCCCTGGCTGTCCTGGAACTCANCTTTTTTTTTTTTTTTTCGAGACAGGGTTTCTCTTGGTAGTCCAGGCTGGCCTCGAACTCAGAAATCCGCCTGCCTCTGCCTCCCGAGTGCTGGGATTAAAGGCGTGCGCCACCACGCCTGGCTCTCATTCCCTCTCTTAACTGAAAATAAGGAAAGTCTGATCCCTTTTAGGAACACACACTTGTTGTAATACTGCCTCTACTATACACTGAAAATCTGAAAATTAAGTCTTTTCCATAGAGACTGGTGGTCATCTCCTAAAACAATTATGTGCTAAAGGAAAGGGAATTTCCAAGTATTTTAGGATTTTAGAAAATTTTAAATTAATGCTACTTTGAGGGACCCTAAATATTGGTGCACTTTACCAATTTAAGTGGAGTCTGGAAGTGATCAAGTAAGAGATGGAGTTTTAATCTATTCAAATCACAGTGGTTTGAGTGGAGCCATAGAACCATTATATGAAGATTTTTGTCAGTTTTCAGATAGAATAGAGAGAGATGGACTGTTCTAGTATTGCCTAAGGTCCCACTGGGTAGCAAGCATGATGAAGGAATTGCTGAGCAACGCTAAGAAGTATACTACTGCCAGGATATCATTTTCAGAAGCCAGATGTTGTGCATGTTACTGCCTGCCATGACCAGTGAGCTTTAGAGCTACCAGAAGACAACATGTGCTAGGAACCCAAGGAACAGGAGGTTGACAAGATACTCCTAAATGGATTCAGATCCCAATTTCTTCTCTTCTATATGAATTATACATTTATTTCCCCTTATTTATGTTTGAGGTGTCTTTTTCATTATGTCTAAGTTAGCTGAGTAATTATTGTTCCAATAACAGCATACTCTGCAAATTGGAGATTTGTAATTATTTTGCAATATACACTTGATAATAAAGTTTAAATGGGTTCTAATGCAGTCACATTATCACAAGAAATTTTCACATTTTACCTTCTAGTTGGACAAAGGAAAGAATGAGCTACAAGAGACAAATATTGATACTTATGTTAAAATGAGAATTATTTTAAGTTTTTATTAATTACATGTATGAATTAGGCTCTTACCAATAATGGCTATTAATAATTTGAATAGATCACCATTACAGTTTTTCACAGATAATGAACACTGTCATTTTAGTCATAAAACTGTATATTAATACATGCTATGTTTACAGAAGGAATCTATGATACTCCAAAATTTTTAAAAGATTTTATTTAGAAACTTACACAAATTAAATATTTAACATCCTTAATATATCATTCATTTTATCTTTTACTAATAGTATACAACATTAGGCCAAGCGTAGTGCATAAGCTAGTAATTACAGTATTTGGAAGGCTAAGGTAGGAGGATCAGGCATTGCAGGTGTCAGCCACAAAGTAAGTACAAGACCAACCTGGGCTACTAGAGACCCTGTTTTGAGGGTTTTGTTATTGCTGTTGTTTTTTTTAAAGTATATGATAGAAAGAAAATGAATTTCCCCCCAAATACCATGTCTTTAACTCTTTTTACCTTATCCAGTATGTCACACAATTTTTTTTTCAAGACAGGGTTTCTCTGTGTAGCCCTGGCTGTCCTGAAACTCACTCTGTAGACCAGGCTGGCCTCGAACTCAGAAATCCACCTGCCTCTGCCTTCCAAGTGCTGGGATTAAGGGCGTGAACCACCACTGCGTGGCTCACAATATTTTTATGGCTGTCAGGATGTGGAGAAAAAAATGGCTGAGAGCCATTGCTTCTTAACCTGAGGTCCTTCTTGAAATGTAGTGGCTATGTAAAATATGGAGAAGTAGCTTTCTATAGAAAAGGTCAATAGCTTTCAAAGCTTAAGAACCAGTTGACTTCAGGAATTTCAAACCCCCCATAATTTCACTTCTGGAGAGATGAACTCCACTATCATGGTCAGGTCTCTGATCCCACAAACAGGAAGAGTGAAGGAGCTGTAAGCAGAACTAGGATGTTCGTTCATCTTTTTGGCTCTGTTGAGAATCCTACTTTTGGATTTTCTTTTCCAAATTAATCTATCACTGCCAAATTTAGTGATGAATACCCATAATCCCAGCATTTGTGAGGGAGAGGAAAGAGGATCAGCAGTTCAAGGTTAATCTCTGCTATAGATCTAGTTTGAGGTCAGCCTGTGCACAGGAGACCAAGTCTCAGACACAAAAACTTGAAACAAATTAAGTTGATATAGTCCAGAGTTTTTGGATTTTTCACAGTAGATATCACCTCTCAGATCACTAGAAGATCCATCAGGAACATGGATCCCAGAGAAGAACGGGAAACAAATGACACAGTGAAAATAGATTTTTTTTCTATAATCATGGCCAATTAAAAAAGGAGCTATCTTGGAATCTATAGCCAAAACCTAAAATTTAATTTCATACAAAGAACATTTACCCTAGCAATCCAATCTTCTTTGTTTTTTAAGTAACTTTATATTTTATCTAGACGTTTCCTATGTCTATAATACTTTCCTCGGAGTCTAGAAAAGGTGACTGAATTCATAGTACCATTAAACTATACTTCAATTATTTACTGATGTATATACATCCATATATATATATGTGTGTGTATCCATCTATCTATCTATCCTTGACCGTAGGCTATGAACCCTTGAGACACTTATTTTATTTGGTCCTTAACATATACATGGGGGACCAGTGGGGATGGGTGAGTGGGTAAAGCCTGATGATCCTCAATATGGAAGGAGAGAACTATATCCCATGGGTTGTCCTCTGACCTCTACAGGTGAACCATGACATGTGCACACTCCCCATTCCACAGTTAAGGTAGAAAACAAATTAGAGTCTTAAAAAAAAAGAAGAAGAAGAAAAAGAAAGAAAAAAGAACAGTGTTGACACACATCTGTAACTCTTGTGCATCAGACAAGCCACCCCAGAGGCTTATTAGCCAGCCAGTGTAGCTGAAGTGATGAGTTCCAGGTCCAGTAAAAGACCCTATCTGTGAGAAAACAAGCAAACAAACAAAGAAAAAAGCAGTGACACCTGACATTGATCTTTTTCCTCTACACATCTATCCACAGGCACATACATCTTTACATTCACATACATTTCCACCACACATGCATAGATGCACAAATTAGAAACAAAAGAGTACCTAGTATATAACATACATTAACATTCTCTTTCTCTTAGTTGATAATATGCAGCAATAATTTGCAAGTATCAGTTTCTAATATACAACTGAGATACATTTCTTTAATATGGTAATCAATCAACTTCTTGATAAAAACTGTGCAAGTTGAGTACTTTATAACCCAATTTCATTACCTTAGACATGCTGAACAAAAATGTTCTATAATTAACTACAGATGATATATATCTTGACCACTAACTTACAGTTTAGAAAAAGCATGAATTATGTCTCTTTTTTTCTTTTGCTTGAAGATATTTCCTGCACATAGTATTCATTCAACCAGGCCTCTATGAACTCAGAATACACTACAGAGAATAGAAAATTATCTTGACTGCAAGTAGGACCTTTTAATTTGCATACATTATCTCATTTGGTTATGAAAGTCCTGTAAGTTAGGGTTTCAACAGAGAATAAGGAACTGCAGTTCAAAAAGTTCAAATCATTTGCATAAGGTTTTACACAGCTGGAACTAGAAGCTAGGTTTGAATCACAGCAGTGCTTGTTCTCATTGTAAGGTTAATGGACTTAAATGTCTCCTTTTCCAGGTGAATTTCTTTAGAGTATGTTACTGCATAGAAGAAAACCCAAGTTGTCAACCACATATCAGTAGGAAAATCAACATACTGAGAATTACTGATTTGGACAATACTTCTCTTTTGGTTTATAAACACATTTATTTGGGGTCATTTAGCTTTCATCTTGGCTCTCTACCTAGTTTTTTGTTTGGTCTCTTAAGTACTGGTTCAAAGTTCTTACTTCTGAACCTTGCCTTCTCATTCCTGTTTACTCTGGAGCTCTCGGGATAACATTGCTTCATCTGTGAACCACGGATCTTCAATTCTTGTCTCATAGGCACTCTTGATCACCACCAGGGGGCAAAAGCCTACCAACTGGTTTTTCTGCACTACACTCTACAGAGGACTGTACAGTACAGGGACCCTCAGTGATTCTTGATGGAACCTCCCTGCTAATTATTTCAACCACAGGGCCCCAGGGAGAGAACAAAGACTCAGCATAGAGAGCTCTTGTGTCACTTAACCACACAGCAACCAGAAAGATCTCATGGCAGCCCTATCAGTTTAAAAGGAGCAATGAGATCCAAGATTGTTTGAGTCACAAACAGAAAGAGGTGGGCTTTAGAAACTGGGGTCCTTAAGTTTGTGTTTTCTACAGCTTTGGTATGGATGGTGGTGTTTACCAGCTCATCCCCTCAACTATCTCAGTGTAAATATCAACGGTTTGCACTGCATGACTTTTCCTTTTCTTTTTTGTCTTGATTTTTTCCATTACATGCTTGGTTGATGTTGGCAGTTTACCATTTAGAAATGTCTTCCTTTAAAAATATGTTATTTCTACATTTTCACTTGCATCTATGAAATAGTCAAATTTACAGGGGAAAGAAAAAAAAGCTCAACGATCAAAAGACCTTTGTTTAGTGGAGATCTTCACAGTAGGAAGCAAATGAGAGGTTAAAAAAAAATAGCAGGTCGGAGCTTTCCAACTCAGGGTCCAGCTCTCTGTGCCCGCCCCCTTTCCTCAGCATCTCAGGAACTATGATTGACTTTAGGCAGGTTGTAGAGGAAGGAAGCCTGAGGCTACCACTAAGTTTCCATTGTTTACCACCGGGGGCAAAAAAATCTTTCTTCCGAAAAGTCTGGTCGTTAACCCTGAGGCCCTTTATGGTGAGGAGGGTGGGGAAGCTCATTAAGACGGAGCCCTCTTGAGGGCCAGGTCCAAGCAGGAGGGCTGGTCTCCCGGGTCTAGCCCAGAGAGAGCGTCTATAGCACCTGCGGAGGAGCCCTTTTCCACTAGAAAACGTGTTCGCCTCATGCTTTTCACCTCAGTTCTTCTCTAAGGTGGTTTAGCTTGCGCGCCCCACTCATAAAATGGTTGTCTTTCTGGAGTGAGGATTAGCGGCTCTCCCACCGGTCCCCACCCCCCAGAGCAGGACCCTAGGCTGGCTGGCTTCCTGGGCTCCCCGGCCAGTTCGCCCCACGCCGCTCGGCGGGAACAGTCCGAGCCGCAGCAGCCGCAGCAGGGCTCGAGGGCTGACCCGGGAGGGGGCGGCGGCCCGAGGCGCGGCGCGGCGCGGCACACGCAGCCCGCCCGCCCGCCCGCCCGCTTCCGGCAACTCAAGGGTTACGCCGCCGCGGCGGCGCGCGCCGAGGGGAGAGGCGGTTGCTGACAGGTGGCGCCTGCGCACTGGGAGCGCTCATTGTGCCCCGCAGCTGCCGAACCGCCCGCCCGCCCGCCCGCCCGCCGCCCGTTCGGCGCGTCAGTCGGCGAGAGAGTCCGGTGGTGGGTGCGGAGCCCGAGGCCGTTCCCGCGGCTTCCTCTTCCTCTCCGTTTTCCTCGTCCCTACCCCCTCACCCTTCGTTCCCCCCATCCCGGCTCGGTCACCCTCCCGCCCCCCACACTCAGGACGAGAATGCCCTGCCCGGAACAACCCAGCAGCACCTAGATGGCTTTGGTCACGGTCCAGCGGTCGCCTACCCCCAGCACCACCTCCAGCCCCTGCGCCTCGGTGAGTCCCTCCAGGCGGCAGCTCCCGGCTTCTGTCACTGCGGCTCCGCTTTGCCTCAGCGGGTCCCGCCGAACGCCACTGCGCACGCGCCGCGCCTCTTCCCAGGCCTTGGCACTCAGGCTGCTGCGAACCCCCCACACCCTCATCTACCGGCGAGCTGCAGCGACTGCCAGGCTTTGGGGTTTTTTGTTTGTTTGTTTTATTTTTCCAACCTCCATCACCCGGAGCACCCAGTCCCTCACAGCGCTGGCTCAGAAATCTCCCGTAGCATGCTTCCCATGGCTTGAGCACTTCCTTTCGGCTATGAGTCATTCTTGCTTTTCACCCTCCCCCCTTCTTTTACCCTCTGTTGCTCTGTTGCAGGGAGGGGAAGGGTGGGCTCCTAGGTTACCCCCGACCCACACCCATATCCTTTACGCACACCGTTTCAGGGACTCGGTCAGTGCACTGCGCATCCTTCTTCCGTCTCGCCCTGTGTGTGCCTTTCTCTAATCCCTGGCATCTCTCTTGTGCTCCGTACAGTTTAGGCTTCAATGGACTGCTTGGTGGTAGTTACTCCCCGGTTTCTTCCCTCCCTTAAAAGATGGCAGTGATCTCCTCTGCTTCTTGGACTTTTACCTTTCTCAGTGAGGACCCAGAGCTTCAGGTGCTGCTCGATAACCAGGGCCAATTCATTTCCATCTTACAGACATTCATGCCTTCCACTCATTGCTCACGATCGTTCTTGCTCATGGGTTGTGCTTGGATGGTTCATGACTTCAAATGCTTGTGTCGCTAAAACATGTTTCCAGAAGGAAAACCCTCAGAAACTAGCATTTTTTTTTTTCTGCTGGGCTTTTCTATGCCTTCACCTCCACCCTGACTCCTTTACAGCTCTAGTCTCAGGCTTCATTTTTGTGAATACCTGCTAGCGTGTGTTAGCATTGCACCAGTGTGGTAAAATGGGTCTTAAAAAACAGGCATCTAGATGAAAATATGAGCATTTCATATAGAATTGTCATTTTTCACATTAGATTTAGTAGTGTCAAGTTGCAAAGAGGCGTTCAATGAACACCATGGCTTTCCACTGTATGAAAGAAAGTTGGGTTATTAATATTTGTTAACTGAGATGTGAGGTTTGGTATCTTGAAAGCATGTTGCCTTGTGATTTCAATATAGTTTCCTGAATTTCAAAATTTTGTTGCATATTGTGGTAGTTTCTTCCTTTGTGAGTTTTCTTGTGTGTTTTTGAATGACTACCCTAATTCAAGAAATTACTCTATTTACCTTGTGGTGGTCCAGGATACAGAACTGAAATCTGTGGATAGAAGTTTAAAGAGGCACATTTCCGTTAGTTTAGGGAAGATGTTTGTAAAAACAAAGTACACTGTTTTGCAAAAATAGTTAGCACACATCGCATCAAGCTTTGGCCAGACAAGTGATATAAAGAATCCCTGCAGTGGGGGGCTTGCTAGACTTTCTAAAGCGTTCTGATTCTGTGATTTGAGAATAATTGTACTTCAGAACTGATGAAACATGTTACGGTCTGCTCGCGGCAAATATGAGAGGGGTAGACATATGTAGTATTTTCATGAGTGGATTTTTTCCATTTTATGGTAGATTTCTCAGAATTGATAGCAAATCTTCAGACCATCGTAACTCACTCCAATAGTAAATCCTTTGATTTTTGTGGTTACCAGGCCTAGTTTTGGCTGTGAAAGCAATCAAGGGTTAGTAGATAAATACTGAAGTAGAACTCAGTATTGTAAAACTATTTCCCCTGGGTATTGCTGAAAACATTTTATGTTACAATAGCATTTATTAAGCTATTGTCATATCAATTGTCTTGAAGTAAATGAATAATATATGGTAAAACCATATTTATTTGACATGGCTTTATTAGTCAAAACTTGGACTACTTTAGAATCTTGAGGAATGTTAATAGTCATTTTGGCATAGGTAGGCAATTAAGATTGGTCATGTAAATACTGTAGTATTTACTGTAGTAAATATTGAGTAGTAAACTCAGTTATTAAGCTAAATGACAGATAGTTCTATATGCCCTGGTCTGATGATTGCAGTTGTTTATACTTGACTCTGTGTGTAAAGAAATCCTGGCACTGCTGTGTGTGAGTAACAATCAGCATTGTTAGTGTGCTGACAGGCCGCTTCTCTTTCCCTTTAAATTGTCATCCTGTGTGATTCCATCCAGACCTGTGCTCAGCTCAGTTATCTTGTGGTCCTTGTGCTACAGTGTCTGACCTGCATATATTTTGCAGTTTTATCTCTTGCTATATGAATAGGTTGGTTGGTGGCTTGGTTGGTTGGTTGGTTTTAAAAGTGAGGAAGAGTGCAAAAGGAAGTTAGAACCATAAAGAAGGACTTAAGTTCGTGAGGCTGAAGATTTAATCTTTTAGTGTTGGACATATTAATACTATCAGCTCTTCTGATAAAATATTTCCAGAGAGGTTTAACTGAGGAGGGAAGACCCATCCTAACTGTGGCACTGTTGTCCCATGGGGTGGGTAATGGACTGAAGAAGAAGGGAAAGTCCAGCAGAGCCCAGCACTCCCTCTCTCTGATTCCTCATCTACCCACATGTTAGCAAATTTCTGCTCTCATGCCTTCCCTTCCATGATGGGCTGTACCTGTAAACTCTGAACCAAAGTCAGTGCTTCCTCTCTTTTTCTAAAAAAAAAAAAATTAGATATTTTCTTCATTTGCATTTCAAATGCTATCCCAAAAGTCCTCTATACCCTCCCCCACCCCGCCCTGCTCCCCTACCCACTCACCCCCACTTCTTGGCCCTGGCCTTCCCCTGTACTGGGTCATATAAAGTTTGCAAGACCAAGGGGCCTCTCTTCCCAATGATGGCCGACTAGGCCATCTTCTGCTACATATGCAGCTAGAGACACAAGCTCAGGGGGTACTGCTTAGTTCATATTGTTGTCCCACCTATAGGGTTGCAGACCCCTTCAGCTCCTTGGGTACTTTCTCAAGCTCCTCCATTGGGAGCCCTGTGTTCCATCCTATAGATGACTGTGAGCATCCACTTCTGTATTTGCCAGGCACTGGCATAGCCTCACAAGAGACAGCTATGTCAGGGTCCTTTCAGCAAAATCTTGCTAGCATATGCAATAATGTCTGCGTTTGGTGGCTGATTCAGTGCTTCCTCTCTTAAGCGGCTTATTTTTAGGTGTTTGGTCAAGGATCAAGAAAAACAACCTAATACAATTACCTACTAGATATGAGTGACCATCACAGATACTGAGTCATATAAGATATTAACCTGTCTATCAGATGATGTAATTTGGGTAGCAGGGCTGGTAGAAGACAAATATAGACACCATAGAGACAGTGAGGGTAATAATAGTATGTATACATGAACCACTTTATAATGGTCATAAGTATTGTCTGGGTTCAGATTAATATAAGTTCACTAATAGCAGTAGTAATTAGAATACCAACAATTTATTTCTGTTGGGTTCTCATCTGTTCCAGGCATCATACTAAATACTTTACATACATGATTTAATTCAGTTATTCCTTACAATGTGCCAAAGGAAAGTTGGAAAGTTGCTTTTATCCCTGACTTATTGGTGAAGAAACTGAGAAAAGGAATATTTAAGGAATGTGTCCTGTGTCACTCAGTAAGTAAGTGATTGGAGTTGTAATTCAAATGAAAATGTGTCTAACCTTTGAAGGTAATATTGAAGTGATGGTGATGAAGATGTATATCACAGTAGGTGTCTCTCAAACTAGCCTTTGAAGTTTGAGTTTCTATGGGCCAAGATTGAAGATAGGAAGAGCAAGGTATCCTAGGCGAAGAAGAGCTATGTGCTACAACACTTAAAGTCAGAAAGTACAATGCGTTAAGTGAAGGGATTAAATAGGCCAGTTTGAGGATTTATTTGGACAGTGAGAGATAAAAGTGAGAGGTAGCTAGGGCTGTGCAGGAATTGCTGAGCCAGGTATTTGGGATTAATGAAAAGGCAATAGAAAGTTCTCATAAGTTATGAGCAATGTGATCACAGTAGTGTTTTAAGAAAATTGATCCAGGGGCTTTGGGCCAGAAGGATTTTAGGAAAGACAGAGGTCATGAGTAGAACCAGTTAAAGCTATTGTTAAGGTCTGAGCTGGGATTTTGAAGTGTTAAAGGAAGAGACAAATGTTAGGGATTATAAGACTGATTGGCTATAGGACTAGAGAAACAAGAGATACCAACTTTTGGGATATATTGTTCTTCCTAGAAACTAAATGTTTGCTAGGACTGAAGAGATGGCTCAGCCAGTTAAGAGCTATGACTCTTTTTACCAAGGTCCTGGGTTCAATTCTCAGTACCCACCAAGTGGTTCCCAACTGTCTATAACTTCAGTCCCCCGGGATCTGACTTCCTCTTCTGGCCTCTAGGGGCATCAGGAATCATGTGAGGCATAGACATAATGTAGACAAAATACATAAAAAAAAAAAAAAAAAAAAAAAAAAAAAAAAAAAAAAAAAAAAAAAAAAAAAAAAAAAAAAAAAAAAAAAAAAAAAAAAAAAGAAAGAAAAAGAAAATAAATGTTTCTTAATTAATAGGAACAATTTAAGAATTCTTGAACTAAGGGTTCTGGGTTCAGATCTCAGCAGCAGTAACACAGACAACAAAAACCTGCTCTCTATTCTTTCTGATAGGATTTTTCTTTTTATAATTTGTTTTAAGTTTTAAAAACTGCTATTTTTATTTCTAATTTATATATAGTAATTGTACATTCTTATGCAGGACAGTGTGGTAATTTGATACTTGCATACAATGTGTATATGATAAAGATGGTTATATCTATCACCTTGGACAGTCATCATTTCTTAGTGTTGGGAACACTAATTCCAAATTGTCTTTACAAGCCATTTTGAAGTATATAATTACTTATTATTAATCTTATTTATTATACTGTACTAAAGAATATTAAAATTTCATCTAACTGTACACCTGAACTTGTTAACCAGTGTCCCTCTTTCCCCTTTGCCACACTTTTCCAGGCTTTGGTAATCACTGTTCTCACAATTTCTATTAGATCAACTTTTTAGCTTCCTCATGGACTTCAGAACATACAGTATTACTCTTTGTATGTCTGACGTACTTCACAACATACCATCCTCAGATTCTATCCATATTATTTCAAATGACAGAATTTTATCCTTTTTGTAGGGAAATACTATTTCCTTGCATATGTGCTGTATTTTCTTTACCTTCTCTTCTGCTGATGAAACCTAGGTTGATTCTGTATCTTGGCAGTTGTGAATTGTACTTCAATAAGCATGTTAGTGCATGCATTTCTTCATACTAATTTCGTTTCTTTGCTGGGTCACCTGACAGTTCTACTTTTTTTTTTGACAGTTCTACTTTAATAAAAACAAAAACAACAATCCACCATACTACTTCCTGTAATGGCTGTACTAATTTATATTTCTACCAACAATGTATGAGAATTTCCCTTTGTCTGTATCCTTACCAGGAAAAATTCATGCTTATTGACACAAATTACATATATATTTGTGGTATATAGCATGGTATCTTGATATGATCATTGAAGAATAATTAATTACCACCTCACATATTTTATAATAAACATTTAAAGTTTCAGCAGTTTTCAAGTCTGCAGCATTATTAACTGTAGTCACTGTACAATATTCCTTGTAAGCAAATTTGGTACTATGATAACATCTTCCAATCCTCCAGCCTCTAAACTGGTAGGATATATTTCTGAGTTAATATTGGTATTAATGCCAGGTCACAGAAATACAGTGTTTCTGTTTTTGTGATCTACCTTAATTTTAGAGCAGTTTCATAAAAGGCAGGTACTATGGTTAAAATATACTAAAGGTTACAAAGCCAGTGTAAGAACCTAAACCAACCGAAGCCCCCCAGTTCCTGCTCCACATCTCTTTTCATGATGTGTTGAGAGAAACAGCACATGTAGCTTGTGATCTGGGGTCTTAATTGCTACTTGAGTAAAGGAAAGAGACTTGAGATATAATCAAGAAAGAGTAAGTACATTCTCTTTGGAGTTCTTTGTACTTCAGCCTTTGCAGCCTAGAACAGAATCATCCAAGTGAGTACAAATCAGTTTTAGGTGGTGATCTTATTTGAAGCATATTAGCCCTTAATTTATACATAGTTCTTATGAACTTAGGTATTTAATTTTCTTCCTCTTCGAAGATCACCAATGGCAAAATAGAAATGGAAACTTGCAGGTACCGAAAACACATTCGCGCATGCGCGTGTACACACACACACACACACACACACACACACACACACCAATAAGGCTGAGAAATTAAAGCTGGTGATTTCATGGCAAGAGAAGCCAAAATAAGTACCTGGCAAAGGGTAATGGGTTGGAGCAAGCTGGGTGTTGTATATCTGTAATCCCAGCTCTTAGGAGGAAATGGCAGAAAGATTGTAAGTTTGAGGTAGTTTGAATGAATAGTGAGTTCCTGGCCATCCTAAGCTACATAGGGAGACACTTCAGAAAAAGGGAGGTAGGAGGGGAAAGAATTTAGCACTCCTTTGTACTTAATGTATCCTTCTCAAACCCACTACTACCTTATAATTCATAGTTCATAATTATGACCCTAAATTACCTAACAAGCTTTAATCTTATTTGGTCTTGATTTAAGCAATAAAATTGAGTGTGATATGTTTTTAGATAGTTGCCTATCCCAAGTTCCACCAAAGTTTTAATATTTAAGGTACATTGCATGGTGATGTGCATTTGTAATCCCAATTATTCAATAGGCCCAGGGAGAAATATTGTGTGTTTCAAGATAGCATGGCAAATACAGCAAAGGTATTATCAAGGGAAAAGAAAACACATGATTTGGGAATTCATAATTTATTAACTATATTTTCTCTTTTTTATGAATTTGCTATATAACACCAGCATGGTAAATGACTCAGTTACAACATTACAATGACCATTCTTTAAAACAAGTGACTCTTGTTTATATCAAACGAAGTAAGCAATTGAGGGTTCTGAGACTATCACTGAAAGCAGTCAGTGATTAGAAGAGTTTCAGAACTGAAACAGAGATTTTGTTTTTTAACCCAATGTTCTGCATGAATAGTATCCCGCCCGCCATCAATGTTTGCTAGTAGACTGTAGCCATCACTTCTTTCTGCCAGAAGCTGCTGACTGTGCTGTCTCTGAAAGAAGCAGTCCACTATAGCATTTTCCTGGGAATAGCCTGCAGCACCTTTAGATCCTGGGACAGGATTGGAGCGTCCCAGCTGCAAGACCCTGTTTTGCAGCTGTCTGTGACTGCACTTTCCACCTTGTTCCAGATGTCCAAACAAGAGACATGCTGGGATTATATGGTTCTTGAAGGTGATGTTTCAGGTGGGGGGCTGACAGAGTCCTGCTAAAGCACCACTTTTTCCTTTAAGACACATGCATTGCTCATTTTGCTGACATGGGTGGAGTGGTGGGATGAAGATGGATGTCAGCACCCCCATCTTCTGTTCCACATGCTCATGAGCCCCCTTACCTGACCTTTCACTCTGGCCCAATGGCAACTCCAATTTTATTTCTTTAAAAATATTTACTTTAGGGGCTAAAGATATGGCTCAGCAGTTGAGAGCACTGACTGCTCTTCCAGAGGACCTGGATTTGACTCCCAGAATCCATATGGCAGCTCACAACTGTCTGTAACTCCAAGATCTGACAACTCACACAAGCATACATATAGACAAAACACCAATGCACATAAACTAGATAACTTATTAAAATATGTACTTTATTTATTTGCTGTGTGTACATATTTATGTGTATATCCATGTGCCACAGGATATACATGAAGGTCAGAGAACAGCTTAGGAGAGTCAGTTCTCCCCTTCTAGCATGTGGTTTATGAAGATTGAACTCATGTCACTAGACCTGGGAGCAAGCATCTTGACTGGCTGCGTTGTCTTGCTGGCCCCCATATCTTATGTCTTAATAATGCTAGATAAAAGAGATACATTGAATTGAACATTCAGATATGGTCACACGTTCCTTCTTCAACATTCCTTCTTCAACTTTCCTTCTTCAACAGAGGAAACAAAGCCAAAACAAATATAAAATTGATTTCTGTGAAATATAAATATTTAAAGTGATACTGTTGCAGGTATTGAAGGCAGCCTTGCAAACTTGCACATACTCAAGGAATAGCACATAACATTATATAAAATAGGGAAATGTGAAAAAAGTATGGAGAAGAAAATGAAAGCACATATTATCATTTTATCATTGTATGTTCTCTCTCTCTCTCTCTCTCTCTCTCCAGAACTGTGATACCTCTAAAACCCTCAAATTTGTGACCTTGATTTAGTTTCCCCAGTGCTAGGATTACCATCATTATATATAAGCTGAAAGGCTGCTTAGTATATATAAACTTGTCTTAAGTGTCCTGTCAAGAATGGCTACATGGAGAAGTTATATTATGACTCATTCTACTCTTGTTGGTGGGCATATAGCTTTTCCCATCTTTTTTTCTCTGCAGTGAATTACATTGCAGTGAATATTATTGGCATAGATATTTGAATACATTTGGAACACTTGTTAAGATTTCAAGACATGCAATTATTGGAACACAGGGTATAAATACTCTTCAGACCACTGTTAAATATTTATGCTTTGTGAAAAGGTTATTCCAATTAACATTTATTCTAACCAGCATCATTTAAGAATGCTCATTTCTTGTGACCTGATTAACACTGGATATCTCATTTCAATTTTAATAATTACTAATTTAGGAAGAAAGAAGTAGTATCTTCTCTAGTATTTCACTTGGTTTTATGTTTTATTATTAGGTAGGTTAAGCATTATCCAGATGTTTAGTAGGCATTTATATTAACTTTTTAAAGAGACAAATTTAGGCTGAGGTTATAACTCAGTTGGTAGAGGGCTTGCCTAGTATATATATATATACAGAGCCCTGGGTTCGGTTCCCAGCATCACATTAAATCAGGCATGGTGGCATAAACCTGTAATACTAGTATTTGGTAGGAAAAAGGAAAAGTCAAATTCTAGGTTAGGCTGGGCTTCATGAAACTCTTACCCCCCCCAAAATCCCCTCAAATAAGTAAATGAAATATTTATTGAGGTATAATTTATAAATCCTGAAATATATCTGTTTAAATAACTTAATTCAGTGATTTTTTTATTAAAGTTACAGAATTGTACTGTATTTTCTGTTTTTTAAGCCATTTTTCATTCTTTTAAATTTGTGTACTCTCTTGCTACATTAGGACTATTGATGATTAATTCTATTTATTATGAAGTATTTGCTTTTAATTCAGTTTTTATTACTCTTAGAATAAAGTCTACAATTAAAAGTTTGGCTGTGAGATCCTGAATGAGTCAGTCCCGCTAGCCTTTTGAGCCTTGTCTCTCTCCCACTTCCTGCATTGCACAGTGCTCAGAGTTAAGCTCATACACTGTGATCCCTTTGGTCTTTAAACTTTGGCAGATGCTTTGCCTGGAACACTTTTCCTTCACTCTTTACCTAACTAATTCCTACTCATCCTTCAGGTCTCAGCTTAAATGTTACTTTTGGGAAGCTTCCCTGATTCCACTCCCAGAGAATGGTAGGTGTTCCTTCTGAGCACACCCTAGTGCCCTGTACTTAATCATGGTGGCTCTTACCAGTTACTGTACTTTATTGTTTGGTTGTTTACCTAACTTTTAAGCCAGGGACTGGTTCTATTTGCTTATTTTTATATTATCAGGGCACAAAGCATTTGACAAAGAGATCAGTGAATAGGTCCATGATTATAGTTACACTTAGCATTCTTTCCATTTTGAATTCCATTATTTTTTAAGAATAGAAAGATGTTCCAGAAGCCCATTAGATATGATTACTTTCAAGTCTTTAGATACTAGTTGCCAAGTTGTCTCTCAGAAATGTTGACTCTTGTTTACAACCACTATATAAAAATACTTCACTGTACCTTCATCATCCCTAAGAAACCTCCTTGTCATTCATTTCTATCCATTATAAAATAACTGTTTATTGAATTTGTATAATATGTAGTGTCTTGACACCTGCTAGGCAGGCATTCTACCACTGAACTGCTGTCTAACCTTCTGTGGTGAGTATCTTACCCATGTTCTGTTTGATTTTCACATCACTTATGTTAGGCACTGAGGCCATTTGGTACTGTGGTGTGTTCCTGCAATACCAGCACTGGGAAGGTTGAGACAGGGTGGTCCCAGGGACTTGCTGGCCAGCCACTCTAGCTAGATCCTTGAGCTTCAGGGCTAGAGCTTCAGTGAGACCTTGTCTACAAAAGTAACGAACATAGAGAGTGATTGACTCTGTCTGGCCTCCTTATGCACGCCCATGCATGTGCACATGAACACATACAAACTCGACCCAAATGCCTGGGAAATCCAGAGGAAGAGAAAACTTGCCTTTGGTACTCTGAAGTATTCTTATGTGTCTCACTCTTTTCCCACTTTTTTAAGTGAGAAGATGCAACTTCTAGATTATGTGCAGTCTGAAAATTACTCTACATCATTGCTTCTTAGGTAGCATGAATAGATATCTCTCCTGGTTCCAGAACCTCAGGACTCCACTACACTTTCACTAAATGCCTGCTGACAAGAAGTGTGTCCGATTTGCAGATTTTTCAGTTTGTATACTTTTAAAATTAGTTAGTTAGTTATGGAGGTAAGGCATTGCCATGGTTGTGGAAGTTACAGGATAGTTTATGGAGGTTGGTTTTCTCCTTTCACCGTACAGATTCCAAGGACCAAATGTAGGTAGCAAGCTTGACAGTAAAGGCCTTTACCAGCTGAGCCATCTTACCGGCTTCATATTTTTAAATTTATTTTATATCTACTCAATAATCTAGACATAATAGGGAAACGGGAAATAGTTTCCAATAAAAGAAAAGATGATTACTGATAAAACTTTATACTCAACCTGAAATATGTGAGAGGTTGGGCAAACATGAGAAAGACTTAAAAACTTTTGTTATTTAGCAAATATATAATAACTATTTTTGTTTTTTGTTTTTATTTTTGTCTTGTTTTGTATTTTAGATAATCCCAGCTAGTGTTTTTCTTGGGTTCTCGGTACTAAACCATCTTTAGATACTTTTACCAATTGCCCTTGAAGCACAGGTACAAATCACACTGCCCCTCACTCTTCTGTTTGTCCAGGGAAATTCTGGTGAAATGCTCTTGGCTCTGAAAGGTATTGATAAGCTCCTTAGACACCGTGAGAGTTTGGGAGAAATATTTCACTTATTGAGTGGGACAGCAGTGCTATGTCATAATCTATATTTATAAAACTGCTTGATTCAAGTTTAGAAATAAAAAAAAAACCTAGCACCTTTTGATGTCCTGCATTTATTGCTCATTTTTGCAGCTTCTAGTGATCAGCAGTTAGTTAGTCCTTGACCTCAGGAAACAATATGAGTAGAGGGACTCATGTTAAATAAATAATTAAATTACAATGTAGTAATTGCAAATATATAATGTTGAAGATGGAAAGAGGTCAGGAGCAGGTGCTTCTTAGTTGAACCTTAAATGAAAAAATTATATTTAAAAAAGAGTGGGAACTAATCAGCAAGCAAAGGGTTAAGAATGAGTAGCAGGAGGAGGGAAGCATGAACTTAAGCCAGAAGGCTAGAAATAGTATTATGTGTGCTAACAGCTATAAGCTGGTGCTTAGTGCCATGCAACCTGTACAAAAGGGGGGTGGAGAAATAAAGATAATTTCTTGCTCATTTAACATTTGTAGCCTTGCCTTTTACCTTGAATTTGGCTATATATATATATATGTGTGTGTGTGTGTGTGTGTGTGTGTGTGTGTTCCTGGCATCCCCTTAAAGTGCCATTGTTTTTGTTTATTTATTTAGCTAACTCTAGCATTGAACTTGATATATAGCTGATACTGGTCTTGAGTTTCTGATCTCCTTCTCTAGCTTCCAAGTATTGGAATTACTAGTGCATGGTACTATTTTTGCTTAAAGTGATGGTTAAAATTTTATAATTATGAGAAAAAAAATCCTGAAATATAACTGTTGACCTGGGAGTATAACTGAGTGGTAGGGACTTGAGTAGAATACACAAAGGTCAATCCCTAGCACTAGGATCAAAAGGGAAATAAAAAGTCTTCCTAATAGCAGTCATTGGTAGGCATTTGCTGTGCAGTAGACACTGGGTTTAAACAAACACCACCAGCAGGCATTTCATGGAGCATTATTACTACTGTTCCCATTTTACAGATAAAAACTGATTTTCAGAAAGATGTCAAGAATAGTAATATAATCAGCTGAAGTGGCAGAGTGGGATTTAGATTTTCGTTGCCACAGAGAGAAACTACTAGACCAGATTACCTTCTCCATATTAGAATTGGTTCCTGAATTTAGGTGATTATTTGGTTTCTTCCACTTTTATTCATAATTTTTTTACCTTAAAATTTTTTATTTAAATTTTTCATTTGATCTGTATGAGTGTTTTGCCTGTATGTTTCAGTATCATGCATGTGCCTGATGCCTGTGGAGGCTAGAAGAGGGTGATCCCTAGCACTGGAGTTACAAATGATTTTGAGCTGCTGTGTGGGAACTGGGAATTGAACCTGTGTCCTCTGGAAGAACATTAAGTGCTTTTAACCTCTGAGCCATCTGTCCAGCACCATTTACAACAGCTTTAATCATTTAGTTTTACCTTTGCCCTGCTATCGTGTCTGCTGATGCCTAGAAACATGGTTCAAGCAGAGGCTTCATTTCCTTTTTTTTTTTTTTTTTTCTTTTTCCTTTCCTTTTCCCTTTTCCTTTTTTTCTTACTTTCTTTTTTGAGATATGGTCTCATTATATAGTTCTGTCTGTCCTGGAACTCACTATGTAGACCAGGCTGGCCTGAAATTTATAGAGATTCACCTGCCTTTGCCTCCAGGCACTAGGATTAAAGGCATGTGCTGCCACACCCAGCCCAGCAGAGGTTTCTTATAGAAGAGACTTCTCATAGATTGTGGGATGATATAAGAGATCACTGGAATTTACAAGTCCAGTACAGACATGTGTGATCAAAACCTGTACATACTGAGTGGGAGAGGCACAAACTAGGTGTGGATGTAGGAAAAAAGACTTTGGGGAATGCGGAACAGACAAAGAAAGATAAAGGAGTGAAATGCCTGCAGTTAGCAAATGTCTGTGCATGTGTGTGTACGTTGTGTACACAAATACATGCGTATACTTTTAGGTTTTACTCTCTGCCAGCTGCTTTCACAATTAGAAACCAGTTTTTCTTCTATCAGGTGATCATCAAAAGATGGTAGCATCTAAGACACACAGTAGTCACATACGGTACCAAAGCTTCTATCTTTGGAAAGCATGTGTGTTTATTATCCCTCCTCTCACTTCTCCCTCTTGTCTTTGTCACTTAGAGAAAATGAGAAAACTCATGGTAGTATGATTTTTAATGCTGCAGATATATAGGGTAACATATTATGTTTGCTGGAGTTAAAAAAATATCTCCATGAAACTTATTGAAACAATAATTTTGTTGTTGCTTCAGAAACATGAAGAAACATTAAAGTGGCTGGAGAGATGGTTCAGCAGTTAAGAGCACATAGTGCTATTCAGAGGACTTGAATTAGATCCTCAGCACTCATGTTGGGCTGCTCACAATCATCTGTAACTCCAGTACCAGGGAATCCATCTTATAGCCACTCCCTTACACCTCTAATAAAAAATTCAAATAAAAAAAAAAAACAAGAAAAAAAATCAAGAATTTTGGAGTGCTCTTTCTTCAACTACCACATTATTTTCTGGCCTGAAGTGATGGCTCAGTGGTTAAGAGCTTTGACTGCACTTCCAGAGGACCAGGGTTCAATCCTCAGCACCCACAAGGTGGCTCACAACTGTCTGTAACTCCAGTCCCAGGTATCCTATGCCTTATTCTGCCTTCCAAAAACACCGTATGCATGTGGTGCATAGATATGTATTCAGGTAGAAAACACACACACACACACACACACACACACACACACACACACAAACAAGTTTTTTAAGAATCTTTTTAAAAAATATTCTTTTCTTAGGCAGGAATTAGAATAAACTATATGTTAGCATCTTAATAATACAAAATTTTAATTAATCTTGTTTCAAGTTTTGAAGACCAAGCTCACTCTGTAGCCCAGGTTGTCCTAGAATTTACTCCATAGTATAGGCTGGCTTTGAACCCATGGTGATCTGCCTCAGTATCTCATGTGCTGGGATTACCAATAGAAACCACCATGCTTGGCTTGATTTATCTTCTATATATGCCTATTAAAACTGTAGCTTTTAAAATTAATCATTTAATGATGATATTTTGGGGTTTGAGAAGGTGTTCCTCATTTAGAATAAAAATTTTAACTGCCAATTCTAATACTGGCCATCTCTAAAAGTGTTTCCATTTATTCTTTGGCTTTTCAGAAATAATTCATTAATGTAGTATAATGTTTAGATGTGGGGTCTGGAAACTTGCCCTGAGTCTGAATCTTGCTTTATAATCTACTATCTTGAACAGGCTTCTTGAGGGTAATGATAGTACTTCTTTTGCAGAAGTATTGTGAGAATTAAATAAAAAAAATGTTTTAGTAATGTACCTGATATCAATAGGCATGTACTTACTTGTGAAGTATTAGTCATAATAGTAACTTAGTTTTTCAGTATTAACTAGTTATTAATCTTTTTATTATAACAAATTTTCTGGGCAAGATATTTGCTTTTTAAAATATAACTCAGTTAGCTTATTTGAGAGTCTAGTTTCTCTTTAACTTTTTGTCTTAAAATTTTTGTATTTGTAGGGAGTCTGATTAGTATAGTAAGTAGTGTAGTTAGTATCATTAAAAATTTTACACTAAAAAAAGTTTTGTTCTTTGAAATTAGAGAATCTCTAGTTGCTCATCTGTTCAGCAAAATCCATTGCGTATAGTTGTGTAACAACCTGATGTACTAGATGGAATGACTCAGGCAACTGTCTTCTGAGTTTATCCATTTAACAGGCCCCGATTCAAAGCATAGTAATTATTTATTGACATTTTATTGTTTGATAAGATCACTGCAAACCATAGTTTGTATAATCAAATTATAGACTCAATATGTTTGTATTTTAATAATTGAGAAAAGAAATTGTGTGGTAAAATAGAGCAGAAATAGTCAGATATTCTCTAATCTAGAGAATCTAAAGACACTGGATATATTCATGGGTTTAAATATATATCTTTGTGCCGGTGTTCATTCAGAGATGATGCACCTAACACTCAAGAACCTGGAGGCCCCAGGGAGTTTTGAGGTCAGGTAGGGTGGGGTGAGGGGAGGAGGTATGGAATAGTCAGAGGGTGGATGGGGGGGAAATAAAGTATGGAGTGTAAAAAAATAAAATAAAATAAAAATATATATCTTTGTGAAAGGAAATAATAGGTGAGAAGGATGGGCGATCTAAATTCAGCCATTACTATCAGTTGGCAGTTGAAATTGAATACAAGTCTTAGAAAAAGCATTTCCAAAGGAACTGAATGAATTCATATATGACCCAGCAAGAAGTCTTTGGTTCAATTTTGGTTTAACTACACGCTTTTACACATAAAACATGTAAGAAAATAAGAAAAACCTATTTCCTCACATAAAAGAGCATTGAAAAAAATATGAAAGCTTCCACTTTTTTTCTACTTCCTCTGGGGTATTTGTATAGAGATGGTCTCACACTGCAGCCCACATTGTCCTAGAAATTATACTGTAGCTCAAGATGGCCTTAATTCCTTGTGGTTGCCCTGCCTCACTAGTGCTGGAATTATAGGCAGGAGCCACTGTCTCCAGCTTCAGTTGACTTGATCTGTCTACACAATCTGTAATTTTCTCCACTATATAAGCATTTTACACTTATTCTGTAGTTTTAAAACTAAACTTAAAGAAAGTGCTATTGACTATAAAGGAAGTCTAGTTAGACATGGTACAACTGAAAATGTCTATGAACTTGTCTATGAACTCCAATACTTTTTTTTCCCCACCCCAATAAAATGTCCATGCTCATTTATTTTTACAGGAGAACATAGCATCTTCAACATTTCTCAAAATTAATCAACGTTTTGATTTTAGAGTCACCAATGCCAAGAATGCCATTGTGCATAAATATACAATTCAAAATGGTAGAAATATCTTAAGACCATTTGAAAAATTCTTTGGAAAATCTTTCCTAATTTGACACCAAAATTCATTTAATGACTTTTTTTTTAACTTATTCACTTTATATCCCAATCACTGACCCCCTCCCAGTCAGCTTCTCCCACAATACTACTCTGAGTTGAATACCTTCATCCCCACATCCTCCTCTACTCTGAGTTGGTGGAGACGCCGCTGGGTATCTCCCCACTCTGGTGCTTCAAGTCTCTGTGAGGCTAGGTGTTTCCTCTCCCACTGAGGCCAGACAAGGCAGCCCAGCTAGAACACATCATAGACAGGCAACAGCTTTTGGGATAGCCCCGCTCCAATTGTTTGGGACCCACATGAAGACCAAGCTGAACATCTGCTACATGTGTGCGGGAGGCCTACGTCCTGCCTGTGTTTGTTCTTTGGTTGGTGGTTCAGTCTTTGAGAGCCCCAAGGGTCCAGGTTAGTTGATTCTGTTGGTCTTCCTGTGGAGTTTCTATCTCCTTAGGGGCTGCAATCCTTCCTCCTATGCTGCAATCCTCTCCAGTTGTCTTGATCTGCCTATATTATCTGTAATTTTCTCCACTCTATAAGTTGTTAACACTTATTCTGTGGTTTGAATACTGAACTTAAAGACAGTACTATTGACAATAAAGGAAGTCTAGTTAGACATGGTGCAACTGAAAATGTCTGTGAACTGTGATACTTCCTTATCAAATTCTTGAATTTTATATAACTTTCAAAATTAAATCAAGAGCTTTATTGAGAAAAAAAGCTATCCTTAGTATATTCCTGTCTAAACACTATTTTGTGGCCTTTTAATTTGTAGGGTTAAAAAAATTAAGACAATTTTAGTAAACATTAAAAGTCTTTTAGAAAAACTTTAAGGACATGGGAATGATTTTGAACTTCTGGTGATGAGCTTGTTCAGAATGCATATCTGATGAAAGCAGAAACTTGGCTGCCAAATTAGTCTTTGTTCCAGTTAATTCGAGGTACTTTAAGGAAGACTGCATTAGCAAGTACAGGGCTTATATTCTTTTTTATATGTTCTTTTTTTTTCCATAGCTGACTCATTACCCTCACTCTTATCCCCTCATCTCTACAACTGAGTTATATTCATTTGCAAACATTGATACCATATTTTACCATGTATAAGTAATTTGTCTTATTTTGAATATGTAACTTAGAATATTTGATATAGATTAGGATTCTGACTTCCTTCATTTTGTTTATATACTGACATAGTTTTTGTGGACTGCTGGGGATGAAACCCACACATAGGGCCTAGAGGCCAATTCTAGGTATTGTCCTTTTATCACTTTCTACCTTATTTTTTTTTGAGACAGTGTCTCTTACTGAGCTTGCAGCTCACTGATTGGCTATACTGTCTGGCTATCAAGCCCCTCAGGTCTTCTGACTCCCAGTGCAGGATTATAGGCCTGTGCGGCCTTGGTATTTTTTTAATGTGGGAATTGGGGATCCACACTTAGCTCCTCAAGCTTGCACAAGTACTTTGTCCACTGTACCATCTCTCCAGTCTCTTAGATTTTATTTTGAGACAGTGTTTTTTTCTAAGTTTTTCAGGCAGGCCTTGAACTTGCTCATAGACCAGGTAGATCTTGGGTTTGTGACTTCCTGCCTCAAGCATCCTAAGTAGCTAAGATTATAGGCCTACACCACCAAACCTGGCTGGTGCTGTAGTTCTGCATGCATATTTCCTATCACTTTATCATTTTTTAATGGAACCTGGAGTCAACCCCAGGACCTTGTGCATGTGTTTTATCACTGAGCTATATCCCTGTCCTTCCCTTGTCACTTCTATGTAATAAATCTAAAAGTTTCTTGGACTTTTTATTACTCTTAGAATATTGAAGTTATTTTATAAATATTGCTTCACATGGGCTCATAGAATTCGATCAGTGGAAAATTGCCTAGCTCTTTGTTTTAGTGTTAAATGGTTTCCAGATTCTGACTCCATGGATGAAGGTCAGAATATATTATATCTTGAGTAGCTTCAGGAGACTTTGTGTTACAGTAAAAACTGTGTACTATATTTTTGGTTGTAAAGGACTGGACATTTGTTATGCATTCAAATAACTACCTGGATTCTAGACTAGACTTAGATTTCAATATAATGCAGGAGGTCATGAATTTAAATAGGATTGTGAGCTTAGGCAGATGACCTAAATTAGTGAAGCTTACAAAATGGGGACTGGACTGTGGTAAATTGGGGACTATATGTCCTATGTTGAAGGACTGCGGCTGGAACTTAGTATATATCTAATGTTGCTAGAAATGTTTCATATTTAGAAGAATACTGATAATGAAGATGACGGAATCTCCTGATGTTTTCAAATCAGCAACTGAGTTGTCTAGAAAAATTTGGCTACCAGAAACAGAAGACCAAGTTGTAAGAATATTTTTGGTTTATTTTGTAACAAATTCATATTTTGTTACTTAAAATACTTTGGGACCAGATTGTGCTACTCAGCTAAATGGTTCATAATTCAGAAAGGTGTAACTAGAAAGTAAGTGTCCCTAACATTACCCTATAGGAAGATAGGTAGGGTTCTCTTTTTCTTAGAGCAAATGTTTATTTTGCACATTGCAAAGGGCAGAGATGTACCCTTTGAATATTTTTGAGAGTCCAAAACTTAAAAATGTAAATAACAGTAGTGACAGTAAAACTCTTCAGGGGAATAATATGCTTTTCTTCAAGTTCTATGAAGTATTTTCTTGAAAGGAAAGATGTCTAAACTTGTGCCTTATCTTTTGTTGCTTGGTATAATAAGATTGTCTTATCTTTAAACAAGGGAAGAAAATCTTGTTTTCAGGTGACTCATAGTGATGTAGTCTGTTTGTAATGGGGAGGTATTTCTCTGCTCAATATGTGCACCAGAAATTATAGATCCTGATACTTTGCCATCAAATTTAATTCTTATATTTGGATTCTCCCCAGCCTCCACCTTGGAGCTCAGATTCAGGACATTACATATGCTAAGTGTGACTACTTAGGAAATCTGGGGGTGTAGATACTTGGTTCTAGGAGAACCTTAATATTCATAGTAAGACGGATTAAATTTCCATGGGAAATTTACATGACCATGGGAACTTAAGACATGACATTTATGATATGAGTCATAATTAGATTGTACTTTCAAAACCTTCAATACCATTAATCTTTCTTACCTGTCATTATTTTTCTCTATTGTCCCTTGATATTCATTCATCTGTGACTGGATGATTTACCTATTTACACTTCATTTAACTCATTTACTAAGCCTTATTTTGTGTTTGTTTTTTTTTTTTAAATCTTTCTATGATTTGGAACTAGGTACAATAGAACCTTAAGTCTGGCAATTTTTTTTTTTTTTTTTTTTTTTTTTTTTTTTTTTAGCTATACAGATATAATCATGACCCAAAACAGGCATAGTTAGAAAAGCATATAGACATCTATTTTTCCAGTTATAGACTTTTTTTATTATTTCAAGATTTTTATAATTTCCTACAAGAACAGTTATATTGAAAATTATATAAGCTGAGGCTTGAGAGATGGCTTAGCAGTTCAAAACTCTTAACTGCTCCTGCAAAGGACCTGAGTTGGTCCTTAGTGCTGCCAGCACTCACATGTAACTCCAGTTCTAGGGGATCTGACCCTTTTTTGGTTTCCACAGGTTCACACAGTATGCATAAACTCATGAAGAAACATACACATAAAGAATCTTTAAATAAAATTTTATAAGCTGTTTTTATAGTGGGCAAAGTATAAGTCTTAATAATAAGTCATATAAATCTAAAGCTTAGAGAAAAGATTAGAAAGAGATGGTTTTATCAGAGTTGGTACATGATAAAAGTTCAATTGTTTTATCTGAGAGAGAATTAGACTTTTTTAAAAGATGAATTTTTATGTGTATGTGTGTGTCTCTGTGTGGGGTGTATTGCTACATATGTGCAGGTGCCAAAGGTCAAAAGAGGACAGCTGATCTCCTGGGACTGGAGTTACATGCCTTGTGAGCTGCCCACATGGATGTTAGGAACCAATCTCTGGTTCTCTGGAAGAGCAGCAAAAACCCTTAGCCTATGAGCCATCTTGCCGGCACCAAAGCATACTCACACATGCCCAAACCTGGAAAAATGAAGGTGCTGGAGAATTGGCTTAGTGTTTAAGAGCACTTGTTCTTCCAAAGGACACAGGTTTGATTCCCACTGCCTACATGGAAGCTTATCACTTCTTAGTTATCAGGTATGAATGTGGTTCACAGACAAACATAAAGGCAAAGCACCTGTATGCATAAAATAAATCTAAAAACCAATAAAAGCTAAAAAGAACACCAAGGGTAGTATCCACTGACTCATTTATAATATAAAATAGGTCTTTCAAATGGAGAAGTTTTATTATGTGAGACATTTGGGAAATCACTGTAGAATCCTATCTTGTAGACTCAAGTGTACATTAGTATACTAAAGGTCTGATTCCCAGCACCTACATGGCAGCTCACAACCATCCATAACTCCAGCTCTGTGGGATCCAATGCCACTTTTCAACCTCAGTGGGCACCAGGCATACATGCACAGACTTATATGCAAACAATTAACCAGACTCCTCAGAGCTCCCAGGGACTAAACCACCAAACGAAGAGTATACATGGGCCAGTTCGTTGCTCCAACTGCATATGTAGCAGAGGACTGCCTTGTCTGGCATCAGTAGGAGAGGAGGCATTTGGTACTGTGGAGGTTTGATGTCCCAGAGAAGGGAGATGCTATGGAGATGAAGTAAGAGTGAGTGGGTGAATGGGGGAGCACCCTCTTAGAGGCAAAGGGGAGGAGTATGATGTGGAGGGGAGACTGGGAAGGGAGATAGCAGTTGAAATGTAAACAAATAAAATGATTAATAAAAAAATTGGGGTCTGGAGATATGGCTCTTGCAGTGCTTTTAGAGGACTGAGGTTCTAGTCTTAGAACCCACATTAGGCGGGAAGCTCACACTTCCTGTAGCTTTCATTCCAGGGAATCTGAAGCCCTCTTGCCTTGGGGCACCTACCTTTATGTGGTATAGATAAACTCTGGCAGACGTACACATACACACAAATAATAAATAAATTTTTAAAAGAGCTGAAAAGATTTATAGTAATTAACTTGCTTAACTTTAATACCAAACCTATTTAATCATGAATGCTTGTCGTGTGGAGGGAAACGCTGACTTTCTGTGTGGCCCAGGCTAACCTCAATCTCCAGATCCTTCTGCCTTATTCTCGATACAGTATGTGCTCCACATGTGACAAGAATATTTTCTTACTCCATTTCTGATACTCTAACAAAAGATCTCAGACTAGATCATTTATATACAACGGACATTTATTTCTTACAGTTTTTGACTCTGAGAAGTCCACACAAGGTCCCAATAGATTTGGGTTACTGCCACACAGTAGAAGTGACAAAGACTGTGTTTTTGTCACTTTGTCATAGTGGAGGGACAAAAGGGATAAAGAATATCTAAGCACCTTTTTTATAAGCCATTAATTCTATTTGTGAAGGTTTTATCTTTATAACTTAATAACTTCCTGATGCTTCACATCTTAATACCATACCATTCAGTGGTGAATAAGCTTCAGCATATTCATTTTGGGATATCCATTAGACTATATGAACTCCTTCCCCCCCCCCTTTTGTGTGAATTCTGCTGACATTCCAGATGAGTGTGGCACCACAGACTTTAAACAAAAGAGGAAGGAAGTGGTCACTGTTAACTCAGATCTCCTGGGGAGGTCAGGGGAAGAAGCAAGTGACATAGGCAGTTAGGACACTGTCAGCTTGTGTGCTGATACTGTGACATAGGTGGTCACAGTCACAGAATTAGAGAGAAATTAGTGCTGAAGAAGGAGCAAGGAAAGACACACAACCCCCCTTTTTCTCAAAAGAAAAGAGATGAAAGAAATTAGAGGAGAATTTAGGAGAGAGAAAATTTCTGGCTTATTTAGAAGAATCTTCAGAATATTTTTCTGCTGAGGGCAAGAGTTCATTATGAAAGAAGAGGTGAAGATGCAGTAAGGAATAAAGGGTGTAGACATACAACATTTTTTTGCAACCTACCTTTTTTTTTTTTTTTTTTTTTTTTGGTTTTTCGAGACAGGGTTTCTCTATATAGCCCCGGTCTGGCTGTCCTGTAACTCACTCTGTAGACCAGGCTGGCCTTGAAATCAGAAATCCGCCTGCCTCTGCCTCCCAAGTGCTGGGATTAAAGGCATGCGCCACCACTGCCCAGCGCAACCTACTTTTAATAGGGTTCAACCTCTCCTCTAGCCCACCACCCAGTGGAAGAGAAAAGTTATTAGGATGGGGGGGAAGTAGACCTGTTCAGCAGTAGTTCTTTGGGGGTGGGAGGCGAGCTCGGTCCCTTAGCAAACACCAAATACAACTCAGCAGCAATAGTCCAGTCCTTTCAGCAAACAGACACCAGGCATGAACCAGCAACTGTAGTTCAATCCTGAGGAAACTGCAAGGCTTGCCAACTGGCCTGAGGCGAGGCAGAGGAAGCAGCAAGCTGCCACAGGAATCTCATGAGCAATTGTTTGGCGAGTTTCTCTCCATGGCATCCTTACCACAAGTTGAGCTCAACAACGCTATGTAAGGAGAACCAATACATGCATGTCTTTAACGAAGAATAGGAAGGCAAAGCAAACCAAGTCAATGTTCAGTGCTTGTCTCTCACTGTCTGTGGGGTCATATTTATACTGCTCCATCAAGCGTCCTTTTACGTGTTTGCTATATCCAAACATCGTTTCACCTGAGTCTGCTTTAGGAAACATTTTTTTCCTGTGTCTGTTTTAGCAAGACATCCTTTCTTTTACCTGTGTGCCCTAGCAAAACATCATGTGACATAATCGACTTTTCAATGAAACTAAAAATCTACTGCAAAAGGGTAATTCCAAAGACATAGTTTCAGGAGCCAGAAAGGAGCTCTAAAATGCCCATAGTTGTGGCTTCAGTGTTTGTGTCTGGGCCTCTTTTCCTGAATCATTCTTGCTACTGTCCATCCTTTCTTCCTTAAATAGATCATTGCCTTTACAAATCTATTGTTTTGTATCTTTTTCTAGCAGAAAACTAAGCTCTTGAGAAATTAATGATTAATAAATTCAAGTCTCGAAAGTACTCAAGTACTTGTCATCCAGGCTTTGGAGGTGGTATCTCATTCTAGTGATGGAGACTGAGCTGGAGGAACAGAAAGTTTGAGGTTAGCCTGGGCTGTATAGAGGTGCTTATTTCAAAAACAATGAAAGCAAAACTAAAACAAAAATACTGTCTCAAATGGAGGTTTATAAGATTTTTCTTTATGTACATTCCCCCTTTTTAGGTAAAAGTGGTAAGGGAAGAGTTATTTTGGAAACTTTCAGAAGTTTTTTGTTTCTTTAAATTACTTATCTCATTTAAATACACTTATGTGTGGTGTTCATACAAAATCTCATTAGATTTTTGAAGGTAGATTTTCCGTAGAATCTAGGAAATTAGTGGGATGGACAGGACATAAGGCTTTGAATTATATCTATTTTAGTCTTTTTTCCCCCTCATCATGGGTTTTCCCTTTCATGGCAAGGTCAGCTGTGATCTCTAGATGTACTTAATAATCTTTACATATGCTGGTTGTAAAATCAGTCTGTGTTTTATAAGATTATCTCAGTTTTTATCAAAAGTAAGGAAGAAAATTTTTTCCTACCAGTAAATTATGGGGCTGAAAAACTAAGGTTAATATTATATTTAGTAATAGCATCCATTTGAAGAAAGTAATTTAAAAGTAGATAGGAAAATCTTTGGTTTGGGGAGGAAGAGGCAGTTTCTTCAGTGGTGTAGCTGGTGGTGAGTTGGCCTTGTCTGGGTGGCTGACCTCATGCTTGGGCTTGTTTGCTGGCATGTATGTCTGTGCACCACATACATGCAGTACCCATGGAGGCCAGAAGAAGGTCGTGAATACTCCTAAGTTACACATGGTTGTAAGCCATCCTATGGGTGCAGGGATTTGAACACTGGTCCTCTGAAGAGCAGCCAGTGTTCTTAACTGCTGAGCCATTACTCCAGCCCCATTAAAATATTTTAAAAACAGCATCCTATAGGGAAAAATTAATAAAAAGAAGTCTAAAAAATAATTTGGCTTTCTTCTCTTATAATGACTAAAATCTTCCTCAAAGACAAAGAAATAAGAACTGCATCATTTATTGAGTACACACCACTTTGTTCCAGGCACTATTCTGAGCTATTGTGTATGTCCTGAGTGAGTCCTCAGAACAGCTCTGTGTAGATAGGTATTACTGTATCCCATTTTACAGATGGATATATGGAGGGAGACTAAACGGATACAGTAGGGTTGGAGCCCAGACAAACTGACTTCAAAGCCTTCTTCTTTGTGAGCACAGGTCAGAGTACAGCCTGCCCTGACCTTCTGGTCTTAGACCCTGATCCTGAGTTTCACAATGGTGGGACTAGGGAAGAGAAGCTAGGAAATAACATTTGGGTTTTTGTTTTACTACTGAGGATCAGGCTTATACTGTAATATTCACCATTAGACAGTTCTATAATGTTAATATTCAAATTTCATAAACTCTATTCATACTTCAGTATTCTCCTTTGTATTATTTAAATATATTCTATAACAATTTTAGCTTGCTTTTATAATGTTAATTGCTGATCACAGGTACATATGAAAGGGGGTGGGGGGTGGGGATCTCCAAAGGTGATAGAAGCTGCATAATGTTGACAAAAATAAGATTGGCCTGCTAGGACAGCCATTCATTTGGCTTCACTATCACTTATTTCTCACCCTGGCCATTCTCCTCATCTTTGTACTTACTTTTCCTATCTAAGATTTAAGAGTTGAGTGTTCCGAGTTTCTGTCAGCTTCAGCATTTAAAAGTGTTACTTATATAGTTAAGTGTCTTTAGAATCATGTAGTAGAAGCTAATGGAGTGCTGTAATTGGGTTTTTGTTCTGTAGATCTTGTGGTAATTATTGGCAAGCATAAGGAACAGGCTGAAATAATGCAGTTAGCTGACTTCTGGATCCATGGATCTGAGAAACCTCAGTGCCTTCTTTCCCTTCCCCCCACAGGAAATGAGGTTTATGTATTCTGTCTTGGAAATGTATTTTTAGATATTCATAGGGTTTTTTTTTTGTTTTATTAAGGATCTGCCCAGAGGCTGTTCAAGGCTTAAATAATTTCTCTAATGAGTTAATGCATTTATAACTAAAACTAGATTTTTTTTTTTAGAAAAATGGTTTAAAATAATTACTAAAAACAAACCTTTAACTAAAAATTATAAAGGGGGAGATAAATATAGGATAATTTAGAAACCAGGTTTAGTTTTGATTTGGGAAACAGAAGTTTCTAATATTTTCTTCTTGATTTATTTTCAGTTTTATATAAATAATATATCTAATAATAAAAGCAAATTATTGTGCATGGCAGAATTTTGACAGAGAAAAATTTAAAACATACATCAGACAAGTAAGTGATGTTTGTATAGAGAGCTGATCAAAATTCCCCTGTTCAGGTATTTCACTGAGAAATCACATGCATGAAGCTGATTGAAGAATGAGAACAGAAACCCTGAGCAAACACAGATTGATAATATTCCTGAAAGCAAAAATAATATTGTAAAGATGGGTCCAAATTAATAGTTACCCAGTGAGTCAGAATGGAATGTTCTAAACAGTGAATCAAAATTAACATTTTAAAATAAGTCTGTCATTGCAGGTATGCAGGTATCTTGTTACAATAATGGAAAGTAAGTTGGCTAACATAAACCCCACATAAGGGGTTGGAGAGATGGTTCATGGTTAATGTGCTGGCCGTTCATCCAGAGGAATTAGGCTCTGTTCATAGCACCCACACCAGCAACTCACAACACTGCAGTTCTAGGGGATCTGACATCCTTTCTGTCCTCCACAGGCACAAGACATGCATGTCAAAACACCTAAATACACAAAACACAAACCCCCACATTAGACTTATATAAAAATAAATACAAGTAAGTTATGTACCGAAGCATTTTTAAAAATTCCACTCTGGGTTTCTTTTCTACTTTTTATTCTGTGTCATCCCACTGGACAGCACTGGAGTTGTGTCTGGTACCACATTCTGAGTGGGTCTCCCCATTTCAGGTAATCATCTGGAAATGCTCTTATAAATGCAACTCACCAGTATCCTAGATGATTCTAAATCCAGCCAAATAGGATTTAGAATATGCAAAGAACTCCTACAAGGGACTGGAGCAATAGTAAAGAGCATTTGTTGCTCTTACAGAGGACCATGCTCTGATTTCTCAGCAGATAATCCAATGATAATAAAGTACTTAATAGAAGGGAGAGGGAAATAACAGAGAGAGCTAAGTAGAGAAGGGCAAACCCTGTAGGGCCTTTATTTCCTGGTAAGAAGTGTAATCTGAGGCCTCTTAAGCCTCAGATTGCACCAGAATCATTAGGAAGCATATGTAATGCAGCTGGCATGCATACAAAAGTGCATTTTTACAAGCATCTTCAAGTGTCTCTATCAACATAGAAAACATAGCTTTTGGTAATAGGAGACTAAAAATTTTTATGTAGAGAAATAATATCAGAATATGGTTTATAGCAAATAATTGCAATTGTCACCTCTTAAAAGTAACAGACACTCAAGGTAAGGCACTTGGGGTTGAGTTTGAGTAAAATTAAATAGACTCAAAAAAGTAAAATGATAGGTCGTCCATGAGATACCATGAAAAAGAGGCAGAGGGGAAAGACTAGTTGACTCTAGAAGACTCTGAGCTTGATTGAGTTGAGTAGATGTTGAGTGCCATTAACAAAGATGCAACAAGTTTAGCTTTGATAGGAGGATAATTTCAAAGGTATGTAAAATGTCTAGGAGACAGTAGGACATCCAGAAGGCTGCAGGTGAAATTTTAGAAGTAATAAGTGTATAGACTCAGGCAGAAACTAAGAAAATTTAAAATACTGAATATATTCGCATTGAGATAGAAGTTAGTGATAGAACACGGAGAACCCATGCTTAAGAAGTAAAAGTACAATAAGAGTATGTAACAAAACTGAAACAACAGCAGTAAACAGTTTGTAGAAGCTTGATAGAAAATGTAAAGCCAAGTTTTAGTTAGTGAAATGGTCTATCTAATATAGATAAGATATCCTGGAAGATCAAGTGTGAACTAGAAGGATAGAAGCTCTCTCTGACTTCTCACTGGGGCAGTTTCAGTGGAGAGTACAACAGGGAGCTTTATTACGGTACATTAGAGAAACCAAGTTGGAACACTTGAGTATAGAATATTCCTTTTCAGAAGTGTTACTGTGAATTGAAGAAGAAAAAGAATTGTATGTAGATGAAAGAATGCAAGGTCAAATTATTTGTCTTGTTTTATAAAGTATGCACTAGATTAGAAAATATTTATATGCCAAGGTAATTAAGACAAGGTGATGGGGTAGGTGGAGAGGCAGAAGATAAATGGAGAGGGGGTAACTAATGGGACCAGGTCCCAATGGGAGGCGTGATTTAGAAAGCCGGAGACAGAGTTAGCCTGGACTTGAAGGAGTTCGCTTGGGACAGGAAAAGAATTTATGCATCCTCTGTGGTTCATTGTGCATTTCCTGTAATAGTTAACTCCTACTTTACAGGATGGCATTTGCCTTAATTCTCAGGAGAACCTAAACATATCCAATGTAGACAATTAGCAGTCTGTCTGTCTGTATGAAAGTTCCTACATATAACTAATATTTGGACATTGTTATTTGTCATGTATGACTAGGCTATCACTGTTGTCCTTATTGCAATAAAGGTTAGAAAGTCCCTTTTGAAACATAATAGGAAGATGCCTTCTGTTCATTTTGTATCTTTCCTGTCTTTTTAGAAGTTTTTTAAACACTGACGCTCTCAATAAGATTGTAGCTCACATAGGATTTGGGAATATCTAAATTATAAAGATATAGTCCAAAATATAAAAGGCATCCACCATTCAGGATCGATATATTTTGAACTACTAACTCTACAAATTATTACCAAATTTAGTTCTTAATAGATTTCCATTTTTTAATATCAGAATCCAATTTGTCAATAAACATAAGATTATAACTTGACCAGTCTTTGATAATGGCTTGGTAGATTTCTAACTTGGAACTTATAATACATTTATTATAATGTATCTGGGAATATAAATTATTGGTATAGCACTTGTCAACCATGTACAAGCCCTTGCATTTATACTTTTAAAACTTTCCTTAAAAAGTTTTAAACATGTATTATAAATTTTATAATACATATAGAGTTCTGTGTGGAAATTGAATACTATCCTTATTATGTAATGAGGGAAAAAAATCTAAAGGCCATTAGTCAGGGTTCTTCAGAGGAAGAGAACTGGGGTGTGTGTGTGGGGGGTTGCATATGTGTATTTTAGGTCTGGTTAGTCCAATAATGGCTCAATGATTGTCTCTCCATGAAAAGGCCAATAATCTAATAGTTATTTAGTCTGTGAGGCAGGATTTCTTAACTGGTCTAGGTGTACACTGGAATCCAGAAGAAGTAAGTTCTAATACTGTCCAAGGAATGCCTCAGCAGCAGTATAGATGAACTTGCCAGGGAGAGAGATGGAGGGGGATTATAGCCCAGTGGCAGCGGTTGCGCCTAGCAGGCTATGGGCTTGGTCTTAGTGCCAGCAGAAAAAGGAGGAGACATTTTGTTCTAGCATAATTGTGGACTACTTTCAGTGTTTTGGATGAAACAAACACAGTTATTGTGATTTGAACTGCATCTGTATCTAGGCTTCAAGCAATGTAAATAATGTGTTTGTATCCAGAGAACCACAGAATCAAAACATCACACTAACAAACATTTAAACTGTTTGTTTGTGTTAAAGGTGAGGATGTTTATCTGGGATCCAAAAGAGAAAAGTGTTATCTGAGGTGATGCAGCTATCTGTGTAGCTTACTCTATAGAGTGAGCTTCTTGGTCTGTGTCCCTTTACACGGACTGCCACTAGACGGTGTGTTCTGAGGTTTTCCACCTCAAAGGATCTGATCAAGAAAATTCTTTTTAAAAAAAAAAAGGCCGGGCAGTGGTGGCGCATGTGGGTTTCTGAGTTCAGGGCCAGCCTGGTCTACAGAGTGAGTTCCAGGACAGCCAGGGCTATACAGAGAAACCCTGTCTCGAAAAAAGCAAAAAACAACAACAACAAAAAATTCTTCACAGGCATTATAAGCTACTTGGAGGTTTTTTATTTTTCAAAGATTTATTTATTTATTCTATGTAAGTACACTGTAGCTGTCTTCAGACACCCCAGAAGAGGGCATCAGATCTCATCATGGATGGTTGTGAGCCATTATATGGTTTCTGGGATTTGAACTCATTACCTTCAGAAGAGCAGTCAGCTCTCTTAACCGCTGAGCCATCTCTCCAGCCTTACTTGGAGGTTTTTATTGATTCCAGAAGTAGTCAATTTACAACCAAGATTAGCCATCACACCCAGTTATCAATCTGCCATGATTTGTTTTATTTGATGCCTATGAGAGAAATACACATATCAGATCAATTTACTAGGAAATAGACTGATTTTTTTAAAATTTTTTTTTGTTGTTATCAAATAGCTTTCAAGAAAAGTTGTATAACACTTGCATCAGTATTAGCAGTTTTAGCACTCCAAACATCATTTTCCCAATATTTAAAATTAATTCTCATTTTAGGAGAAATTAACATTATGTGACTATTCTGTGGCAGGCAAGGTTGGTAGCTATATATACAAGGTCTGTATTGCTCTAAGGCCTCCAGCCATTGGGCTCTGCAACAAACCTTAAGAGCAGTCTGTTTCTTAAAGTAAATATTTTTTTTCCTCCTTGAAACTTTTAAAAATTTGGTTTCTGTGGTCCAGGCTGCTGCTGGGAGCCACACTGATGTGAGTGACCTGGGCTGCTCCATGAGACCTGGGTCTGAGGCACTGCTGTAGCAGGGATATGTATGTGTTGATATCCCTTGTCCAGATTGCTACCAGGGACCATGCAGAAGTCTGTGGTCTGTGCTGCTAACTGAAGCAGGAGGATGCCTATAGGCTGTACTGCCACCTGGGAGCTATATTGATGGGAGTGGCCTACATTGCCACCTGAGGCCATGGTGATATCTGGATCCTTGCTGCTGCTGAGGGCCACATCTGGCCTGGGTCTGAGGACTTTATGCAGCTGGGGTCTGTGTTGATGTCCATGATCTGGGTTATCACCAAAGGCCATGTGGATATCTGTGGTCTGTACTGCTACCTGAAGCCCTGTCAGTGTCCATGGTTCTTTGAAGAGCAAGGATGATATCCATCTATGACCGCAGATGCACAGTTGAGGAGATACATGGAAGACTTCTAGAACAACTCTTACCCTTCTAACTCTCTCCCCCTCCCCCCCCAAAAAACTAATAGTCAAGACAGGAAGCTACAGAAGAGAACTCAAAGGTGTGACAGATATGCTGAAAAGTGCTCTCCATTGATGGCTTCTGACAGTGATGGGGTGGGGGAGGACTAGAGTCTATTTCCAGGGGAAGTCCACTAAGAATTTGATCATGCTCCAGCAAGTGTATAGATAATGCAAAGTGGACTTTCTTTCTTATTTCTTTTCTTTAAAAAATACATATATTATTTTTATCTTTTATTTCTATTGCAGGGAAAGACAAAGGGAGGGGGGAGGTAGACATGGAAGGACTGGGAAAGGATTGTAATGTGATTCTCCCAGAGAATCAATAGGAATGTTATATGGAAAAAAAATTGATTCACTTTACAGTTAACAAAATTTCAAGTTCTGTTATCTTTTACATATACTTATAATTTCTACATTGTTAATAAAATATTTGGGAGAAATGAGTACTACCCATAGTTTGAGGATTTTATTTTTATTTTATTTTATTTTATTTTATTTGGTGACTGGCTGATAAACTTACTTTTCAGCTAGTATAACTGAAATTTGTATAGATAACTGGCAGTTATGATATTTTAATTGCCAATGACACAGCTTAAAATCACCTGGGAGTCAGGCCTCTAGCCATGTCTTGGGGGAGAGCATGTTCTTGATTACATTAAGGTGAGAAGACCCACCCACTGTGGCACTTTTTTTGAGGCAGAGGAGCGCTAACTATACATACAAGTGGTGAAGATGCGTTGAGGGCTGGCATTCATTCATTATAATGTTCATTGTCATCTGCTCTTGACTGTAGGTGTAATGAGACTACCTACAGTGACAGACTAGTGACAGTAACCTAGACTTGTGAACCAAATAACCCCGTTTTCCCAGAAGTTTTTGGATCAGAGATTTTATCACAACTACAGGAAAGGAAACCAAAACAGCAGTATATCAAATTCTGGTTTCTAGTCTTATTTCTTTACAAAGCAATCATGTAACTCTTTGTTCTTTTTATATCTCATTTGCATTAAGTTTCTATCTGAAGACATTAGAGTACATGATGGTCATAGGAATACTCCTTTGTACTTTTTCAATTCTCTTAACTTGTAAATTATTCAGAATTTAGTTCACTCAATTTTAGTTTGTTATTAATATTATTATGAAAATAATTGTGCTATAAATTATTTGTTGTAGGATATGTTGCTTGATTCTTTGAGTTCAGTGTTTAATAAAAGTATTTTTAAGGGACGAATCCTGGGATCTGATCCTACCACTGTCATTAGTTAGCTTTGTAACATTGAATAAATCACTATGTTTATGTTTTTAATAAATGTCCAATACAAATAATATAATCTATATTAAAATTTTACTCAGGTATGAGATAATATTTTTAGTGGGGAAAGAAAGATCTTAGCACTTGGGACAGTAGAGAAATAATTCCCCTCTATTTAAATTCAGCACCTAGACTGGAGAAATGACTCAGAGGTTAAAAGCATGTACTGCTTTTGTAGAGGGCCCAAGTTTAATTCCAATGTAGTCACATTGGCCAGCTTACAACTGCCTGTAACTCCAGCTCCAAGGCCTTGCTCCAATGCCTCTGGCTTCTATAAACACTTGTATTTATATACACATACCTATACACATACACATAATTAGTTAAAAAATAAATTCAGTACCTACTATTAAGGGAGGCAGTACAATATAAACAAGTCATGACTTTTTGGCCTGCCAGAACCAGTCAGATAGCTTGAATACATGGATTAGACCTATATAAGATCTAAGGGATGATTGGTACCCGTGGTAAATCTCTCTGCATCTGTTACTTGAGCATTTCAGAATTATACCAAACACACTTTGACAACTATAAAGAGCAGTTCTATAGGCAGGATTCTTCCAAGGAGTTTTTGACAGATTGCAACCTCTGGTTTAAAGAAATTGAAGTCCCAAGTCTGCCATTGACTAGTCAGCTAGTTTTAGGAAGTCACTCTTTTTCTCCCAGCTTCAGTTCCCCTCATTTTTGCCAGTTAAACCAAATCCATTTCTTTTTTAAAGATTTTATTTATTTATTCTACGTATATGAGTACACTGTTGCTGTCCTTAGGCATGCCAGAAAAGGGCATTTGATCCTATTACAGATGGTTGTGAGCTACCATGTGGTAGCTGGGAATTGAACTCAGGACCTCTGGAAGAGCAGTCTTAACCACTAAGCCATCTCTCCAGCCCCCCAAATTTATTTTTAATGTTCCTTCCTATTTCTGAAAGTTGTTTTCTTCTTAAGACTTGGCATATATTCTCATGACAGCAAACAAAAACTTCCATCTTAGTGCTTCATAGCTGCTGTCTTAACCCTTTCACTTGCATGGGGTTACAGGAATGATCCAGCGTATTTTATGCTTTCACGCAGCCAAGCCAGTCTTGAGTTCAGGGTGTAGGCAGGAATGACCTTGAACCTCTGATCCTTCTTCCTCCACCTTTCAAATGCTGGCATTACAGATATACACTGAACCTGGAAAGGAAGGAATTATTTTAATTAATTACTTTTAATTTTTTATTTTATATTTGTTTTATATCTATATTTATTTACTATTTTTATTTTTTATTATTTGAACTTATACTTTTAAGTGACTCTGAAGTATATCTAGAAAGTGAAGAAAACTGGACCAAGTGCCAAATTTCCTAAGAAGTGTCCACTGAAACCTACTTTGTCAGCTAATCAGCTGTCATTGATTTTTCTGTTCTTGTTCATAACCTCTTCTAGAATCTAATAGAAAGGCAAGGGAACTTAGCCTCTGGATTGTTGTTACCAGTTCATTTAAATTTGCTCTAGCAAGGTCACATGTTCTAGACTATTTGCCTTGGCCTATAAGGTTCAACTCATTCTAGGTATGCATCTCTCTCTCTCTGCCTCTCTTTACCCACCTCTTTCTTTCCAGGTACACCTCCCCCATCTCGTGTGTGTGTGTGTGTGTGTGTGTGTGTGTGTGTGTGTGTGTATGTTTTACATATTAAAAGGAGCCTTATACCCTTATACTCATGTAGACCAGACTCCAGCTTTGAACTCATAAAATTCTGCTACAGCCTCCTAAGTACTGCAATTATAGACTTGTGCCATCCCCACCCTCCCTTTTCCCACCTATTATTTCTATGTGTTTCCTTGATGTTTGTCCTTGTACATTTTAAAGCTTTTATTTTAAAAGTTATATTTAAAAACCACTGTACCGGTTCATCTTTTGTTAAGGTAGTCCACAATTGTACATATTTTATTTTACTTGTATGTTACCTTTCTGGCTTGTTCCATTAACCCTTGTACTTCCCAAACTCAAAATTCCTTGGTTTGTTGTTGTTATTGTTAGGATTTCTTTTTTCAGTATTGGTGCTTGATCCTAGAGCTTATACATGCTAGACAGAGTCTGTGTCACTCAGCTGTATGCTCAGGCTTCTTTTTATTTTTCTATTTTGAGATGGTGTCTCACACAGTTATCTAAAGCTGACCTAGAACTTGTGATCTTCATGCTTCAGACTCTTAAGTAATTGAGGTTTATAGGCCTGTTTCACCAAACCCTGCGTCTCATCCATCTCCTCTCTGCTTCCCATTCTTCTCTCTTCTCTTCTCCCCTCCTCTCTCTTTTTCCTCCCCTTCCTCTGCCTTCTCTTTTTCCTCCTCCTCCTTCCAACTCCCACCCCTCTCTCATCTCACTATATAGTCATAGCTATCATGGTAGTTCAGGCTGGCCTCAAACTCACAGGGATCCACTTGCCCTTGCTTCTCCAGTGCTGGGATTAAAGGGGTGGGCCACTATGCTTTAGTGAGTCTTATTAAGAGATCTGAATGCCTCAAAGTAGTTTTAATTTCTATTTCCCTGATGATTTAGTGATAATTGAATATTTTAAAAAATAGTTATAGGCCAATTGTGTTTCTTCTTTTGAAAACTGTCCAATTTATTAGCCCATTTGTTGATTGGCAGTTTTATTTTCTTTCTAATTAACTTCTGCTCTTTTTAAATTATGGGTATTAGTCCCTTGTCAGAAGTAAAGCTGCTTGGTAAAGATTCCCTTTCATTCTGTGGGTTGTGTGCTCTGCTTGAGATATAACTTTATCCCAGTGAGAATGGCTGCCATCCAGAAATCTAACAACAAATGTTGGAACCGCCATGGGAGATAGGAACCCTATTCAGTGTTGATAGGAGTATAAATTAATACATACATGAAAGTCAGCTTGGAAGTTCATCAAAAATTAAAAATTGAACTACCATATGACCCAGCTGTTCCACTCCTGTCATATACCTAACAAACTCCATGTCTTACCATAGATAAACACGTTTATTGCTGTTTTGTTTAATAGCAAGGGAATAGAACCAACCAACCAAGATGTCTGTCAATAGATTGTCAAAACGGGGTGTGTGTGTGTGTGTGTGTGTGTGTGTGTGTGTGTGTGTGAGTGATTAAATATTATTTAGCCCTGTAAAAAACTGAAATCACAAAATTGCAGAAAAATGGGTGGATTTGTTATGTATAATATTATGTAAGGTCACCCAACCTTAGAAAGAGAAAAGCTTCACATTCTCCCACATTTGTGGATCCTACATGTATATATGTCAACAGCTGTGTGGCTATGTTACAACATTTAGAAAGGAGGCTAAGAAAGAGGAATAGTAGGTGATAAGGAAGGATGGAGTGTTGTCAAAAGACATGCAAACCATGAAATAGGTTTATAAAGCCAATTGTTCTTCTATTTCTGTAGTGTATAAGTGCATAAAAATGTAACTGGTAGAGTGTAAAACCCCAATGAAGTTCCATGGCTTCAGAATGGCTACTCTAACTGTATAGAAGTTCACTAAGATGTGTAGAATTTGAGACAGAGTTGACATAGTTTTCTTTCTTTCTTTCTTTCTTTCTTTCTTTCTTTCTTTCTTTCTTTCTTTCTTTCTTTCTTTCTTTCTTTCTTATTATATGTTTTCTTCATTTACATTTCAAATGCTATCCCCTTTCCTAGTTTCCTCTCTGAAAATCCCCTATACCCTTCCCCCTCCCCCTGCTCCCAAGCCCACCCACTCCCACTTCCTGGCCCTGGCATTCCCCTGTACTGGGGCATATGATCTTCAAAAGACCAAGGGCCTCTCTTCCCATTGATGGCTGACTAGGCCATCCTCTGCTACATATGCAGCTAGAGACACAAGCTCTGGAGGTACAGGACCCTGATATAGCTGTCTCCTGTGAGGCTATGCCAGTGCCTGGCAAATACAGAAGTGAATGCTCACAGTCATCTATTGGATGGAACACAGGGTCTCCAATGAAGGAGTTAGAGAAAGTACCCAAGGAGCTGAAGGGGTCTCCAGCCCTATAGGAGGAACAACAATATGTAGCTTTCTTAATCTTGCTGCATGATGTTTTTATTTGTAGGTTCATTACAATAAAGTATTTTTTATTTTTAAAAATGTGCTTGACACAAGAATTTCCCCCGTATTCTATCAAATAATTAATTTTAAAGTGCTCTGTAATTTAACTTTTCACTTCTCCTTGGATATTTGATGTGCTTTATCTCTCTTCGGTATATAATTTTTCTCCATACATGTGTAATATATATTATTCTGTATAACTTGTCTATAAATCTTTATGCACATCTCTGAGTATTTTTTTAAATTCCGGAATATACCTAGCCAATATAAAACACATCTCTTTAAGATTTGTTGTAATGTTTTATTGATTTACAGGGAGATGTTACTTTATATTCTGAGTCATTATTTTATAAGTTTAACTCTTTTCTTTGCTAATCTGCGAGATAGAAGTTGTATTTTGTTTTATTTTGTATTTTTGATTAAATAATCAAGGAATATATATAGTTTCTGACTTAACTCTTTTAAATGAAACGAATCAGAAAGCAGTACTGTAGGTAGGTCAATATATCTATATTCAACACAGGCATGAAAAGGGATTGCTTATAAATGGCTACAACAGAATATATTTTTAAGTTTTGCAGTCCCAAAAAACAGGGGCAAACATTACTTGTGCTGTGAATACTTCTATCTCTACCAGTTGTAAGTGGGATACTAACATCTGAATTCAGTGTTGCAGAACCTAAATTTGCCAGTTCTTTGAAAACACTTGAACACAAATAGTAAATTCACCCACCCCATTTCAGTGATTTGCTTACAGGCTACCAATAGGCTAAAATGCAGTCAGGATTAACAGCTGCTCTGCATCTGCAAACATTTGTGCAGAACTAATTTCAATAGCAGATGTTGGAAATATTTGAAAAACAAAAACAAAAAAATGGTAGGCTCTCCCCTGAGAAAGTTGGACCTATCCCGTGACTTCTCAGATGCCCTGTCACCCTGTTAGCCAGATCTTCATTCCTAAAATACTTCCCTTCCTTTCCTTTTCATGTGTGAGGTTTCAGAAATGCCTAAGGGAATCTAACTTCAGATTTGTAGTATTGCTTCAGTTGGCCCCATAAGCTGCTGTCAAGAATAAAATAATTTGTCTGCAATTAAAATTCAACCATGAAAGATTTACATTTTGATTTCTGGGGTACCCAGATTTCATTTACATTATATCTATCTAAAAGAAAGCCTGGCATGGTGATATATGCCTGGAATTCTTGCTACTTGTGAGGTTGTGGGAGGAGGATAATAATTCCAAGGCCTGCCTGGACAGTTTAGCCATGACTCTGTCTCAAAAATTAAAAGGTAATTTTTAAAAAGGGATGGTTATATAGCTCAGTGTATACTTACTATTGTCCTACTATTCATGATGCTCTGGGTTCAATCTCTAGTTATTAAAAACAAAACAACCCCATTTTTTGTTTATATTAAAAGCTACAGATAGCTGATGGGAGTAGATGCAGAGAGATCTATAGCCAAACATAGGCAGAGCCTGAGGAACCCTGCAGAAAAGGGGGAGGAAGGATTGTAGGAGCCAGAAGGGCTGAGAACACCAAGCAAACAATATCCACAGAATCAACCAAGTAAGGCTCGTGGGGCCTTGTAGAGACTGAAGCAGCAAGCAAGGAGCCTGCCTGAGTCTGACTTAGGCCTTCTATATGCTTGCTGTGGTTGTTTAGCTTGGGGCTTTTGTGAGACCCTGGAGGAGGGGGTGTCTGACTCTTGCCTGCTCACAGGACTCTTCTCCTCCTATGGGTTGCCCCTCCAGCCTTGATATGAGGATCTGTGCCTAGTCTTATCATAACTTGTTATGCCATGCTTGGTTGATATTACTGGGAGGACTGCTCTTTGCTAAAGGAAAATGGGAGAGTGTTGGATCTGGGGGAGAGGAGATGTAGGGAGAGAGAACTGGGAGGAGAGGAGGGAGAAAAGGCTGGAGGATGTAGGAGAGAAGAATAAAGTTTTTTTAAAAAGCTACAGGTAATAAAGAACTTTAAAAGTTATGTTTGTTTCCAAATAGTTGACAAATGCATGGTTATACCAGTAGGAATTGGCTGAACTAGTATCTCAGTAATGCTGTACACAGATTTTAGATTACAGTGTCTGTGTTACACAAGTCTTAAAGAGCTTAAACAAGTAATAATCTTCTTGAATCTAGTCAGAATCCTTTTCACTTGTCAGTGTAATCAACTCTGCTTCTTTATGGAACTTGGTTATTGCTGAAAGGGTAAATTATTTTGTTACCTGATTTTTAAATTATTTATTTTTAAAACTAGAATATACATTCACAAAGTTAAACAGTTACAAAGTTATAATAGGTATATAGTAAAGCCTTCTTCTGACTGTTATCCCTGGTCATGTAACTTTTACAATGAAGTTTAGTTTTTTGTCTCTTAGAATTCTGTGCACAGACATACAGATGTGTGTGTGGCTTTTGTGTGTTATACTAGTGATAGCTTGCAGTAGAACAGCTGTTCTCAGCATTCTTATTGCTGTGACCCTTAATACAGTTTCTCATTTTGTGGTGCCCAACCATAAAATTATTTTTGTTGTTACTTCATAACTGTAATTTTGCTACTATTATGAATCATTATGTAAATATCTGTGGTTTCCAATGGTCTTAGGCATCCCCTGTAAAAGGCTATTTGACCCCAAAAGAGGTCACAACTCACAGGTTGAAAACCACTGTTGTAAACCTCGTTCTGTACCCGACCTTCACTACTTAGTCTGACTTAGAAATACTTTCCTCTTAGTTCATAAAGTTTCTTTGCTGCTATTTTTTTCTCAAATAGAATTCCATTTGTATAGATGTACCACATGTCTTGTTCACAGACTGCTCAGTATCTGTGGCTATAGATCCGACACTGCTAGCTAAACAAGATGAGTTTAAATTCATTTTCAGTGCACTGAGTGTAAACATTTAAGAGTTCCTATCACATGACAATATTATCTTTGTCCATAGGGAGCAAAGTAAAAACAGTTTGAGTAAAATATTCATTGAGAGCACCCTTTAGTAGTGTATTGTGATCTACACTCTATTTTTTCACATATCTTCCCTTCAGGAGGTGCAGTGCTTGCTTAAAAGTTTTTTTTCTTCTGTTTATTTTCTGTCTCTTTTCTTTCTTTTTTTTGTTTAGGTTTATTTATTCATTATATGTAAGTACACTGTGTCTTCAGACAATACAGAAGAGGGCATCAGATCTCATTATGGATGGTTGTGAGCCACCATGTGGTTGCTGGGATTTGAACTCAGGACCTTCCAAAGAGCAGTCCGTGCTCTTAACTACTGAGCCATCTCTCCAGCCCTTCTCTGTCTTTTCTTGGTTAGAGTTCTGTTCAAATCCTTTTTCTTTCTGTTTTTTTCATTCATTCATTTATTCATCCATTCATTCACTTTACATCCTGATTAAAGTCCCCCTCCCAGTCCTATCCTTACATATCCCTGTCCCCATTATCCCCTCCTCTTCTCTTCAGAGAAGAGGAAGCCCCCCCCCTTGGGTATCACCCCATCCTGGGACATCCAATCCCAACAGGAATAAGCACATCCTCTCACACTGAGGCCCAACCAGACCATCCAGTTTGGGGGAGAGGATCCAGTGGCATTCAACAGAACAGAGATAGCCCCTGCTCTAGTTGTTAGGGGATCCACATGAAGACCAAGCTGCACATCTGCTCCAAATATGTAGGGGACCTAGGTCCAGCCCCTGAATGCTTTTTGGTTGGTAGTTCAGTCTTTGTGAGCTCCTATGGGCCCAGGTTAGTTGACTCTGTAGATTGTCTGTGGTGTCCTTCACCCCTCTGGCTCACTCCATTCCATTCTCCACTCTTCTACAAGATTCCTGAGCTCTACTTGGTGTTTGGCTGTGGGTCTCTGCATCTGCTTCTATCTGCTGCTGAATGAAGCCTCTCAGGAGACAGTTATGTCATGTTTCTGTCTGTAAGCATAGCAAAGTATCATTAATAGCATCAGGGGTTGGCTCTCTCTCATGGGATGGGTCTGAAGTTGGGCCAGTCATCGGTTGGCCATTCCCTCAGTCTCTGCTTCATCTTTATTCCTGCGCATGTTGAAGACAGGACAAATTTTGGATTGAAGATTTTTGTGGGTGGGTTAATGTCCTCTCCCTCCACTGGAAGTCCTGCCTGGCTACAGGAAGTAAGCACTTAAGTCTCCATACCCCCCACTGATAGGAGTTTCAGCAAGGGTTGCCCCCATAGATCTTCCAGAGCCTCTCCTATCCCAGGTCTCCAGCTAGTCTCAGAGGTATGGTGGAGAGGTGCTGGGAGAATGCAGGGCCAGAGAGCATAGCAAGCGGTTTGGAGAATTTTGATGTGCCCCAGTGGATGGACCTTTAATTACTCTTACTCAGGCTCTTTACTTGCAGGGAAATAGGTCTAATTCTGGGTTCTGAGTAAACACTATTCTTTTCACAATCATCTGAAACCTGACTTGGGAGTGTCTTGGGATTCTATCTCATTAACACTGATCTTTCTGTACTTGTCTTTCTTTCCTGGCACGCACCCCCAGACAAATGTCCAAAGAGGTTTGTCTTGCCTTTCTTACTCAGTATCTTATTGCTTTCTGAAGTTCCCTGGTTTCTATAAAATAGCTGCTCTCACCCCCCCCTTTTTTTCTGTTCTAACTGCCATTCTCCCAAAGAAATCACAGAGCTTCTGCTCTTTCACACTATAGAAGCACAGTCGTTAGATTATAGGCATACACACCTTAGAATCTCTAAAACTCAATTGGTTTCTACAGTCCAGGTTCCAAATCAAGGCACATATGATGTTTTTCTGTCTGTTTATATGATAGAAGTTGGGATAGTTGGTGAATTTGTTTAAAACCATGAATAGCTCCCATATGCAGGTCTGAGTTGGGAAATAAAAAACTAGAATTCTAAGGTTTTTAGAACCATAAAGCTAACATTTAAGATGATTACCAAATAAATGGGGTCCAACAAGAATTATATGTTGCAAACATACACAGAATATAAGGTTGTATATAGTGTCTTGTGCTAGCCAGCTGTTCCCATGGAGTGGACAAAAGTTCATTGCTAGTGCTTTTTGTTTTGTTTTTGTTTGTTTGTTTGTTTTTTAATTCTCACAAAGAGCAGGAAGGAACTAAGCAACTAACTTAATAGCAGAAGCCTAATTTTTAAAAAAAAAAAAATGAAACTAGTAAAGCACTTTGGTATACCTAAGTAAAGACAAGCCAGTCTTTGCAAAGATCAAATTTCATTTCTAAACCACACAATTAGCAACTCAAGACTTAAATCCAAACCCATGCCCCATTCATTTATTTTTCTAATTATTGACACAGGGTTTCAATATGTAGCTCTAGCTAGCACAAGGCATTATATACAACCTGTATTCTGTGTACATTTATATCATATAATTCTTGTTTGAATTTGCTGTGTAGTCTAGGCTGGACTCAGACTCAAGAGATCTGCCTGCCTCTGCCTCCCAAATAGTGGAATTAAAGAAAGGCATTTGCAGTCAACCCAGTATGTTTCTTACTTGTAGATTGAGATTCTAGGTCCAGAAATTGTGAAATGTTGCTGCCATTTTTACCTCGTCAATATGGATTAAATATTTAGCATTGACTTTGCTTTCCCTTATCTTTATTAATTTGTTTATTATTTGATTCTACTTTGCAAATGATTATTTTTCAGAATCTACCATGGTAAACTAAATGTACTCTTCTCTCTCCCTCCCTCCTCCCCTCCCTTCTTTCCTCTCCCCCATTCTCCCTCCCTCCCCCTTTCTGTGTTCATATAATGTCTTTACTTAAACTTATGAACCTGTGCATATGAACAACTGCCTTTACATCCCACCAGAAGTACCCTAAAAAGAAAAATTTCCTTTTCTTTTTATGACTTTGCTATAATTCCTAGTTTAGGAATCTAAGAATTTTTAGGAATGTTTCTATGAGGATGCACATACATTTCTGAATAATCTTTATATAAACTACAAATTGCTTATTTCCAATTAACTGATATTTTTCTGTACTGGTCTCAAAATCTTCCAGCATAATTTTGTTTTCTTCCTTACTTTTGACTTTTGTAAATTTATTGTTTTCTATACCTTCTTATTCTTTATGTATAGAGGCATTCTTTTTTTTTAAATGTAGAGTTTCAATGCCCTTGATTTCTTTTTTTTAATTTAGTATGTGTATAGATGTGCTTACCACAGCACACATGTGGAGGTCAAAGGACAATTTGAAAAGGTCAATTCTCTCTTTCAACCATATAAGTTGCTGGCAGCAAACTCAGGTTGTCAGGCTTACCAGCAATCACCTTGACCATCTTCATCACTGGCCATCTCACCAGCCCAAAGACACTAATTTTTTTTTTTTTTATTAGATACTTAATTTATTTACATCTCTAATGGTGGGAGTTTGAGAACCAAACTGAGAATCACTTTCTCCCATATCTGATAACCACCTTTTTCCAGTCAGGTGACTATATTAGAAAAAGGAAAGGCGAAAAACAACAAAAACTTGCCAGAATTTAATGGACTTTTAAAAAAAAAAATCCACATGATAGTATGAAGAGTTACTACAGTAATATGGCATGTATCAGTGTGGAGTGAGATACTATTACAGTGAACAGTCAGAGAATGAAATGTAGAATGCTGACATGTTAATTATAAAACGTGTGTGTGTGTGTGTGTGTGTGTGTGTGTGTGTGTGTGTGTGTGTGTAAGATACAGAGAGGGGTGTGTGTGCTATGGTGTGCATGTGGAAGTCAGAGGACAATTTTGTGGAGTCACTTCTCTTCATTTTGTCCAGTCCTCCCAGAGACTGAACACAGGTTCCAAGCAGTACCTATCCCAGCTTGCTGGTTGCATAAAACCAGGCCATGTTTGGCCCACAGGCCATATTTTGTCAAACCCTCTTAACAGTGAAGACTCAGAGGGAAGATTCCTCTTTTTTTTTTTTTCTTGGATATTTTATTTATTTACATTTCGAATGTTATCCCCTTTCTCGATTACGCCCCTCCCCCAGAAATCTCCTATCCCATCCCTCCTCCTGCTTCTATGAGGGTGTGCCCCCACCCACCCACTCCCACCTCCCTGCCCTCGAATTCCTCTATTCTGAGGAATAGAGGAATTACAAGAAGCTAGCAACCTACAAGTGAAAAGATAATCTATTGAAATAATTATAGTAGAGTAAGATAAGAGTTAGAAGATGGGGGCTGATGAGATGGCTCAATAGGTAAGAGCACCCGACTGCTCTTCCGAAGGTCCAGAGTTCAAATCCCAACAACCACATGGTGGCTCACAACCATCCGTAACAAGATCTGACGCCCTCTTCTGGAGTGTCTGAAGACAGCTACAGTGTACTTACATATAATAAATAAATAAATCTTAAAAAAAAAAAAAGAGTTAGAAGATATATTTGCAAGAAAAATAAATAAAAATATAGATATTTTATGTATATTTATTTATATATTAGGTAGAAATAAAAAATAACCTCCCAATCCATCCTTAAACTTTCATTTTTTCATGTTTGCTTAGTCTAATTATTATTATCCTTCAATAGCCATAGATTATATCCTTAATAACAGACAATTATCTTGAAGATCTGTGCTAATAATCATAAAATGCCTTTAAATACTTTCCTCAGATCATAAGGTAAACATCTCTCTATAAAAGAGTAACTTCAAACATTCTGCTGCTGCTACTGAACATTTAAGCTAGATCTTTACCTATGCAAAGTTATAGTGTTTCTTATTGTATGCACCTGATTTTGTCCTTCCTGTTGTATTAGTGTAAAAAATAATTGTTTTCCCCTAGTAAAACCTTCAGAACTGTGGTGTGTAGAATAATAGTTTTCCAAAGAGAATTTCATCCTTATCCCCCATGAATCTGAGAGTATTTTATGTTATATAGTAAAGGAGAAATTAAATTTGCAATTTGAATAAAGGGCATTAATAATGTAGCTTTAAGATAGGGAGATTATCCTGGATTATTAGAGTAGAAAACAATATAATCAATCACAAGGATTGTTAAAAGTAGAAGAATAAAAGTACAAGTATAGTGTACATGTGTATAAATGTAAGCACTTTGCAGGCTGAGGCAGAAAGACTGTGAATTGAATGTGAAACCTTAGCAAGTAACAGCCTAATTTGGACTACATATAAAGATCCTGTCTTTGACTCAAACTGATGTAATATGGAAGTTAACGAAGCTCTGGTAAGTTTGAAGAATTTGAGTAGCTTCTTATTGGGCCCTAGAAAAGGGCATAAGAACGGTTCCTCTCTAAAATAATTTTTGAGGCTTCCATACCAAGAAGCGACAGAAATGTATTTACTCTTCTGGAGGTGTGCTGGCTGCTGTTAGGTATAAGTGTTGGCAGAGTTGATTTCTTCTGAGGTATCTTGTTGGCTTGTAGATGTATGTCTTCTGTCTTCACATGGTTTTTTCACTGTATTTTTATATCCTAAAGAGCTTCTCCTCTTACTCCTCTTACTCCTCTTTTTCTTCCCCTTCAAGATTGAATCTTTTTCCCCTTTAAAGAACTTTTAATTTAGTGAGTCATGGTCTCACCAAAGTTGACTGAGTTTTCTTTGAGCTTACTCTCTAAGCCCAACTAGGCCTTGAACTTGGAATCTTTTTGTCTTAGCCTTCCCAGTAACTGGGGTTAGAGGCTTGTGCCACCAGGTATAGCTATTATTTCACTTATATAAGGTGTCTAGAGTAGTCAAGTTCATTGAAACAAAAATGAATGGTAGTTGCCAGGCTCAGAAAAGAAAGAAATGAGTTATTTATTTACAGTATATATAGTTTAAGTTTTGTAAAGTGAAAAACTGTTGAGATTGGTCACCCAACAATGCGAATCTACTGAACTGTAACTTTAAAATGGTTGATACATGACCTGGCCAGGGGCAGGGTTGAACAGCGTGATCCATTATGTGGGGATTTGAACTTAATTCCCAAAATCCATGTAGACATAACCAGATTTAGTGGTGCATACTTGTAATCGTAGTACTGGGAAGATGGAGTCAAGAAAATCTCTAGGGCTCACCAGCCATCAAGTCTAGTTTAATTGATGAGCTCCAGGCTAATGAGAGATCATATCTCAAAGGAGGTGGACAGTGTTCCTGATGATACCCGTGGTTACTCTTTGGCCTACCCATGCACACATGTCTCTGATTACGCATACACCCACTCACACATACACATGTGTGTGCAAGCATGCACATGCAAATTGCACTAAACATATTTGAGATAGTAATTTTAATGTTACATTATTTTAACATAGTTTAGTAAAATGTTTTTGAAGCTTGACCTGGTGGTATACACCTATATAAACCCAGATCCTTTGGAGGATGAGACAGAGGGTTCACAGGTTCAAAGTGCACCTGGGCTGCAGACTGAATTCAAGGTAAGCCTGAGTAACGTAATGAGATTCTGTCTCAAAATTTTAAAAATATAAACAGAGATCTGGGGAATCACTCAGTAGTAAGGTGCTTTTCTGACATGGCATGGCTAACACTCAGCATTCCATAAATAAATAATATTTTTGAGATTTTAATATATTTCCCCCTTCCCTTTTCTCCCTCCAAAGCTTTCCATATACCCCCTCCTTGATCTCTTTCAAATTCATTGCCTCTCTTCTTAATTGCTATTATACACACACACACACACACACACACACCACAAATATATATTTGAATATTCTTAAATATATATAAAAAAAACAACCTGTTCAATCAGTGTTACTTGTCTGTATGTTTTCAGGGTTGACCATTAGATAACGGATAGTCAATTGGTATGATCTTCCCTAGGGAAGACATTTCTCCTACTCTGAATATTCTGTGGTTGCCTGTAGTGCTTTATCCAGGATTGAAGCATTCTGAGCATTCCCTTTTACATGTCTATTGCTATCATCTTTGTTTAGATCATGTTGTTTTTTTTTTTTTTTTAGGTAGCCATGTTGTTGAAACTTCTTAAGTGTAACTTCTGACATTTCTAGGAGACACTCTCAGAGCAAACTCCCTGTTTTCAGGCTCTTATAAGCCTTCTGTTCTGTTTTGCAGTGTGATCCCTGAGTCTTAAAGTACAGGAGTTGTGAGATATATATATATATATATATATATATATATATATATATATGTCAGCTGGGTCTGGGTTCCACTCTGCATTTTGATTGTGGTTTTCTGTAACGGTCTCTGTTGCAAAGAGAAGTGTCCTTGATAAGGGGTAAGGACTACACTTTTCTGTGAATGTAAGGACAAATACTTAGAATGTAGTTAGGGATTAATGTTAGTTTAGTAAAGTAGTGGCTATAGGTTTCCCTCTAAGATTCATGACTTCACTAGCCCTGGGTAGTTAGCTAGGTTCCCAATACTAGATATTATTTCCCTTTTGTTGAGTGGGTCTTAAGTCCATCAAAGCTCAAGAGACCTCAAATTAGAGTGTTGTTGGTTACTGCGACAGTATGTATTACCACTATTGCATCCTTAGGGTTGTTGTGCCATGTTGGTTGTTGTGTTTCAGAGGTGTCATAGCTGGGTAGGGCTATTGGTTCTTCCTTGATTTGGGAGCTTACATGGTTCCTCCAGGGAGGAGGCTTTCCGATCATATTAAGTTCTCTTGGCCTTATGTCTGAAGTATATGGTGTCTTCAACAATAAATACTTCCTTCCAACTCTGTAAGTCAATCAAGGGCAGTAGCAGTGACCTATTTGGCTGACCCTGACCAACAACTCAGAAGAGGGCTTCTCATGCCTGGCATTGGGGTTTGTAATACAGTTTATAACTCTGGGGAGTAGCATTGTTAGCCCAGATGTGAAACTTTCATTTAAGCTATTTATGTCTATATATTTATACATTTACATGTATTCCAGGTATTTTTAAGTAGATAATAGTATGTTTCTTTATGGCTTTTCCAGATATCCTTAGTTACTTTATCTTCTTTCTTGTTTATTTACCTCCAATCCCCTTCATAATTAAAGCCCCCAACCCATTTTCCTATTCTCTCAGATCACTTGTATCATGCTATTCCTGTCTCTGTTGCCTCTTTCTCTGTTGCTTCTCCACCAATTACCCCTGCATAATGACCTTTTTAGTTTCCTAGTTTCTAAAGTTACTCCAGGTCATATACTTACATCTGAAGATTTGGAACTAGGAACTTCAGATGAAAGACAACATGAGACATTAATCTTTCCAGGTCTGGGTTACCTCACTCAATTAACTTAGTTCCATTCATTTGCTTGGCTAGACTCTGGAGAAAGAAGTGCAAGATCTGGCTGAGAGGAGAGGTTCAAGAGAGATATTCTAAATATCAAAATAAAGATAAGTAGGTGAAATTGCTTTCATCTGTGTCTTTAGAGAGAGGACATCTAAACCCATAAAGCTTGTGGATATGCAGGTCATCCCTGGGCAGCAGCTAAGAAACTGGCGTGGTCATTACTTCTGGGAATGGGATTATAGAGAGCAGGGAGGTGAGAGGATAAGAATGGAAAGAATATTTAAAAACTCTTTGACACGTTTTGAATTTTGCTCACCAGTATTGCATTACATACTGACATAATTGTCTTTAAATTTATGACTTGGGGGTAGATACATCAGAGATAGTTTTCTCAATTGGATTATCCTCAGACTATAAAATTACTTTGTCAATCCGGTTGTGTCTGTGTATGGATATGTCTGGCATGATAGTGTATTAGTCAGAGTTCTTTAGAGTAACAGAACTTAGAGAATTAATGAATATATTAATATATATTATTATATTTATAGGCTGTAGTTGAGTTAATTCAACAATGGCTGCCTGTGAATGTCCCAAGAATCTAGTAGTTGTTCAATCCACAAGGCTGGATGTCTCAAATAGTCTTCCGCATGTCTGGAATCCCAAAGAAGTAGGTTCTAATGCCAGTGAAGGAATGGGCAATACTAAGACCTTGTCTCTAAAAACACAAACAAATACAAATCTTAATTTTCTTTGAGTGCAGCAGCAGTATATTCATTTAGAACAATAATCAGAAAAAAAGAAAGAAGGAAAGAAAGATGGATAGAGAGAGAAAAGAAAAGAAATAGTCAAATGTTTTCTGCTTCTTAAACCATATGACCTATAGCAGGGATAAGGGATAGAGTAAAAGAGACTTAACAATAGCAAGGGATATATTTCTTACTGTCCTCAGATTCTATTTAAGAAGAGGAGGGAGGGAAAAGGGAAGAAAAGCAAAGTGAAGGGGAAGAATGGGAGAGGAGGGAGGAAAGAGAGAGAGGGAGAGAGAAAGAAAAAGAAAAAGAAAAGGGAGGTTTATTACTTCTTTATGGTAGAAAAGGCATTTGAGGACTGGGTGTGAAGCTCAGTGGTAGACTATGTGGAAGGGAACGGCCCAGCAAACAGGAGAAATTCTGTAATATCAATCTTAGATAAGATCAGTTGAGATAAAAGCCTGCTATCTTGAGTTAGTATTATATATGTAAAACTCCATGAAGGAAGTAAATTAAGGAAGCATATTTTCTTCCTAATTTGCTGAAAATATTTGAAATTAGAAGTAAATACCTTTAAGCTCTTTCTAAATTCATTCATTTATTCTTAAATTCTTGGAAATAAGTTGAATAGTACCCAGGAACAGCTCAACAATCAGAATTGTCAAGTTACCTCAGAAGACAGACGAAAAAAACCTTAAACTGTCTTCTGTTTCCCTTAGGGTTCCCAGACTATAATTTAGAGCTAAATATGTTGGTCACAAGTAAATACATGTTCCCGGAACCAATTATGTTGTAATTCTATCAGCACATCTAAATGGATAGGTAACTTGATGAATTGTTTTAATTATAAGGATATAGTTAAGTCCTGAAATAACTTAGCAATGCAGATGTGGTTACAGGAGCATTTGAGAGTGTTAGTGTAAAATTTAAAAAGTATAAGATGAAAACTAAAGGTTCTTACTATGATTTGGATTAATTTATTTACATATTTTGCTCTTCAGTTCATAGCCGTGACAGGCCATTTTTGGCATGCTTAGTATCACTCAGATTTGTTGCACCATGAGAGTTTGGAAGAATTGGAAGCAGGTCCAATCTCTACCTTATTACTTCCTTTAATCAATTTTTAAGTCTTTGGCTTTTGCAGTAGAATTCCTAGAAGTTTTTTTTTTTTTTTAGTATTTTATACATTAATATAAAAAAGAAAGAAGCCAGAAGAACAAGTATTATTTTTCTCCCTACAAAAGGAAGAAATTAAGAGACTATAGTTGTCAGATACAAATTTTTAATATTTAATTATGTCTGATTATTTTCTTAAAGAAGAGAAGGGGATAATGGCTGGTAAGACTTGATCATAGGGGCTGGTGAGATGGCTCAGCAGGTAAGAGCACCCATCTGCTCTTCCAAAGGTCTTGAGTTCAAATCCCAGCAACCACATGGTGGCTCACAACCATCCGTAAGGAGATCTGGCGCCCTCTTCAGGAGAGTCTGAAGACAGCTACAGTGTACTTACATATAATAAATAAATAAAATCTTTAAAAAAAAAAAAAGACTTGATCATAAAACCAAATGTAGACAAAATTATTGGGGTAGGAGAAAAGTGAAAAGGGAAACCAGGAACAAGTAGTTAGTAGAAATAGTATCTCCCAGCTTTGCATTCTCTCATCCAAGTGTTGTGTATTTCAAAACTGTTAATCTCTCAGGTATTCTGCAGGTCAAAACACATCCTTGCTTGGAAAAAACAAAGTGTCAGTTAAGACAGCTATAAAGTAGATACCACATATGACTAGGTTTCAACCACTGCTCATAAGACGTCTCGATGACATAAGGTTAAATATGCATCAGTGTTCTCGGTTGTGAGGGTAACTCGGTTTCCATCCTGGTTACCCTAAGAGCAAACATCTAAGTGGCATCTAATGGGTCAAAATTAGAGCTTTCTGTCCTTGTTGTGTGTTGTTAGTCACAGGGAAAGCCTTCCTATGTTACCAGCTGGTTGGTTCACTCCTTTGTCTCCTAGTACTTATCTTCTAGACAGACTCTGAAAAAGAGAATGGAAGAAAAGGTTTTAAATTGTTTTCTGGCATCTGGCAAAGGACTTGAGCATGCCTTTTGGCTCTGATAGGCACTTGTAAGCAGACATCTAATGAGGCTAGGCTAGTGTTTTTATCCTCTAATCAGGCTCTATCTTACTCTGTCTTGCTTTCTAAATCCTATCTTTAAAAAACACCAAGTGTTTTATCGTTGGATGAGAGGATAAGTGAATTAGAAGTCTGTCCTCAGTTTGGGAAGAGTTCTGAATATGAAAGGTTAATAGCACCATTCTTTTTTTTTTTT
>NC_034603.1:44985481-45000607 GCF_900095145.1 Mus pahari
CATAGGTGTGTGGATTCATTTCTGGATCTTCAATTCTATTCCATTGATCTACTTGTCTGTCGCTGTACCAGTACCATGCAGTTTTTATCACAATAATAGCACCATTCTTACAGAAAGAAAAAAATCATCCATTGCCCAAATTGGGAAGCCACAGAAAATGCTTGAGCTAACCAAACATTCCATAATCGATTTTCTAGTCACTTAACCAGTCTACTCACGCAACTAGTCACTAGCTATGTTCTATTTAAAACAGCCACCACTAATCAGAATTTCACTTTCTCACCTGAGCTAACATTAGTCACTGATTTGGGTTGGCATATTTCCTCATGCATGTGAGCTCCTTTTTCTGGTTCTCTGAAATGATGATCTTGTTTGTATTACAGAGCTCTTATTTGGAAGACAGTGAATCAGCAGCATTACTTTGCTGTGAATGTGGAGAATCAGAAATCTTTAGTGATTTCAATGTACGTAGGTATATGTTTTTATATACACACAAATAACATACAGCCTTTGGCAATTAAAATCCTTGGGAGGTGGTGAAATTGGCTCCTGATGCAACTAATGTAGTATCCATTATTTTGTCTATTTAGCCTTATTCATCAAGATAGTATAGGAAGACAGTAGGTGACTCAGAATGACTGTATGTATAACTACTGTAGTATATTTACAATCTTTAACCACTGTGTTATATTTACATGCATGTTAATCTTTACTGAAAGCATATCTATCAAAGTAGTAAAATGTTACATCCTAGAACTTTGAATGTATGTCCTATAATTGTCTATAAACTATAATTGTTTTTAGTTTTTCTCCCCTCGTGGATATTTTGTTGTTGTTTCTAGGGAGCTTTATTACACTGGGTCCTGTAAGTTGTTTTTTTAATTTAATAACACATGAGCTCAAATTTGTACTGCCCATCTATTTCTGGATGTGGAGCCATCCAATGAAGCTACCAGGAGCCACATGCTCTCCCTCCCTCAGAGGTCATCAACTGTTCTGGATAGGGGCTTGTGAACCCTTCCCACCCCATGCTAGAGTGTTGACTGGCTTGAACTTGTGCGGGTCTTGACTAGGCAACTACAGCTGCTGTGAGTTCATGAGTGCAGTGGTCCTGCAATGTCCAGAAGACAGTTTTGCTCTGGTTCTCTCCTACCTCTGGCTCTTACACCACCCCCTTTCCAAAATGTCCCTAGCCTTGGAGAGCGGCTGTGATACAGATGTCTGATTGTGGCTAACCACTCCATAGTCACTATGATTCTCTGAAATTTAACCAGTTGTGAGTTTCTATGCTAACCACCATCCACTGCACAAAGAAACTTCTCTGATGAGGCCTGAGAGCTGTTTTAATCTACCAGTAGAAAGATGAATTTAGAGAGACATTTGATGCTATGTTCATTCACATATTTTTTTTCTATCTAAAAAACACATGTTTTAGCCAGGCTGTGGTTACATACACCTTTAATCCCAGCATTCAGGAGGCAGAGGAAGGCAGAGCTCTGAGTTTGAGGCCAGCCTGGTCTACAGAGTGAGTTCCAGGACAGCCAGGGATATACCTAGAAACTTTGTTTTGAAAAATAAAAAACAAAAACAAAAATAAACCAAAAAATGTATGTATTTGTACTGTTGTCATGCCTGGCCCCTGCAAAGGTCAGAAGAGGGTGTCCATGGTTGTGAGCTGCAGTGTGGGTGCAGGGAACTGAACCCAGAGATCCTTTGTAGCCATCTCTGCAGTCCCTCTTGCATGTAGTTGTAATGATCAGTTGTTTCCTTTCCCAATAGCACCTACATATGCTCACACACATTATTATACCTTGAATGGGTTCTGGAATTATCTTGAAGAAATTGAATACAAGAGCAGTGACTAGGGAAGATGAATGAACCATCCATTGAGTATCTCTGTCTTAAAAAGAAAAATCCTTAGTCTCTGCTCTCTACGTCTCCTGTAATCAAAGATACCTTTCCTCACCTCTCTGAGTCTTAGTGCTTTTAGTTATGCTTATCTTTGTCTTCAAGCTTGTGCAAATTTGGAATGGCACTGGAAGAAAAGGTTTTATTTAGGCATATTTTGTGATTGTCACATTTATAGAGACTGGGTGCTCTTGTCAAACCAGGTCCAACTACCATTTTATGGGTGACCCAAGATAACTTGAAGCTTAGAAACATTTTTCCCACTGAGAGATTTGTTCTGTGTCTAGGCTCAACAGTGAGTCCTACTTAATAAATTTTGAAAAATTATAGTTACTATAACATGCTATATTACAGCATTCTTTGAATTGGTTTTTGACTGATACCCCCTTTCATTAAATTTTGTTTCTTTTTTTTATTTTACTTATATTTCAAACTTTATCCCCTTTCCTCACTCCCCCTCCAAAAACCACACTGCCCCATTCCCCTTCCCCCTGCTCACTAACCCATCCACTCCCGCTTCCCTGTCCTGGCATTCCCCTACACTGGGGCATCTAGCCTTCACAAGGCCAAGGGCCTCTCCTCTCATTGGTTTCCCACAAGGCCATCCTCTGCTATATATGCAGCTGAAGCTTTGAGTCCCTCTTTGTGTACTCTTTGGTTGGTGGTTTAGTCTCTGGGAGATCTGGGGCTACTGGTTTGTTCATATTGTTGTTCCTCCTATGGGGCTGCAAAACCCTTGAGCTCCTTGGTTCCTTGCTCTAGTTCTTCCATTGTGCTCAGTCCAATGGATGGCTGTGGGGTACAAAACTAAAACAAAAAATTCTCAACTGAGGAATACCGAATGACTGAGAAGCACCTAAAGAAGTGTTTAACATCCTTAGTCATCAGAGAAATGCAAATCAAAACAACTCTGAGATTCTACCTCACATCAGACAGAATGGCTAAGATCAAAAACTCAGGTGACAGCAGATGCTAGCGAGGATGTGGAGAAAGAGGAATACCCCTCCATTGCTGGTGGGATTGCAAGCTGGTACAACTACTCTGGAAATCAGTTTGGTGGTTCCTCAGAAAATTGGACATAGTACTACCAGAAGATCCAGCAATACCACTCCTGGGCATATACCCAGAAGATGCTCCAACTTGTAATAAGGACACATGCCCCACTATGTTCATAGCAGCCTTATTTATAATAGCCAGAAGCTGGAAAGAACCCAGATGTCCCTCAACAGAGGAATGGATATAGAATATGTGGTACATTTATACAATGAAGTACTATGCAGCTATTACAAACAATGAATTTATGAAATTCATAGACAAATGGATGGGTCTGGAGGATATCATCATAAGTGAGGTAACCCAATCACAAAAGAACACACATGATATGCACTCACTAATAAGTGAATGGATATTGGCCCAGAAGTTCAGAATACCCAAGATATAATTCACAGATCACATAAAGCTCAAGAAGAAGGAAGGCCACCATATAGATGCTTCAGTCCTTCTTAGAAGGGGGGGGGTCAAAATACCCATGGGAGGAAATACAGAGACAAAGTTTGGAGCAGAAACTGAAGGAAAGGTCATCCAGTGACTGTCCCACCTGGGGATCCATCCCATATACAGTCATCAAACCCAGACACTATTGTAGATGCCAACAAGTGCTTGCTGACAGGAGCCTGAGAGGCTCTGCCAGTGCCTGGCAAATTGTGTTTCTTCTAACACATATCTGTGACTAAAATTAGTCCATATAGCTGAGTTTTCCATGTCTCAGATGCTTATTGTGGTCTTAGCACTCATGGAAACGTGTGTTGGTGGTACTTCTCAGGTACACATTTAAGCCTCCTTACCCCTTTCCTCCATGATATAGTTTTAGGGCCTAATTGTATTGCCTCACCTGGTTGGATTTCATTCCATCTTGATGAAGAATCTGGAATGCCACAGATTCAATTATTGTGGCTCATAAATAGCTGGAGTGGTGCTCATTTCCCTAATGCTTACCGACATTAGCTGATGAATCTACACAAACACTCTTTTATCACCACTTTACAGATGACAGACTGAGTGTGGAAAGGTTATAAGATTGTTCAATGTTTTGTGATAAGTAGGGACAGCGCTGACATCACATTTCAGCTGACAGCTATCAGTGAGCTCATTACCAGAGAGCAGAGTCATTCATAGATTATGTACCAGGCTCCTATATAGTATCCTATGAGATTTTATTCAGTGTGTTTTTCATCCTTGCAAAGAATTATTTAGGTACTTTTATTCACAGGCAACTAATTTCTTTTCCTTTCTTTCTTGCTGTAGCCGTCTCCCCCCACTGCCTCCCCAGTAGTATCTCTCTAGGTCACTCCGGCTATCCTGGAACTTGCCATGTAACCTAAACTGGCCTCAAGTTTGTAGTCTTCTTGCTTTCACCTCCCTAATCCTGGAAATACTGACAATCATTTTATAGCCAGAATTTTTATTCATTTGAAATGTCAGGTTTCACCCTTGCCACGTAGGCCTGATGGACCTCAGTTTGATCCCTATGTTCCTTGGTGAAAGGAGAGAACCAACTCCTGAAAGTCATCCCCTGAACTCTAACTCTGTACACAGGCTGGTAAACACACACACACACACACACACACACACACACACACACACACACACACACACACAGGACAAGTTGACTGAAAATTTTTTGTTATTTTTCTGGTTTTTTGTTTTGATTCTTGAGGCAGAGTCTAATGTATCCAAGGCTGACTTCAGATTCATTGTACAGCCAATGATGATTTTGAACTTCTGATCCTTCTGCCTTTAATTTCCAGAGTGCTCAGACCACAAGCATGCACCACCATACTTGCTTTGTACAGTTCTGGAGATCAAATCTAGGGCTTTGTGCATGGTAGGTAGGCAAGCACTCTACCACTAAGTCACAACCCCACCGTGGACTAGCTGAGCTCATGCTTCTCTATCTTTGTTTAAAGGTATTAGGTCCAGTTTGCTCACTTAAGGAGTATTTTCAACCCTCTACCTCTTTCTGCCTTTATTAGTACTCCAATATCTAAGGAAATTTGAAGAGGTCCTTTCTAACTTAAAGGCTTGGACTGGGGATTTAGCTTAGTGGCAGGATGCTTGTCTAGTATTCACAAAGTTCTGGTTCACTTCCAAGTACTGCCCATTCAAGCATACAGACTAACAGTAATCTGAAGATTTAGCATGGAGGGTGGTGTTATTTGTAGAGCAAACATTGAAATCGCCATTATTTAACTTTCTTCAAAGGAAGTAATATGGGATCTTGATAAGGATTTGAAGTGGAAATACTTATGTAAAGAGGAAGAGTAGATGATAAAGCCAATCACTGAGAACCTGTCTGTAATCTTGGAGTAATAATAGTGTGAACTTTGACTAGATGCACTCATTTATTTGGCAATCATTGATTGACTCTTATGTGTAAGAATACTGGGTAAAGAGCTATGTCGTTTGGACATAAAATACAGAATCTGTGCTTAGAGAATGTATAATCAATTGACAAGCTAGTTTTATGGATGGATATGAAGAGGAAAAAAGAAAAAAATTAAATGTTATATATAGGAAGAAAAGAAACTTAGATAAATGAAATTATTTTTGCTAGATTTGCTAGAGGACTGGCTGCCTTAGATCTTATGGTGCCTTCCTAAAAGACGGAGTCCCCTGCCCTTTTTTGGTTCCATTCAGATAATGGTTAGAAGTAGCTACTTTCTCTCTCTGCTGTTGTTGGAGAGACTGAGTCCTAGAGCAGGTGAATGTGCATAGAAGAGATCACAGGAAAATACTAGCCCTAACTGCAGGAGTTTTGCCTTGGCTCTTGGTAAGAATGTCAGGGGTATGTGTGTAGCATGCTCAAGGCCCTATTCAATCCCCAATATTGGGGGTGAGGCCTGGGGGTAAGAATGCCACGTCCCTAGTGACTGGTTGGCTGGAATACTGCTATGACTGCAGGCACCACTGAGAATACTGAGGGTCCTGAGAATTCTCTTTTTATTCTTGCCACCTTACCTGCTGCCATGAAGCCTAAAAGAAGAAAAGGTTCTAGAGAAGCTTGAATTCCAATTACTGGACTCAGAGGGGCTCAGCTATGAACAACATTTATGTAACCATTGTATGACTCTTTCTTCTTCAGGCAGGTGGTCAGGGAAATACTTATTCAGGTGGTTTGTTTCCCAAGAAAAGATCTCTTCATTCTTTTCACTTCCTTGCTCTTCTGACTGCATTCCTACACAGTTACACAGGAAAGGGGACACAGTAAGTGATTGTTATTTTACTGTCTGCTTTATTCTTTTGTTTGATTTGTTATATTCTTATAGAGAATGCATTTTACCTCTGTGAAATAAAAAAGAACTCGTATATTCGTATAGCCCAGTGAGAGGAAGAGGTGTTGTGTTGGCCTTTTATATTACTAAAGAAAAAACAAAAACAATAAAAATGGAAAATCTAAAGTGTATAAGATTATTTTTTAAATATTTTATATTTATTGATTGTGCTGGGATCCAACCCAGAGCTTCATACATGCCAATCATATTCTGTGCCACCACAGCCTCTTTTACATTTAGACAGTGGGTCAACATTTTCTTCTAGGGCAAGACAGAGACTTAGGATCCCAGACTGGAGGTGGTGATGACATGTAGGCCTATAGCAAGCAGTAGATTTTTAGATGTTTCCTTCTATGGGAGTTTTCACATGGAGTCACTTTGTGGGGTAAAAGAGTATATTTGGGAAGAAAGAATATTTAAACTAACATTAAGTTCAAGACAGAAAATTGAAACTATTAATACTAAATAAAGTAAGCCCTAGTTGGTAAGGCAACATTTGTGATCTCTCTCTCTCTCTCTCTCTCTCTCTCTCTCTCTCCCTCCCTCCCTCCCTCCCTCCCTCCCTCCCTTATCCTTGTTGACTGTAAAACACCTCTTTCGTTTGGATTGTCCCACTCCTTTTTAGCAGCTTCCCTCAGCAGGAATCTCACAACCCTGATATCTCCAGCGTCTTGGAATCTCCAAGGCAATCCAGGCTTCACCTTCACAGTTTCATCTCTACCACATGCTTGCCTGCCTGGCCTCAGTGGTTTTCCTTAGTCATAGAGGGGGATTCCATAACCCCTTTCTTATATCCTTGATTCTTTTTCTCTTTTTTTTTTTTTTGGATATTTTCTTTATTTACATTTCAAATGTTATCCCCTTTACCAATTCTCCCTCCCCCTGAAACTCCCTATCCCATCCTCCCTCCCCCGCTTCTATGAGGGTGTTCCTCCACCTACCCACCCACTCCCATCTCTCTGCCCTCAATTCTCCTACACTGGGGCATCTATCGAGCCTTCATAGGGCCAAGGACCTCTCCTCCCATTGTTGCATATCAAGGCCATCCTCTGCAACGTATGCAGCTAAAGCCACGTGTACTCCTTTGTTGATGGCTTAGTCCCTGGGAGCTCTTGGGGAACTGGTTGGTTGATATTGTTATTCTTCCTATGGGGTTGCAATACCCTTCTACTCCTTCTGTCCTTTCTCTAACTCCTCTATTAGGGACCCCTTGAGTCTAAAGTCAGAACCAGTAGACCAAATTTGCCAAGTTCTGCTGCTTTCTCGGGCTAGAACATAGCCCTCTTGTTCAAAAACATTTTCAGCAGCTTTCTGCTTTCCATGGTTTCCTTCTGTCTAAATTTGGCTGTCCTGAATCCCAGCTATCCTGAGTCTCAATCTGTAAGCCAGTCTGGCCTCAAACGCAGAGAACACCAACTTCTCTGCCTTCCAGTGCTGGATTTAAGAGCATGCATCACAACTCCTGGCCATAAACTTTTCTTTACTTCCTTTCACAAGGTGGAAGCTTAGCTCTGTGGAGTCTTACTCTGAGGTCACCCACTCCCTTTATTTCATTTAGCATCAGGCTTTTCTTTAAACTTTTTAAGCTCTTTGAGCACTGGATTTGACTCCATTAAAATTCCTGGTGCTCCTTTTCTCCTCTAACTGTACATTTTGTATTTTTTTTTCCTCGCTCAGCTTGTTCCTTTTTATTATAGATCTGCATAAGTGTGGCTACTAATAACCAAACCACAAAGTCAATACCAGGCTGTCTGGTGTTGATCCATAACTCTTCAATTTAGCCTTAGGGCAGATTGGGGGTGGTCGGGGCGGGGAAACAAGGGCAGAAGGCAGCCACAGTTCTTCACCAAAATATCACAAGGATGGTTTTTAGGCCACATACTAATATTCTTTTCCAAAACCTCTCGAGCTGGACCCCCACAGTTCAAATCATCCTTAGCACCACTGTCTTCCATGCTTCTACTCTTATGGCCCATTAAGCCCTGCTTAAAGCATTCAACTGCTTTCCTAATCCAAAGTCCCAAAGTCCACATTCCTTCAAATAAAAGCACAGTCAGTCCTATCAAAACAGTACCCCAGCCCCTGGTACTAAGCATCTCTTCAGAGCAACAGGCCACTGACTAAGGCACATGTATACTTTTACTTCTGTTTTAGACTTTTTTTTTGTAGAAACAATTTCACTAGCTAACACACATAAATATGGAAAGGGGGAAAAGAAAATTTTATTCATAGGGAAAATTTTTACTATGAGTTTCAAATGGAAGAGCTGTCCCATCAGTATTCAGGGTTATCTGGATGGTTTCTGCTTCACTTCCAGTGCACAGGCGATCACTCATTAGGGCTTTGTACTGGCTAGTTTTGTGTCAACTTGACACAGGCTGGAGTTATCCCAGAGAAAGGAGCTTCAGTTGAGGAAATGCCTCCACGAGATCCAGCTGCAAGGCATTTTCTCAATTAGTGATCAAGAGGGCAAGGCCCCTTGTGGGTGGTGCCATCTCTGGGCTGGTAGTCTTGGATTCTATAAGAGCAGGCTGAGCAGGCCAGGGGAAACAAGCCAGTAAAGAATATCCCTCCATGGCCTCTGCATCAGCTCCTGCTCCCTGACCTGTTTGAGTTCCAGTCCTGACTTCTTTCAGTGATGAACAGCAATGTGGAAATGTAAGCTGAATAAACCCTTTCCTCCCCAACTTGCTTCTTGGTCATGATGTTTTGTCCAGGAATAGAAACCCTGACTAAGACAGGCTTATAATCAGACGAGGGATAAAAGGTATCGCTGCCAAAAGAGTCTGAGCATGAACTGTATTCCTACTTTTTCCTTTGGATGGGTTCTGACTCAAGTGACTATAATGATAGGAAACTGCTTCTGCTGTTGCAAATATTTGAATTCGTTTCAGTATACATTGTAAGATGGAATAGCTCAGCTATTTTAGCCCAGCAAAATAATTCTGAGAAATAATTTTGTTTTCTTTTACAGTTTCTTGAGTGACATTTTTGAGAAAATAGGATTTGTAATAATTTTAAATACAAAGTATATTTATGAAATTAGAATTATTTAGTTCAGTAAGATCCACATTAGAATAGCGTAGCAACCTTTTAAAATAATTTAATAACTGGACTTACCCAAATAAAGCTAAATTGAAATCTGGGTGATTCCAATCTAAGTAAAACCCAAGAATTTGTACTTTTGAGATGCTCCCAGGATTATTCTAACATCAGTCAGGAGTTCAAAACCACCCGTTGTTTTTTTTAACTCTATGCTAAGTTTTGCATCATGAAACCAGAGATTCAGTGTGCAGAATTTATGACATGTGTTTTCTTGAAGAGCAGATGATATTTGAGATGGACTTGAACCCTAAGAGTTGACTGTAAACATGTGATTGTGCAGCTACCACACTTTGAACTTCTACTCACGAATTCCTTGGCTAGGCTTCTCCTGGAAGTGGAACAAGAGACTAAAATTAGTGATCCAAATCTACCTTAATGAAGGATGAAATTTCCAAACTTCATGGAAGGCTATAAAGATTGGAACTTCCTGTATCAACACTTTTGAAGTTACAGGAAAAACTAGAGGACAGTTTTTCTTTATACTTTTAAAATATTATATTGGCATATGCTAATTATATTCAGTAGTGGTTTTCATTGTGATATTTCCATTCAGTTATATAATTTTTTATCTTTATTGAACTAAAATGTACACAGAGGAAAAAATACAACTATTTTCACTTTTATGTTTAACTTAATGAATTATTCTAAGTGACTATATTAGCTATTTTTCTCATTGTTGTGACAAATGCCTGACAAGAAATAAATGAGTAAGAGTTTGACTTACAATTCAGTCATGGCAGGAGCATGAAGCCAGCAAGTCATATTGCAGCCACAGTCTGCCACCAAGGACTAGCTTCCCCCAGCAAGGCTCCATTCCCTAAAGGTTCACAACCTTCCCAGATGGTAGCACCAGCTGATGAACAAGTCCATACACCAGGAAATGGGATCTGATCACCCACCCCTCCTGCCTTCCTTCTCTTAGTCTCTTCTGCTCAGAGTCACCAGCCAGCATTCTCCAGGAATAGTCATTATCACCACTAATTAACTATGATTTTTAAAAAGGGTTTTATTTAAAGAGTATGTGTTTGTGTGTATGTATGTGTGTGTGTATGTATGCTTGTTTGCATGTATGTGTGTGGATTTGTGTGTTTGCATGCCTTGCACAGGTTTGTGCATTTGCATGTACAAGTGTGCGTGTGTGTGTGTGTGTGTGTGTGTGTGTATGGTTGTGTATGGTGTGTGTATGTGTGTGTGTGTGTGTGTGTGTGTGTGTGTGTGCAGTGCCCCTTGACCATATGATTTTGATGTGGGTATATTAGGTTATATATTTTTAGAAGACCCTCTCTGTTTTTAGAATCAAGGCTAAATTTTATGTTAATATGGAGAGGATGGAGAGATGTCTCAGCAGTTAAAAACACTTGCTGCTCTTGCAGAGGACCTGGGTTCAATTCCCAGCACCCACATCAGGTGGATCACAAACATGTGTCATCATGTAATTCCAGTTCAAAAGAATCTTAAAAAATAAAAATCTCAGGCTCAAGATCCAGATTGGGTCAGAGTCTAAGCTTTACTATTTTACTAACTGTGTGACTCCACATCCCCCATCCCTAAAATAAGGATAGATATCTGTCCTGTGGAATTGTTAAAAATAAGCGAAGTCATTTTACGTCAAGAGCTAGAGGGCCAAGGCTAGCATGATGGCTCAGTATGTAAAAGTTCTTGCCACCAAGCCCAACGACCAGAAGACAATGCTTGGCACTCACGTGGTGGAGGGAAGGAATGGACAACTTGTCCTTCTGACTTCCGTATTTACAAAACGTAAATAAAAATGAAATTAAAGATGTAAAAAGAACTAGAAGGCTAATATATAATCTGAGCTGAGTGGTAAGAGGGGCAGATACAGGGTCCTCTTGTATCACCAAATCTTCAACAGAACCAAAACCATCACAATTGAATGTGGCTACAATTCAGTTTATACTTCTGCTCTGGAGGAAAAAACAGTAGACATCTTGGCTATTTTTCCTTTTCCTCACTATCCATTATTGTGTCACAATTAATATGGCAACTTCCAAGCAATAGTCTTTATATTTACAAAATGACTATTGAAGGTGCAGGCCTGTACCTGTACTCCCAGTAACTGGATAGCTGAGGAAGGAGGATTGTGAACCAGCTAGGAGTCCATAGTATGATACTATCTCAAAAAAGTGTCAAGACAAAACAAGAAATTTACGTTCTTATGTATCTTTTTATTCTCCATAGCTTGTACAATGATTTGCAAATTGAACATAGTTAATGCCATATCTAGCAAAATCTAAAATTGATGCTCCAGGGACACCATGCTTTCCTGTGCTGGATTTGTATCCAGTCCCTCTTTTAAGCCTGGAGCCATCTTTTAAACATGTGGCATAGAGAATGCAGGATATAGCAATAAAATAATTATACAGAAACCCCAGAAATTTGACCTAATTTGCAGAATCAAGCAAATAAAAGCTCCAATTGAGTTATATTGAGCCTCCTTGTTTGTATCTGCAGGAACAGTATGAACTCTTAATGGCTAAGCCATCTCTCTGATCCTCTGGATCGCATTTGCTCTTAATGGAATGTAGTCATTTCGGTGCTAGGAATTCAGAAGCAAATGAAATAATAGTTCTTACCTCTGTTTTTGCAAAAGAATAATAATATGTATTTGATTGATTGATTGATTGATTTTTAGTGCAGAAACTTAAGTCTCACTTAAGAAGTTGTTTTTGTTTGTTTGTTTTTAAGTACGTCTTGAGTGAAACTTAATAAAGATCTTTATAAAGTTTATAAGTGATGATACAGCCACAGTTGAGGATCATGATTCTCAAAAAATTCACTATGGGGAAAATATATAAGATTGTAGATTTGGGACTATCTGAAGGCTGAGTTTGGAATATTGTAAAGACTTATGGGGAAAGCATAGGAAGATTGAGATAGCTTAATGTCCAGCGTCATGTGTCCAGAACCAAGATGGGATATTTCACTGGTGATTAGATGATCACTGGGGTATTAGAGCCAGATTCTCTGTTTATTCTGTGAATTTCTCTAGTGTTGTCACCATGCACTCAAGTGCAATCTTTTTCTTGGGTGTAGTGCTACAGGTGGATTCCTGATGAAGCTGCTATTTCAGTCATTAGACAGAAACTGGAGAAAACAGTGGATAGCCCTGACTAAGCAAATGCTGACAGCTGGTAATTTTAGCGATGCTTAATTTTAATGAGTCTTCTGAGTTATCCCCAATGTCTTTTGTATATTTTCTTCACAACATGCTTCTGCAATGGAGTAGCAGTAGTTACTCTTCATCTCACTGAATAATTTGGAAAGTTGAGGTTTACAAGGCAGTAACTTATTGAGGATTTTTTTTTATTATTTAATTTATTTTTTTAGAATTTATTTTTTATTGGTTATTTTATTTATTACATTTCAACTGTTGTCTCCCTTCCCAGTCTCCCCTCTGCAATCCCCCATCCCATTCCCCCTTCCCTTTGCCCCTAAGAGGGTGCTCCTCTGTCCGCCCACCCACTCCCGCCTCACCACTCTAGCATCCTCCTTCACTGGGGCATCAAGCCTCCCCAGGATGAAGGTCCTCCCCTTCCATTGATGCCAGATTAGGCAGTCCTCTGCTACATATGTAGCTGGAGCCATGGACCCATCCATGTATACTCTTTGGTTAGTGGTTTAGTCCCAAGAGTTAGAAAGAACTGAAGGTGCTGAGGACTGTCAGTAACGTAACATTTGTGAATACCAACCGTATGACTTGATCCCATACTAGATTTTTTTATGTGTGTTACCATTTTATGCCAATAGTCTTATCTCTGTTTTTAAAGTGACAAGGCTGAGATCATTAATTCTACAATTATCTGTTATTCTGTGGTACCATGCTAGGTAATGAGCATCCAGTGATGACCAAAGCAAAACCTGTACTTATAGAATTTATCATCTATGGGGAAGGTAGATAATAAAAAGTAAATAACTAGTTATAAAATATGATAATATTATGAAAATGCAAATGGGGAAGGAGTGATTAAAATAACAAGATATAATAGTCATTTAGAGCCAGGCATGGTGGTGCATGCCTTTAATCCCAGCACTTGGGAGGCAGAGGCAGGCAGATTTCTGAGTTCGAGGCCAGCCTGGTCTACAGAGTGAGTTCCAGGACAGCCAGGGCTATACAGAGAAACCCTGTCTCAAAAAACAAAACAAAACAAAACAAATAAGTCATTTAGATAAAGAATGTTCAAGAAAGGCCTCCCCAGCATGGTAATACGTAATTAAGAACAGCTGAGGGATTGGTTTAGGATCACATATCCTAGTATGTAGTGACTTCAAGTCGGATCCTCAAGGCTGTTTTTCCCATGCTATTCTGCTTGTCAGACATACGATTGGAATCCACTGCAGGCTGTGACTTTCCTCTGTGTCATATCAGCCTTCATACCATGACATTATACCAAATTTTCAGAAGGGACATTACAGAATTTATTAATACCAATAAAGTAATTCTTTGAAAAGAGCTCAGTCTCCTAAGATTTTTCTTTAAAGAGAAAGGAGGAGGGGCCATAAATACTTTATGAATTCAATAGATGATAGAAAGTGCCAAAGTAGTCCAACTCTGCTGTGGCTGCACTAGGTACATTTGCTTGAGGAAGTGCCCTGGCATGCACGAGCTGGGACTGGAAGTTCCATTGGATCAGCATCTCATTTCCTGGCCTTACTTGAACTTTCCTCACAAGGCCTAACCCAGGAGCCAAAGCTTGCTGAGGGAAGAAGCTAACTGGGAGGTTTGGGGAGATGGCTAGAATCTCCAGGTGTTTGAAAGAATGTGATAAAAAAGAAAAATCTGCCTTTGGGAAGAGATCATTAAAGTACACCCTGAATTTACATGCTGTGTTCTCCTGATTCCAGTACAGTGCTTGTTTAGCTCTGTTACTTTTAAAGAGTTTTTCACCAGAATATCTCCAATTACCTTTTTTGCTCCAGAAGAATCTAAGTTCTCTTTCTTCCAAGGAAATCATAACAAGCTGGCCAGATGCAGTAGAAGTGTCATCTAACTCTAGATTATGATACTGTTTAGATATGAATTATGTCTGGTGTAGATTCCTGTTCAGAAAGCAATAATATATCATATTCATATAAACATCTTACTCGGTGAATATACTGGTCAAGGTTTCCAATTGTTTGATCTTGGCAATTTGACAGTCTAGACCCAGAGATCTAATTCATAAAAAATTTTCCTCTAAAAAATTATTTTAAAAGAAAGCAGCGGCACTGCCAGGGAGAGGGCGGCTTGGAGAAGCGACACAGCTTCTGGGAAAGATCCCGTTTCTGGTTCTAGTCATCTGGCACCTTTCCCACCCGAGGAGGGGTGTCTGCCCGGGAAGAGTCTCCGGGCCTGAACCGGTAGGAGAGCCATCTTTGCTCTGGTGCACTGCCACGGAGAGGGCGGCCTGCAGAAGTGACACAGCTTCTGGGAACGATCCCGTTTCTGGCTCCAGTCACCCAGCACCTTCCGCGCCCAAGGAGGGGTGCCTGCCTGGGAGCAGTCTCAAGGCCTGAGCCAGCAGGAGAGCCATCTTTGCTCCAGTGCACTGCCAGGGAGAGGGCAGCCTGGAGAAGCGTCACAGCTTCTGGGAAAGATCCAGTTTCTGGTTCCAGTCACCTGGCACCTTTCCCGCCCGAGGAGGGGTGTCTGCCAGGGAGGAGTCTCAAGGCCTGAGCCGGAAGGANAGCCATCTTTGCTCCAGTTCGCTTAGGCTCCAGTCTGCACTAGCAAGAGTGTGGACAGAATAAGCTACACAGCTTCGGGACAGACAGAAGCAACCTA
>NC_034603.1:45000618-45025575 GCF_900095145.1 Mus pahari
GTTTGTGTCTCTAGCTGCATATGTAGCAGAAGATGGCCTAATCGGCCATCACTGGGAAGAGAGGCCCCTTGGTCTTGCAAACTTTATATGACCTAGCATAAGGGAAGACCTGCGCCAAGTAGTGGGAGTGGGTGGGTAGGGGAGCAGGGGCAGGGGGAGGGTGGTATAGGGAACTTTCAGGATAGCATTTGAAATGTAAATAAAGAAAATAATAATAATAAAAAAGAAGCTAAAAAAAAGAAAGTAGCATATATATTAAAGTAGTGAATATTTTCAGTAATGGAAGATTATGTGATGCTTTCAGTAATGGCCAAGTAAACTATGATATTAATTCATTCATTGAAAGCATTAACATTAAAAGAACTAAAACTATAAAAACTATAAGAAATCTTAAATGAAAAAGTAAATAGGATAAATACACTTGTTTCTTTATCTCACTGCTATGAAAACAGTGAGTTCACAGGTAGATCAGAATTCAACAACCACTTGTAACTCAGCTCCAGAGGAATTTAAAGGGCAGGGGGCGGGGTGGCAGGGGCTGGAGAGGTGATTCAGCAATAAAGAACTAGTTACTCTTCCAGAGTACACAGGTTCAATTCCTAGCACCCACTTGGTAGCTTACAACCACCTGTAACTCCAGTTCCATGAAATCTGACACATGTTTCTGACTTCTGAGGGCATCAGACATGGATGTGGTATGGAAATATACATGTAGGCAAAATAGCCATACACAGAAAATATTTTTTTAAATAAAGAAGTGGAGCTGGATGTGACAGTTCCCTCCTGGAATACCAGTTCTTTGGATTATGAGACAGGAGAATCAACAATGAGTTATGGTCATCCTGGGCAATATATATAGCAAGTTATCATCCAGCCTGGGTTACCAGGCAAGATACTGTCATAGAATAGAACAGTGAGCGCACACACACACACACACCGATGATGAAAGGGCCTTGGAGTATAAAGTCATCTTTATAGAGTCAATTTTTAAAATTTACTTCAGATTTTCGTTTTAAGATAGTGTCTTACTATGTAGCTTAGGCTAGGCTGCGACTCTCGCTTTAGAATTCTAATAGTAAATTAATCTAGATTCAACATTGTGATAGCTCTGTATTGGAATAATTTATCAGTAGTCCTGAAGATAGAAGAAGAGGAAGGTCTGTGTTTTGTCCAAATTAATATAGTGGGAAAAAAACCCTTACTGGACATGTTTCTCTACCTTTCCCTACCATTTGAGTCTAAATCTCTACAGGCTACTCTAAAGTCTTGGAACTGATTACCGTACAGGTTATATTTGTAGAAGTGTTCAGTTTGCTTTACAAGAGACATCTTTGTACACTTGATATATATAACAACTTCCTTCTTAAGGAGGGTTTTCTTTTGGGGGGGGTCATCAGTTTTGACACTAGCAGTCCCTTAACTGATTTATTTTTAGGTACCTTAAGAATGAGTTGCAGATGGCCAAAGAGATGGCTAAGAGTGCTTGCTGCTGGTACATAGCTTTAATTCCAGCACTCAGGAGGCAGGTGGATCTCTGAGTTCAAGGCCAGCCTGGTTTGCAGATGAGCTTCAGGACAGCACACAGAAACTCTGCCAAAATAATAATAAAAAAAAAAAAAAAAAAAAAAAAAAAGGAATGCTGCTGCTCTTGGAGAAAGCCCAAGTTCAGTTCTCAGCACCTAAACTGGACAGCTCACAACTGCCTAGAAGTCCAGTTTCAGGCAATCTGACATCCCTTTCTGGACTGCAAGGGGACACACACATAAACATGGTATGCATTTGCAAAGACATATAGACATATATGTAAATAAAAATAAACTGGACTGGAGAGATGGCTCAGCGGTAAAGAGCACTGACTGCTCTTCCAGAGGTCCTGAGTTCAATTCCCAGCAACCACATGGTGGCTCACAACCATCTGTAGTAAGGTCCAATGCCCTCTTATGGTGTGTCTGAAGACGGCAATGTACTCACATAAAATAAATTAATAAAAAGAAAATCTTTGAAAAAATAAAAATAAATCTTTATTTAAAGAAAACAAAAACAAGCTACAGAGCAGCCACATATTTCCCTTGGTTTCCCTCAGCACTGGGGATTGAACACAGGATTTTGCACATGCTAGGTGGCTCTGCAATGGAACTCTATCTCCAGCACCTCACTCCCTTTGTTAAGTTCTATTTTGAGATAGGGTCTTGCCAAGTTACCCAGCTGGCCTCAAATTTAGAATCCTCCTCCCTTAGCTTCCCAAGTAGCTGGGATTACAGGTGTATACCACCGTGCCTAACTTAGCCCAGGCTATATTCAGCAATCCTGGCATTCAGAGAATGTGTTGTCCTTCCTGTTGTGAATTTTATATAATAAGTAAATATCAATTAAAATTCACTAGAGCATTAATCAAATGCAATGTTGCCATGTAGTATTAATTTAAATTCTACCATCGAAGGTTATGTTCAAAGTGAATGCCCAGGCCACCATCTCTTATTAAGTCATACTTTTAGGCACCACTGCTTTATTTCCTGCCCCAGTCATGTTTTCCACTGGTCTGGTTCTACAGCTCTACCTTGAGCTAATTAAACTGGCTTAATCTGGAGCAGCTGCACCAGCACAATACCAAACATAGAGGCAAAACTGGCCTGGGCACTTCCTTTACTGGCTATCTTCACAGTTTCTTGCCTGGCCTCTATGTCTTCAGGGCATGACCTTACCTTCCATTTCCTGTGTATCCGGTTACCTTTCACTTAATTGTTCTTTAACAAATGTGTTTAAAGTATCTGTGTGCCAGATACTATGTGGGTTGCTAGGGATATAGTGGTGTATTTGGCAAATATGGTGCTCCCCTTTGTAGCTTAACTGCTGGAGAAAATGCCATCAAGCAGACAATTATGCAGGAAAAAGTTAAATTTCTTCAAAGTAGAAAGTACCCACCCTATGGGAATCCATGAAGCATCTAACTTAGTTTGGACCAGGATGAAATAGGAAAATTACTAAAGAAGGAGAAGCTTCCATGGAGAAGTGGTGTTTTAGGTTGCTAGTCTAAATCAACTAGGGGAAAGATGTGTGGAAAGAATGGGTAAGAGAAAACTTAACAGTGAGGAAACCAGCACACCAAGGAGTAGAAAGAAGGCTAAGGAGGCTAGAACAAAGAAAGGAGGGGAAGATAATTCACAGTGCGGGGCGAAGTCAGCAAAGGCCAGATGCAGAGTCAAGACCTCAGTGTTGAGCTCTCTGACAAGAAACCACTGAAGAGTCTCCAGATGGGGTTGATGTTTTAAAAACACCCACCTAACTTTACTGTGCATAGGCTTATTTGTGTGTGTATGCCAGAGACAGGTGGGAGCTTTGCACTCCTGGGATTAGGGTTAGTTTGGCTTATTTTTCAAGAGGTAGAGCTCTTAATGAAAGGGAAGGTGACATGTTGAAAGGCAATATGTAGTGTGTGATAAAGAGTGTGTGACTCTGAATAACTTTTTTCCTTTCTCTAAGTCTGCATTTGTTTATGCTAAGAATAAAGATAAGAAACAACATACCTGCCTTGTGAAATTTAAATAAGGCAGCAAACTAAGTCCTAGAAATGTGAGCCTTTAACAAAAGTTAGATACTGCTATAACCTAACAATTTTCTGGGGGATCTAGATAGTCCTCTAAAAACTGGCCACCTCTGTGGCTATAGAATAGTAGCTTCTGTAACAGTGTCAATATTGGATCCACACAGGGCCTCCTCTCAGTTATCCTGTGTCACAAAGATCCTGCAGCTTTGGATCAGCAGGACTGGCCCTTTCACATATCCCAACCATTTGAAGATAATGTAATTTTGGGGTGGGCCAGCTCAATGCCCTGGATCTGGGCCTGGGTAGTAGCTGAACTGGTTAGTTTGTCAGCTCTCTTTGTCTGCACCTCCAGGGCAGCTCTCCAGCTCTGCTCCAACTAGACCACCCAATGCCACCATCAACAGGAAAGCAGGGTCAGCTCTCATGCTCTCATGCCCTCCCTCAGGACAGGGTCACCTGCACCCGCACCTCCAGAAGCAGCTCTACTGTGCTGTCCAGTCAAGGCACAGGGCCCACGCTCCCAAGTGCTGCAGCCCGTGAGGGTCTGGGCTAGCTCTCCTGCTTTCACAACATTGGGGCTAGCTCACCTTTGCCTTCACTGTCGGGAACAGCTCCATCCTGTTTCCCAGGCAAGATGTAGGACCCACTTGAGTGCTGGAGCCAGTGAAGGGGCGGGGCTAGCCCTCCTGCTCTCATGGCCCCATTGGCAGTTTTCCCAACTGCCTCAAATCTATGTTCTTTATTTCATACTTTTGTGTTAGTTTTGCCCAACTTCAAAAGGCTATCCAGAGGATTCTGTCAAATCAATGTATATTACCTAGGACTTCTTGGAAATTGTTTTATTCCTGTGGAAATATGTTTACCCAAGTTTTGGGATAATAACAATGGGAAATCCAAACTTTTTTGCTGTTGATTTATCTTATAATATGAGGAGGAACCTAATCCTTGGATTTCTTCATCAAGAACTGTTCTTGCTGCTTAAGATATGAACAAAAGGAAACCACTACCCCTGTAAGCTAGTGATTGGGTACCTACTACCATTTTACTCTCTGCCTCTTCCCAGAAACTGTTAGACCTATGTTCAGATCATAGTACTCATACATGCTTGTCTATGCTTTTCAGAAGCTACTACTCTTACTTTTTTTTTTTCCCCGAGACAGGGTTTCTCTGTGTAGCCCTGGCTGTCCTGGAACTCACTCTGTAGACCAGGCTGTCCTGGAACTCAGAAATCTGCCTGCCTCTGCCTCCCGAGTGCTGGGATTAAAGGCGTTGCGCCACCAACGCCAACGCCTGGCTTACTCTTCTTAATCATGTTATCATTCACATAAATATCTCAAAAGTCACCCATTGAATTTGCTCTAAGAGGAAATTTCCTCATAAGGTGTTTGGGTATGTAAAATACCTTAAGGAAATGTTTTCTCAGGATTTACCTCAGCATTGTTTTTGCAGCTCATCTGACATAATGTCAGTAGCAGTTTGTAGTATGAAACCCAAGACCATACTGTACATTCTTATAAGGATTATATTACATTTGTAGTTACAGGGGGAAGGGGATGATTATTGAAAAATTTTAAAACTAGTGTTTGGGAAGACAGTTACTAGATTTTTAGTATCTTCTATAGCTTTTCCCTTGGGAAGTTGTATTCACCTTACTCTGTAGGTTTTGGTAGTGCTGAATATTACTTGACTTTGCTTTGTTCCTATCAGACTGGACTATGAGCATGTCTTGTGGGGTCACTTTCTTAATTCCTAATTGATGTAGAAAGGCCAAGTTCCCTGTGGGCAGTGCCGTCCCTGAATAGGTGGGCCTGGACTGTTTAAGAAAGGTAGCTAAGGCAGAGATGGAGCCAGTAAGCCACATTCCTCCATTGTTCCGTGTTCCTGCCTTGACTTCTAGACTTGGCTTTCCTCGGTGATGATCTGTAACCTGTAAGATGAGATAAGCTTTCTTCCTCAGCTTGCTTTTGGTCATAATGCTTATCACAGCCACAGAATGCAAACTAAAACAACTTTGGTAGCAATGTGACTTAAGCAGGCCCAAACAGTATCATTATGAGAAGTTTATTCAGATCTTAGGCGTGAGAAGATTTTTTTTTTTTTGACTGATTAGGATGATAATGGATGTTTGACATTGTTTGCATTGGGTATAGAAATAAGAAGAATATAATATCAAAAAAAGTAGAAAACAGGAATTTGAAGACATTATTGCATTTCTCTTTTTCTGTTTGGTTTGTTTTGTTGAAACAGCATCTCACACTGTAGTCTAGACTGTCATGGACAACCTGTGTAGACCAGATTAGCCTTGAACTCATAATTTACCTACCTTAGCCCTTTAGGTGTTGGGAGGTGTGAGTCATCATATACATACCAACATTTTCAAAAACTTATAATTGATTCTTTATGAATTTCGCATCATACACCCCGATCTCATTCATCTCCCCACTTCTCCATATATGCCTTTGCAACCTCCCCAACCCCTGCCCCAATGAAAAGGAAAGAAGGAAAGAAGGAAAGAAGGAAAGAAGGAAAGAAGGAAAGAAGGGAGGGAGGGAGGAAGGAAGGAAGGGAGGGAGGAAGGAAGGAAGGAAGGAAGGAAGGAAGGAAGGAAGGAAGGAAGGAAGGACATCTCGCCATGGAAACTGCAGTATGTCACAAGTGTGTCATGTAGAATACCCTTTTGCTCAAACAGCTTACTTTGGAATGTTGGTTTCTGCTACACCATCAGTACTGGATCCTCACTGAGACTCCTTGGCTACACCATCAGTACTGGATCCTCACTGAGACTCCTTGGCTACACCATCAATACTGGATCCTCACTGAGGATCCTTGGCTGTCCTGTTGTTGCTCTGTGTCGTGGGGACCCTGCAGCTTTGGATCTGCAGAACTGGCCACTTCACACACTCCATAGATGAGGTAGATGTTGCTGTGGGCTAACTCAGCACCCTGGATCTGCGCCCAGGTGGTAGCTCAGTCAAACTAGCAACATTTTATTGTTTTTCTTTCCCCTCTCCTTTCTCCTCCCTTCTTCTACATCTCTCTCTTCTTCTTTTTTTTTTTTAAAAGTAATTGTTTTAAAGTAAAATGTAATCATTTTTAAATTCTCCTTGGATTTAATTGTGTGAACCCTATATCTTTTTTAAAGTGTGATTCTTTAACTAAAATCTTGCTTTTTATATAATTTTTTAAATTTGAAATTATAATTACATAATTTCCCCTTCCCTGTATTCCCTCCAACCTCTCCCATGTATCCCTGTTTGCTCTCACTCAGTTCTTGGTCTCTTTCTCTTTAATTGTCACACACACACACACACACACACACACACACACACACACACACACACTCTGTCCTAAATACAACCTGCTCAGTCTGTGTAATGTTAATCATTTTTACATGGCAGTGCTCTTGACTATGCTTAGTCTAGTCATCTCATTGTATTTGCTAGTGTTTCTGGTTCTCCTAACATACTGATGTGATTAGACTTCCTTGAGAATTGGAAGCACTCATATCACTATTGTTTGCGCTCCCCCCCACACACACAAATGGGAATTGAACCTAGGGACTCATACATGTTTGGCAGGGGCTCTACCACTGAACTATATCCTTAAACAATTTTTTTTAAAGTTTTTTTTTGTTGTTATGTTTTTGTTTTGGTATTTGGAAGGTTGTTTGTTTATTTGTTTATGTATGTTTGAAACAATGTCTCGTTCATAATATAGCTATGTAAACCAGGCTGGCCTCAAACTCATAGACCACCCTCTGCCTCTGCCTCCCTAGTCCTGGCATTTACTGTTTGTGTGCCTCCACATCCAAGAAAATTATCTGTTTAATTTTAATGCAGAGTCTCACTAAATTGTTCAAGCTGGCTTTGAACTTGTTCTGCATGTAGACTGTGCAGGCCTTGAATTTGAGATCTTGCCTCACCCTCCAAAGTAGCTGAGATTACAGGCCTGTGCCACCAGGCCTGGGCAGTTTTTGTCATCTCTATTAAGCCTTTGAGCCTTAAGAGCTGATGCAGGACTGACTAGATTCTATTCTTCCTGCCATATGACCATAAGAGCCATCGCTGAGCTCTTCTGCTGCCCTGCCTGCCCCACTATGCTGGAATGAAGTCTTCTGAAACCATGAACCAAATGAACTTTTCTTCTCCTAAGTTGTTTCTGTCATCCATTTTGTCACAAATGATGAAAAAAAGCAGCTAGTAAACCTGTAGCATAAACAAGAAAATATTACTTCAAGCCAATGATATTTCAAAGGAATATATTAGAGCCCACCATTGACACATGTATATTTTTTAATTAAAATTTTCTGAATATTTTGGGAAAAATATTTTATGACATCTAAAAACACTAATGTCTATAGAACGATATTATAAAAATATTTAGTTTATTTTGTTCTGATTTAGTCATAAATTAAATAGTATTACGTAAATAGTATTTCCTGGTTTACCATACACTTACTAGCCTGCTTGGAACTGTGACCTCTGATCAAAGTCTAGTTTCTTTGTTTTATATTATGTGGCAGGACAAAATCTATAGTGACAAGTACTTAAAATTCAGTCATTATGTCACCACTCTAACCTTGACCTTGACGGTTTCTCTTACATGGGCAAGGCAATGATGATGTCTTTTTATGAAGGTGTGCCTATCTGAAAACACTAAACACATAGGAGGAAGTAGTCCAAGGGCAGGTTGAACAAAAGCCTGACTTGCAATTATATAGTATCCCTGTAGAATCCTGAAAATTAATAGAGCCTTTGGTTGGTCACTACCAAGGAACATGCATGGAGCCTGCTAACTTTGTGTGTGGTATAGGCAGCCTTAACCATGTGGATGTAAGAGACATTATCATGGTCTTGGGATGTGATTCAGGAGGACAGTGCTTCTCCAGCATGTACAAGGCCTCAGGAACAAAGTTCCCCCATCTTCATCCTGGTTGTAAAATTAGTGCATAATTTTTTTCACTGGAGTTTAGTCATTTTAAAAATATATTGAGTTCCAGGACAGCTAGGACTATACAGAGAAACCCTGGCAAACACTTATACATACAAAATTAAAATAAATCTTTAAAAATAACTAAAATCATGCATTAAGCTTATGATGATCTTTATCTCTGTTGGCTTCTCCAAGTTTACTTGAGGGATATTCCTACAGGTAGTGCAGCAGTAATCTGTCATTTAACCTTTGAGCAGTTTCCTTTTTATACCTATACAATGTAAAGAAGCATTTTTCTTTATCTCATACCTCTCCTTGATTGTTGTGTACATGAGAAAATGTGATGTGAACCTTGGTTGAGAATAATAGAAACTGCCCAAGCAAGAAAATAAAGGTTATTTTGGAAGTGTAAGGAAAGAATTTAAGGTGTAATTGGATTCAGAGCCTCAAAGTTTTTCATCAAGATATTTCTCATCAAGATAGCTACTGTATTTCCTGTGTTTCTTTATTCTTGTAGCTGCTCTATTTATGAAGCAAGGAAAGCAGCCATTAACAATGATACCTATACTTTTTCGAAAAAAAAATCAGTTTGGCCACCCAAATGGAAATATACCCTTTCTTCAGTAGTTCTTGCAAGAGAATAGAAAAGGGTTCTCTGCAAGAAATTCAGGGTATCATCAATGAAAAGGGCATTAATAGGACAAGTAAAAACAATAAATATCTATTGCATATAGTTTATCTATATTAGGCATGGCTTTCATCCTTAGCAGCAGTGCGATATATTTCTAAATATAGCACGTTTTTGTTAAATAATACCAAATTATTTTTTAATTTATTTATTTATTATTTTCTTTATTTACATTTCAAATGCTATCCTGAAAGTTCCCCCCAACCCCTGCTCCCCTACCCACCCACTCCCACTACTTGGCCCNGGCCTTGCCCTGAGCTGGGTCATATAAAGTTTACAAGACCAAGGGGCCTCTCTTCCCAATGATGGCTGATTAGGCCATCTTCTGCTACATATGCAGCTAGAGACTCGAGCTCAGGGGGTACTGGTTAGTTCATATTGTTGTTGTACCTACAGGGTTGCAGCCCCCTACAACTCCTTGGGCTTTCTCTAGCTCCTCTATTGGGGGCCCTGTGTTCCACCCAATAGCTGACTGTGAGCATCCACTTCTGTGTTTGCCAGGCAGTGGCATAGCCTCACAAGAGGCCGCTATATCAGGGTCCCTTCAGCAGAATCTTGCTGGCATGTGCATTAGTATCTGGGTTTGGTGGCTGATGATGGGATGGATTCCCGGATGGGGTAGTCTCTGGATAGTTCATCCTTTCATCTTAGCTCTAAATTTTGTTTCTGTACCTATATAGGAGAGAAACTTCATATGAGGCAAGCACTGATTTCCTTTCTTCTGGGCCTAGTTTCTCTGTGGTCCTCATTTGCACAAAACCACATTATTGGATAGTATATAGCACTTGGCATTACTTGTATATCAGACATGTATTGTTATATTTAGTTATTCCTTGTTCCTCATTATTGACTTGGTTGCTTTTGTTCTTTGTTTTGTCTTTTGTTTGCCTTGGTTTGGTTAGGTAAAGGATTTTGCCATGTAACCCTGGCTCACCTAGAGCTCTATATAAACCAGAATGGCCTTGAACTCACAGACATCTACTGGTCTCTGCCTCTTGAGTGCTGGGATTAAAGATGTGCACCACCATATACAGCTAGTTTGCCTTTGGCTCTGAAAATCATACCTAGATACGTAGGCATGCTAGACAAGCACTTCACTAAGCTACATTCGACCCTTTGTATGCATTTAAATCTTTAAAAACTATGTGCTATTTCCTATTAGAGAATTTTCCAGAAGTTTCCCTTTATCGGTGGGATTGTTTTCATTATATTAAAACCCTAATTTCAGAAACTTTGTCATAATTTATTTGCTCTAGTGACTCATTCAATATTTGTAGCATTACTGTTCAGGTTGAGATGTGAACACACATAACACAAGAAAATATATATGAGAAGAAAGAATATGACCTTAAGAAAGGAAAGCTGGGCCTGGAGAGATGGCTCAGCAGTTAAGAGCACTGACTGCTCTTTCAAAGGTCCTGAGTTCAATTCCCAGCACCCACATGGTGGCTCACAACCATCTGTAATGGGATCTGATGCCCTCTTCTGGTATGTCTGAACACAGCTACAGTGTACTTACATATATAAAAATAAATAAATCTTTAAAAAAAAAAAAAAAAAAAAAGGAAGGAAGGAAAGCTTATGTTCAATTGAAGGCGATCAGAATTTATTTTTTCAAAATTTTTCTTCCTGACAACCAGGCAATACCTTGATGAAAGGAACAAGCAAAATGTTTTTCTTAGGATGCAAGACTAAGAACAACTTGAATGGTTTGGAATCCTGAGTGGGCTCTATTAAATATGTGTAGACAGTATATAGGAACACAAATTAAGTATTGGAGGAACTCTGATTAGACAGTTCTCCTGTGGAGCAGATGTAGAAACTACTGCACAGTCCAAGGACTCTTTTGAAGAAAAGCAGAAAGGAGCTAAAATCAAACTAATCTGTGCTCTTTTTCATTTTCCCTGACTAGCTTTTCAATATACTTCTTTGTAATTTAAAACACAGGATCTATAGAAATGGCTCAGCAGTCAAAAATGTGTACTGTTCTCCCAGAAAACCTGAGTTCAATTCCTAGCACCCACATTGGGTAGCTAACAACCAGTGTGTGTGTGTGTGTGTGTGTGTGTGTGTGTGTGTGTGTGTGTGTGTGTGTTTAGTTGGTTTCATTTGTTTTTCAGTGTGACATACTTGCTAGTTACCTTGTTGTCTCTCTAGTATCACATAATGTTTTATCTCACCAACACTCGGTAGGCTTGGTTATTCTTTTCATGAGTTGTTGAGGTGGTTTTGGGGAAGTTAGGGTTTTCTGGAAAGTAAGTAATAAGTGTTTCTTTATTGCTTATTGCTACAAGTGGTTGCTTGGAAGGGTTTACTGACTAGGATACCATCTGGGGAATCCCTTTTGACATTTTCCTGTTTCCATGAAGCACAGTTTTATGGAGTTGCTGGTTCTTTGAGTTTATGCTTATAACCGGAGCATATATTGGAGCTACTAGTGCCTTCAGTGATGAGGACTAGCAGATGGATGTTTGGAAATGATCCTCATCTGTATTAGAATCTGCATAGGGGAGGAGATGTCCCATGAGATATACCCATGTTCCACAGTTTTTGTTTGCCTCTCTTTTTCCCTTTAGTTCTGTTCAGTTTGGCATGCACTCTAGATTAAAGAATATCTTGCAAAAATAAAATAATTAGAATAATCTGATTATGTCATTGTAAACTTCCTATGTTTATTTCATTTATCTGAATTCTAATTACCTTATGAAAACAGCAGAAAAAAAGATTGTATTTAAAAGAGATAACATTTCTCAATTTTTAAAAGCTTTTTCTTGATATGCAGGGGTGGGAGGGAGTCATTAATGTTTTAAAGGCAAAGAAATGGCACATTTGAAGCCTGCACAGCATAGCAAGACTTTGTCTCTAAAAGAAAAGGGAAAGAAGAAAAGGAGAAAGGAAGGAAAGAAAAGAAGAAAAAAACCACAAAAGCATGAAGAAAAACTTTCAGCAAATGACAGAAAGTCAATCTGCTAAATAGGATTGCTCTTATATCTTCAAAGACTCATTTAAAAACCAAAGAAAATGAGTTTATGATTGCAAAGTCTATAGTGTTAGCTTTTAAAGGGTTTGTTGAAATTTCCAATCATTTTATGTAGGCCTTAGATATTCATGGATGAATATTAAGTTAGTAAGACTTAAGACTCCCTATCCACCTTTGTATATGACAGCTCTTCAGCTTGCTGAGGCAATGCTGTATCAGAATTTCTCCCTGGTAACCTGACCTCACCTCTGACTTTAAAGGCTGTAGAAACAAGCACTTCCCTAGTTAACAAAAAAGAAATGGAGAACAAAGGTTGGAATCCTGGCCCAGATATATATGTAATTAGTCATTTATTTGGGTGGCATCAGTCATTAGGACCTGCCTGTGATGGGTAGGGGGGACAGTAATGAGTGTTGCTAGCATCTTTGGTATGGCTGTCCTGTGTGTGCAGATTCGTTTTGCACATTCGTTGAGAAGCATTTTATACTCCAGATTTCTGAGATCTACTAATGCTTGTCCTAAAATTTAAGGCACTGATAATGGCCTTTAAGTAAAGACAATGTATACTTTCTCTTAGCAGTTTCTGGTAACACAGCAGTGTATGCTTTGACTTGTCTGCCCTCTACTGGAGATTTGTGATAACACTGACCAGTGTTTTCTAGCTTTAGGGAAAAAAACAAGTTTTCCTTTAAAGACTCATTGGTATTCAGTCAATATATTTATAATTTTACTCAGGTTTTCAAAATGCTGACAAATACCTCCCCAGGGTCCCCACGCTCAGAGCCCAGGCCTCTGCAATTTGTCATTTGGAACCTTCCTCAAAGCAAGCTCAGGTTTCAATTCACTACTTAGCTCATTACAGTCTCTAACTGTATTTCTGCTAGTCTTCCTTTTTCTAAATGTCAGTCAGTCTCTTCAAGGTCTTTACAACTGGAGTCAAAGCCCACTTCTCTTGTAAACAGCATTTCCACAGTGATGGCTTTTCTGAATTGCTGACTTGTCCTTCTTTTGCCACACATTTACACTGTGTGGGAAGTTTGGAATCAGCCTGGTGTGGTGGTTCACACCTTTAATCCCAGCAGTCAAGAAGAGGTAGGCATACAGATAAAATTTCAAGACTAGTCTGGTCTACATAGAGTTTTCCAGGTCAACCAAGGACACATCGTGACATCTTGTCTCAAAATAAAAAACAATTTTGGATCAGAGCTTGTGAGATGGCTCAGCAGATGTTTGCCACACCAATGTAATGACATGAGTTTGAGTCCCCCAGAATCCAGGGAAAGTGGATGGAGATAACCAACTCTAGAAAATGTTTTCTGACCTTCACACACATGCCATAGCATAGGCATACACACACATATACACACACACACATGCTCACACACTAATAGTAGTAATAATAATAGTAGTAGTAATAATTTTTAATATTTGGCTTGTTAGTGATGGTGCATGCCTTTAATCTTAGCACTTGGGAGGCAGAGGCAGGTAAGTCCCTGTGAGTTTGAAATTAGCGTGATCTACTGAGGGAGTTCCTGGACAGCCAGGGCTACACACACAAAAAAAATCCCTCTCTCAGGAAAAGAAAGAAAAGAAGAGAGGAGAGGAGAGGGGAGGGGAAGGGGAAGGGGAGGAGAGGAGAGGAGAAAAGAAAGAAGAAAGAAAACAAAGAAAGAAACAAAGAGAGAGAAAGAAAGACATTTTAACTTTTAAAATGTATTTTTATTTTATATGCACTGTTTTGTCTGTATGTATGTCTATGAGGGTGTTGATCCTGAAGTTACAGTTATTAGCTGTCATGTGGGTGCTGGGAATTGAACCCATGTCCTCTGGAAGAGCAATCAGTGCTCTTAACTGCTGAGCCATATATCAAGCCCCAAGAAAAATTTTTTTCTTTTTTTTTAATTTTATTTGTAATTCATTTTTTACACTCCATATTCCATTCCCCACTCCTCCCCTTCCACCTTCCAACTGCTCCACATCCCACACCCCCTCCCCACCACACCCTGTCTCCACATGGATGCACCCACCCTCCACCTCATCTGACCTCTAAACTCCCTGGGGCCTCCAGTCTCTTGAGGGTTAGGTGCATCTGAATGAACATAGACCTGGAGGTCCTCTACTGTATGTGTGTTAGGGGCCTCATATCAGCTGGTGTATGCTGTCTGTTTGGTGGTCCAGTGTTTGAGAAATCTCAGGGGTCCAGATTAACTGAGACTGCTGGTCCTCCTATAGAATCACCCTTCTCCTCAGCTTCTTTCAGCCTTCTCTAATTCAACAACAGCGGTCAGCTGCTTCTGTCTATTGGTTGGGTGCAAACATCTGCATCTGACTCTTTCAGCTGCTTATTGGGTCTTTCAGAGTATGGTCATGCTAGATCCCCCTTTTTTTTTTTTTTTTTTTTTTTTTGAGTGCTCCTTAGCCTCAGTAATATTGTCAGGCCTTGGGACCTCCCCTTGAGCTGCATCCCACTTTGGGTCTGCCACTGGACCTTCTTTTCCTCAGGTTCCTCTCCATTTCCATCTCTGTAATTCTTTCAGACAGGAACAATTATGGGTCAGAGTTGTGACTGTGGGATGGCAACCCCATCCCTCACTTGATCTCCTGTTTTCCTACTGGAGGTGGGCTCTATAAGTTCACTCTCCCTACTGTTGAACATTTCATCTAAGATCCCTTGCTTTGAGTTCTGAGAGTCTCTTACCTCCCAGGTCTCTGGTGCATCCTGGAGGGTCCCTCCAGGAAACTTTCATTTTTAATAAAAAATTTAATAAAAATTTGAATCCCCTCACTGGCTGCAGCACTTGGGAGAGTGAGCCCACACATTGCCCAGGAAGCACAGTAAAACTGGCCCTTGTGACATGGGTATGGAAGAGATGGCCCAGTCCCTAGTCACCTTTGGCAGGTGAGAGAGTTGGCCTGTCCCTGAGCCTGAGCAGCATGGTAGAGCTGGGCCTGATACCATGGGCATGGGAAAGCCGACCTGCTCTTTACCAGGGCAGTGCTGGAGAGTTGGCCATGGTGGCATGGGTGCAGGAGAGCCAGCAGGCTGGTCAGGTCAGCTACCATCCAGGACTTTTAATTGACCCACCCCAACATCTACCAAAGGAGCTGGTCCTGCAGAACCAAAGCTACAGGATCTCCATGACACAGGGCAACAACAAGATATCCTATAAAAGTCCTGTGAAGATCCAGTATTGATAATGTAGCTGAAGCCAGAGGCTTCAAACCAGAACAATGACTCATTGTGATAAATATCTGCAAGAAAAGCTATTTAGGCAAAAATGTACACTATGTGACACACTGACACATTACAGTTTCCATGGCAAGATGTTTTTTCTTATCAGTCTAGGGGTGGCCTCATTCACAATGTACCAGTTCCTCCCACATCAATCACTAACTGAGAAAATGCCCTACAGTATTGCCATATTTTTTTCATTTTTATTAATTAATTTACATCCCTATCAAAGTTTCCACTCTCTCACAGTTCCCCCCTCTCACTTCCCCTCCCCTCCATCCTCCAGTCTTCCCTTTCTCCTCAGAAAAGAGGAGGCCTCCCATGGATATCAGCCACCTTGGCATTCCAAATTGCAGTAGGACTAGGCCCATCTTCTCCTATTAAGGCTAATAGGAGTCCAGTTAGGGGCTCCTTCAATCCTTCCCCCTCTTCCATAGGATTCTCCAAGCTCTATCTAATGTTTGGCTGTGGGTCTCTTATTGTTTCCAACAGTTGCTATGAGAAGCCTTTCAGATGACTTACACTAGGCTCCTGTCTTCAAGTACAGCAGAATATCATTAGTACTGTCAGAGATGGGCTCTCTCATGGGATGGATCTCAAGCTAGACCCATTGGTTGGCCATTTCCTCAGTTTCTGCTCCATCTTTACCCTTGCCATCTTGTAGTCAGGACTTATTTTTATTTGGGTTTTTTTTTGGGGGGGGGAGATTTTGAGGGCAGAGAGTAGAAATGGAGAGACAGGGAAATGAGTGGGGTTGGGGTGCATTATATAAAATTCACAAAGAATTAATAAAAAGTTTAAAAACTCTATCAACTTTCCAAATACAACAACCTAACCTCTGCGGGCAGATGAACTTTGTAAATATGGTATTATCTCACATTCTCCTTGGTCTTCTATAAACTCCAGCATCTCCCAGTAAGTGTATTTCCTATTCAAAGATCTATAAGTGGGCTGAGGATGTAGCTTTATTGGTAGTGATTGTGTAGCATGCACTAAGTCAAGGGTTCAAACCCTAGCACCTCTTAAAATCAGGCATGGTAGCTCACACCTATAACCTTAGCACTCTGGAGGAAGAGAGTTGGAAGTTAAAGGTCATTCATCTTCTGCTGGGTAGTGAATTTGAGAACAGTTTAGATAGCAATTCATTTCTGACTAGTGCAACTATCATAGCTAAATGCCTACATCTTAAATATTTTAATTTCTTTCTGGCCAGATCCATTAACTGCTTTTGTTTACTCCCTAATTTGAAAACAACTTTAGAAAGTTTGAAAAAGTCATGTTTAGAAATAATTGGTTTAAAACAAACCCCTTTGCAGGTATCCCCATTCTTTTAAGTAATGCTTCAATCTATAACCCATCTAATCCTGATCTGATTCTTCAGACCCATAAATATTAACATGCTTAATAGTAAAAAGAAAGGTGTGTTTTCAGTTCCTTTTCTAATTTAAATCCTTATGGAAGCATGGTAAATTTTGTAGCAAAGAACTAGCAGCATTCAAACCAGACTCAGTCAGCAATTGGAGCGTGGTTATAGGCAAAGAACTAGCTATAGGTAAGAGATTAGACAATAGAGACAGCAGGAACACACAGGAACTCTCCAGGGGTAAATATAAGGTCAGAGTTAAGTTTTAAATCAAAGTTTAGAGAACAGATGGGGATTTGGCTCAATGATAGAGCATGTGCTTAGCATGTGTGAGGCTCTGGGCTAAATCTCCCACACCAAAAACAAACTAACAGGGTTTAGAGAGCAGGAAAACAGTGTGGCTATCGGTATAGAAGTTAACTTATATGGCACAGTCAACCATTTTGACTAACCTAGAACAGGATCTGGAAGTCCCCTGCTGTGCCAGACATTAACCTGCCTGGATTTTGAACTTTCAGAGGAGCTCTAACAAGCTACTGTTCACCACACAGAAATATCTGAGCATTTAACAATTAGTTATTTTATACCAGTGTGTCCTGGCTGAAGAACAAATGGGAAGACCATATTGAGAGCTTGAGATACATGTATGGGGTGTCCAAGGAATGGGATCTAGCATTTCACTTAAGTAAAAGGAAGCAGAATCTGGACAGAGACTTTGGGTCATCCCTAGCATCATACCTGGGACATACTTTTAATGCAAAAGGAACAGCTTGTTCTGACAAAATGCCTTCCCAGACAGAAAGCTAACTTTAGATGTTGAACAAAGTATTTCACTTCCATGACACAGTTTCAGCATCTGAAAAATGAGATGTTGATCAAACCTACAAGGCACTCATTCTAGGTTCTGATGAAGTAAAAGTCATGAAAGGACTGAGAACCAGATAGTGGCACAAAAGCAGGGTTCTCTCTTAAAAACCGGCCACTTACTCTCCACCCCTCACTCCTCATATGTTGATAAGCCAAGCATATGACTTGTAATTTAATAGGAATAGAGCATGACATACTGAAAGTAGTCTAAGGTTTAATCTTCATTTTACTATTTCCTGGTTATAAATGCTCTGGACTGTATTTACTTCCTCTAGTATTATCTGAATAATCTTATATAAGCCAGGCACTGTGCTGACACATTGCTGCCCTTACAGGGCAAAGGGATACAATACATCCTTTTAGAAGGCTAAGTCTCCATGAGCACACTGATCCCCCTCATACCTATCACCGTTACCCTGACAGGGTAGACTGTGTATACCTTGTATTTTTTAATAGTCTTTTCAAGCCTTTAAGATGAAGTTGTCCACACTTATTGTTTCTCAGTATCTTTAGACAGTCTTCTCTTTATAGCCCAGACTGATCTTGAACTCATTATCCTCCTGCCTAAGCCTCCTGAGCACTGGGATTACATGCATGTACTGTTATGCCAGGAAAATGTTAGAGATCCCCAAGAGCACACACAGGAGCCAATCTGATGCAACTCACCCCCCCCCAACACACCACTGTCACACAGGATGGTTTTGGGGGGGGGGAGTCTGGAATGTCTATTGGAGCAAGGCTTTATAGTAAGCAGCAAGCACGAATACATGTGCAAGCATCTAACTGGAAAGCTCCTGTATCCTTTACCATAATTGGCTGGTGCTGGGAGTCAGATCATAAACTTAACTTCTGCTCCCCTCGGCATTGGTGGTCGTTAGGCAGGGAGTGGGCTTGTAACCTGGGGGTGCAGGTTTGTTGGGGGAATAACCTGGAGATACTGGTCTTGTTGGGGATTAGCTTAGAGACTAGAGCTAGGCTCAGGTTCTGTTGGGGGGCAACTTGGAAACTAATGCTATATCAGCCTGTTAGCTACCTGAGTTCAAACTTAGGTCAGGTTCTCTAAAATGGAGTCTGAATTTAAAAGCTTTGGCATCTCAGTACTGCCATGCCTAGCTTTGTAAAGGGTTTTTAAAGTACACACTCCCTGGCCTCATACTTTGCAAAATGCTGGTCAATTCTTTAAAAAGCCAGTGTTCAGAGTAGCAACTGATTTATATAGCATTTGTTAATTTTTCTGATAAGCATTTCTACTGTGCCAATTTCAGGCCACCAGGGTGAGTCTCACAACATTCCTAAAAATTCTATAACTATTAAACCTAACAAATCAGCACATAACTGGCTCTACCCTAGAACTAAAGAATAAAAACCTGCAGGCAGGAGGTGTGGAGACAGTGTTGTTCTAAAAGGGAACCAGCAGGAAAACCAGTAACAGTTTCTCTGTGTGGTCCTGGCATTCCTGGAACTCACTCTGTAGACCAGGGTGGCCTTGAACTCAGAGTCGTACCTGCTTCTGTACTGGACAACACCCCCTCCCCGCCCCCAGTCACTGCTCAGAGTGTTTGGATTAAAGTCATGCACCACCACAGGGTTGACTTGTTGCATCTTAAAGCCAAGGAACTGAGCTGTGAAATGGTTAAAACATGTGGTAGGCAAGCCTGACCATCTATTAGATCTGTGGAAGCCACAGCCTTGCACAGGACTATCTGAGCCACACATTTGCTGCCATCATCCCATGTTCCGTTGGACTGGCTTGCAAAGATCACAACTGTGTTTGTTGACCTCTGACATTCCCTCATAGGAGGACCATAGGAGGGTCACGGGATCCTCATCTGAGTATTCAGACACCTTTCCCAACCAGTTGTATCCAATTCTGCCCTAAATAGTCTCAAGGTCTCAGGGACTGTCAGGTAGAAAGGACCAGGGGTCTCTGTCAACACAACCATGGGCGAGTCATCATCCGTGCTGGATGTGGCAGCCCCTCATCCATTGCTGTAAGCAAGCTTAATAAATCATTGGTTCCCCACATGAACTTTGGTAGAGCCATGCCTCAGCTTGGGATTGCAGGAGGATGGGGTAACTTTTCTATATGTATTTTATGTTGTCTATATTTATATAGGCATAATATTTTTATATTGTCTCTATATAGACATAAACAGTCTCCTCCAGTGAAGGAATTTTAGCAATACTCAATGGTTACACATGTTGCCCTCCATAATAATACAATTTTTAATTAAAAAACCCGAGGAACTGAATATCAGTAGAAAAGACAATATTACAAGTACACAGTAAGTACTATATATATATATATATATATATATATATATATATATATATATATATATGCAGAATAAGGATTGTAGACAGAAGACACCCAATGAAAGCTCCCCAGAGCAACTCAGTTTCCTCTGAGCTGGACTATGCCTCTTCAAAAGCTGTTGACTGAGGATATCTTATTTTTCAGAATTGCAGTTGTTTTAATGAAATTTGAATCAAGCTTTCTTGTCTTTGAGGAAGCAGCTGATTTAGTTGTTTTGGTTTTGCAGTTCCAGTGTTGAGCATATTAGACAAGCATTCTATCACTGGTATATCCCCAGCCTCCCTCCACTTATCCCCTTTTAGACATGTTCTCTCCATGTAGCTTAGGCTGGACTGGAACTCTACTGTAACACAGGCTAGCCTAAAAATTAGGATCCTCTTGTCTCTGCCTCCCCGGATTATAGGTATGCACCATTGTACCAGTTTATATTTTGTAGTAATTTAAGGAAAATACTTAGGCTAAACAGATTTCAGTGGTTAAGAGTAAGTACTGCTTTTGCAGAAGACCTGAGTTTGATTCTCAACTCCCACTTCTGGCAGCTCACAACCATCTGTTAACTCCAGAGGATTAACACCTTCTTCTAGCCTCCATGGGGACCTGCACTGGAATCTCACAAAGAATCTAAGATACAAAATGCTTCAGAAATAGTGGGTATCTCACAAAAATTTCCTGTTGCTTCAACTGATAGGCAAGAAAGCTTTATTTAGATTTTCTTTTAATCCTGTCATAATAGGAGTGAGATATGACTTTGACTTCATTTGCAATTGTTGCATACTTTAACTTATTTTTACTTTACTAGATGTTATATTTTTATAAAGTATGAATAGGTTGAATTTCTGGTCTGGCTCCTGATTCCATCCAGCATCAACATTCTTTCTTGGTGTTCTGTCCTGTTCCCTTTGCCCACATGTTCAGTTAGCTAGTCACCAGAATTGGAAGAGGTGCTTAAAGATGACTGCAGATTCTTTACTGCTGCTTCCCCAGAAGAGGAATCCAGTTCCTCTCCTGGAATCTGGGTTGTCCTTTAATGCATCAAGAGAATGTAACATAGTGTCATTACACTATTGCCAGCTCCAAGCCTAGCATCCTTTTAGAGCCCTGGTCTGCTATGCAAGAAGCCCACCCTGAAACTACTCCCCTTTTAGGGGGCCCAAGCCATATTAGAGCTCACATTAGGCACTGCAGTGTACCTTCAGTTTTACAGCCATCCAGGTCAAAACAACAGTTGTGAGAGTGAAGCTGCTTGGATCTTCATGTATTTGCTGTACAACAAGCACTGAGTGAATAGTACTGAGTGAACACCCAGCTAAGTGCTCCTGGGATTCATTTGTTACAAACCAATTAATAACTAATAACCTATACAACTGGTTTCACCTCCATTTTCTTTGCTCCTAGGAAATAGGCTAAGCTTTCTCTTAACAAGTAATCCAAACACTAGGAATGGTACCTGTATTAAGCAGAGTTTTCTAGAAATACAGAACCAACAGAATTCACACACACACACACACAAAGCATGTTCATACACATATATTCTCTGGTGCAACACAGCACACAGGACCAAGTTCTCAAAACAGTAGATGGAACATGTTAGCAGTTCCAATCTATTGCAGAAAGCCTGAGAGCTCCCTAGAGAGCCACTGGTCTATAAGGAATGACTGAAGACAATGGAGTTTGTTGTCAGTAGATGGCAGCAAATATAGAAGAATCATTCAAATAGAAATGAGCTTTCAGGCAAGCATTTGCTGTTTTCCTCTGCCTTCTTCCTTCTTCAACTGGGATGCCATTTGGGAGGGACCGTCCACACTCAGAGTGGATCTCCCCACTCCCTACTTGCTCCCATATGTTAGTCCTCTCTATAAACATCTCCACATATACTCAGATGCCTTTCACCAGTTCTAGAAACCTTTAAATCCAGCCATGGTGACAACCAGCACAGCTGTCACAGTGCCTTTACATCCTTCTGCTTCCACAGACCAGAAGCACAGCACTATCTTTAGTTCCAAAGTGCACACTTCTTAAAAGGCCACTATTGTTTTTTTTCCTGACACCCCTACCCCCCCCACACACATACACAGTATTAGTTTATTGCCAAGGGCAGAGAAAACTGATAAATTATATCTATCATATCTAGTTAATGGATAATCCAGTTTCCTGGCTATAGAGCTGTCATGGTAGAATACCTAGCATTGTGGAACCATAAAAGCAAGACTACTTGATAGCTTTAACCCCCAATTCTACCTTTGTCCCAGCAATACAACTCAATGCTCCTCAAATGTGAAAATTGTTTCCTCTTATTCTTATAAAAGTAACTTTTATTCTCCTGTAGTAATTGTCATCTCTGATTTTTACTGCCTTTGTCTGCTAACCTAGGCCTAGTCCTGGAAGCCTCTAGCCTCTATACAATCTTATCTAAGCCTAGAATGTTGTCACTGCTAAATAAGCTCACCCCTTCTAGCTCTTTCTGAACTCTGGCTGACTAGTCAACTCAGCTGTTCCTGGCTCAAAACTTGGCTTCACATTAATTGATTCAATCTGGCTTCTCTCAGCTTCTCCTGAATTGCTTTGTTTTGTATCATAGAAACTTTGGCAATATATTCTGATTTTTTGGCTCCTTATTCTCTGGTTTGTTCTGTCTTCACCTGTGTCTACCATGTTCCCTCTCTGAAACCTCTCTTTATAACTGTCCTGGTAAAACTGCCTCCTTTCTACTTCCTCTCTCTCCGCACTGCTCACTTAAGTAGCTTCCCTTTCCTCCCTCCTTCTGAGAGTTAGGCAGATCCTATTCTGTCAAATCTTTCTCTGATTCATCACTTTGTCTGCCACTCAATTAGATATCACTTTCAAACATGGGTGCTTCTTTCTGCAAACTAAATTTATCTTCATTGTTTGGGATTACGGGTAAGTCTGTATTCCTGCCAGAGAGATTAAAGTTGTGTGCTAATGCTGAGCCATATCACGACTAGAAACAGGTTTTTTTTTTTCCCCTTCAGTAAATAACACAATGTTGAGGTTCACAGTGTGATCAAATAGCCTGTAACATTTTCTGTTCTTTGTGCCTCTACCTGAAACAAGTTTGCTTTTACTACTTGACAAAAACTCTCTAGTTCAAGCCCAACATAAAAGTTAACTTAGCTAAAGCATTTCCCAATCTTAGAGTTATTTCTTCCTCTGATGCTTCTATGCTGTACTGTTCAACTTTGATTTGGTCCAAGTGAGGCAATTAACATTTTTAATAGAACTTTCTCCCTGAGTTACAATGTGAAATATACAAGGACAAGGATCAGTTTTGTTTACTGGCTAGAAAACAAGACATTCGTGAGTTGATATTGAATGTATGCATACAGAAATGAAAACAAGTAAATTGTTTGCTTAGCCAAAAGGAAAGCCTTAGGGCCCAAGTCACCTCCTGAAAAAAACAGCAACACAACAAAATTCTTCAAACTTGTTAAAGCTAACAGTTGCAAATACATAGTCCTTACTTGCTGGAAATGTATAACCAGTTGGTTTTAAGTGTTTGCCTATAACAAATCTAACTAGTTAATCACTACAGCCACTTGATTTTGCCTCTTCCTCTAGTCCTATCTTGTATCTCGGGCACTGTGATAACTGGTGGGATTAGGCATGGTTCATGACCTTAAAAAAAAAAAAAAAACTTACAGTTTAATGGTGAGAGATAAATGAAGAACCCACTCATAACCTAGAAACAGAACTGGGTAGTGCTACAGTAAAGATACACAATTAATTGATAGAATTGAAGGGAAACAGATATTTCTAGGTGATACAAGAAATAGCATTAATGTCTGGCATTTGAAACCAGTTTTGAAGACTGGTGTATAGATTAAATGATTGTTATATTCTGTATATATTGATTAATGGTGGAAATTAATACAGTGGAAATTATTCCCTAACCAGTTTTTTCCCAAATAACCACACAGAGACCTTTTAATATTTCAAAGCCTTAGGCCTTGGCTGGGTACACTCTCAACTAGCTCACCTAAGTTAAACTACCTACCTAGCCCCAGCCAGCCAGGTAATGAGTTATACCTTCTAGGCCTGTGATCACATCTGTCTCCTCCCGTGTCCTGGGGTAAAGGCTTTCTGCCTTCTTCCTCCCAGAGTTCCTTTCTGCCTCCCAGGAAGTCCTACCTTCCACTTCTTACCCAACTAGTTGACCATCAGATTTTTATTAAAGCCAATTAGAGAATGCCTTAGGTAGGTGAAAGACAGAGACACACAATACAGAGGACCACAACACTGGTGAAGAATATACAACAGGGGAGAAGGGTCATCCATGGTGATATAAGAGCAGGAACAAGTCGGGAGAATGATAAATGAATACTCAGGTTGGAACATATGGAAACTAAAAGGAATTCAGGGAAACTATTGCTTACACTATGAACCACCCATTGTTTTTCACAGCCTGCATCTCTGCAAATGAGGCTTGGGTGCTTACACTTTTCCCAGACTGTATTAGTTATCTTTTTTATTGCTGTGACAGAAAGCAACTCACATTTTTAAAGGAAATACTGTCAATCATGGTGGGAATGGTGTGGTGTCTCTTTAGTAGCAGGAGCTTGCAGCAGCTTCTTATGTTATCCTAGTGAGGCTGAAAAAGATGCAAATGATGATGCTTATCAGGGTTTCTCCTTCCTCTTACTCAGTCTCAGATCCCACTCCGCGGGAGGCTGCTGCCCCATTTAGGTTGAATCCTTCCTCATTAAGTATCTCTATAAACGCTGTCACAGAGATGCCCAAAAATGTGTCTTCTGGATTATTCTAAATCCAGTCAATGGAAATTAACCATTACAGTGACCTATTTTTATGTGCAAGTATTAGACAGGTTGTTAAGAATACATCAGCCTTTCAATCAATAGTTGAATGCACATCTAGAATCACCTACCATATTGTTTCCTGATCATTTTTTTCTATCCAGAAATCATCACACGCCAGGCAGTGGTGGCGCATGCCTTTAATCCTAGCACTTGGGAGGCAGAGGCAGGTGGATTTCTGAGTTCGAGGCCAGCCTGGTCTACA